>NW_028145437.1:1665000-1772500 GCF_977016875.1 Pavona decussata | reverse complement strand
AGATACGCTACAAGAAATACTTCAAAAGCTTGAGAAACTCGACACCATCGAGCAGGCGGTAAAAAATCTTGAAGCTACTCTGTTGAATCTAGAAACGAGAACCCAAGCTCTAGAAAGTTTCCAAGCAGGTGCTACAAAAGATATCTCTGACCTGAAAGAGAGTATGAATTCCGCCGAAGAAATGTACAAGACAAAACTCCAAGGCATCAATAAACAGTACGACAACATTAACGCGAAGCTTCTAAACCTGGAGACAGAGAACCAGACGCTAAACAATACAATAAAAGAGCTGGAAACCAAGAACCTGTACCTTGAGGCGTACTCCCGGCGGGAGAACATTAAGTTTGAAAACATTAACGAATTCGAAGATGGCAGCGATAAAGAGGACGCCGAGCAGGTCCTCCGTAACTTTATGGATACCGAGTTGGGTTACATGGACGCGATGACAGTGGAATTCCAAAGAGTTCACCGACTGGGAAAAAAGAAAGAGAATGAGCCAAGACCTATCCTTGCAAGATTTTTGAGGTTCAAAGACTGCGAAAAGATTCTATCACTGGGAAGGCGTCTGAAAGACAGCAACTACAAGGTGTACCAAGACCTACCATGTGAAATCGTCCAGAGGAGGAAAAAGCAAATGCCCATTTTCAAGAAAGCGAAGGAAAATAAAATTCCCGCAGCCTTCAGTAAGGCGCAACCAGATAAACTTTTCGTTAGAGGTAAGCTGTGGCCAGTAGGAAAAGCCTTAGAACTCTAAAGTAATCGGTAATAAGCATTGTTATTTCGGTCAATGTCAGCCGACTTAGGAAAGCACTTGTTTATTTTAAGTGCATAAATTTTCTTTATTATATTGCTTCGTGTTTTCTTTCAAAATATTCAGTTTTAATAACGGCTTATGCGGACGACGTCCTGATTATAAACAACAGGCACCGACGCCGCGCATCCTAAAAGCGAAGTTTTATTGCACTTTAGTAAGCTATAAGGCTTTGTTGTTGTTGTTTTTCTTTTTTTCTCTGTTTAAGGCGTTCTTTTGTCGATTTTCTTAGCTAAAACGCCAAGCCTCACTGCAAAAACTATTTTGTTTTGTGTGTGTTTATATGTGACTGTGATTTTTTATTTTAGCCACTGGTCTCGAAAATTTATTCCGCATGATATTTTGCATATTGAATTGTGCGCTTATTTAAGCTCTTGGTCTCTCGCACGGGTCACGCATCTTGATCTATACTACATTTCTTCAAAATATGTGCACTAAATGGAAGCTTTAAAACTTAGCTCTTTAAACGTAAGGGGTCTTGGAGAGGTTTTGAAACGAAAAGAAATTTTCAACTGGCATCGAAGTAAAAAGCTCTCGATATGTATGCTACAAGAATTACATTGCACAGAAAACAATATTCATTTGTGGACCGCTGAATGGGGATATAAAGCGCTTTTCAGCTGTTGCACAAGCAACAAAGCAGGCGCATGCATCCTTTTTACTAACAATTTTGATTTAGGAATCATGAAAACACGCTCAGATCCTAATGGGCGCTTCATTATCTGCGACATCAAAGCAAACGGTAAAATGATCACTCTTTGTAACCTTTACGCACCAAATGACGACAAACCTGATTTCTTCAGAGATATATCTACTTATCTACGCGAGTTTCAATGCGACGAGATAATTATAGGCGGAGACTTTAATTTAGTACTGGATATTACGAAGGATAAGAGAGGAGGCTGTCCCACCACACATAATAATTCTCTTAAAGAGGTTAAAGAACTTTGCGAGACCTGGGATGTTATTGATATATGGAGAACACTAAACCCAGAGGAAGAAAGATTCACTTGGCGTCAAAAGAACCCTAATATTCAATGCAGGCTTGATTTTTTCCTAGCGAGCCAGAGTTTAATGGGCAATATCAACACTGCAGACATTGTCCCTGGATATAAAACCGATCATTCAATGATAAGTATGGAAATCACAACCAATTTTAACCCCAGGGGCCCAGGTCTCTGGAATTTAAACACATCTTTCCTGTCCGAAGACAATTATGTTAGCAAAATTAAAGATATTATTCAACAAACAAAAGATGAATATGCGAATGATCCTTATGTTGGTCCCTCTCTCCTATGGGAGATGATAAAATTAAAAGTGAGAGAAACATCACTAATTTATGCACGACAAAGGAAAAAAGAAAGGACCCATCAAGAAAAGGAAATTGAAAAGAATATAGCTTCGCTAGAAAGGGAACTGGAGGGTGAAAACATTAGTGAATTACAACGAGGAAAGGTCTTAGATATGCTGAAAATCAAAAAAGAGCAACAAGAAAAAATTTTAGAATATCGAAGAAAAGGCGCCATTTTAAGATCACAGTGCCGATGGTACAATGAGGGTGAGAAAAATAACAAATATTTTCTCAATCTTGAGAAACGACACTATAAACAAGGAACAATAAACCAGCTCAAAACAGATAATGGTGACGTAATTACAACGGACAATAAAATCTTACATGAATGCTTCTCCTTTTATAAAAATTTGTACTCGACGCAGTTAACTGGCGTGCAGGATCCACACATAGCCAACCGCTTTTTTCCAAAAGAGAATAATGTACACCTATCGCAGGAAGAACAATTTTCGTGCGAGGGACTGCTAACATAGAAAGAATGCTTTTCGTCCTTGAAGCAAATGGTGAACGGCAAAACTCCTGGAACAGACGGGCTACCGGTGGAGTTCTACAAAACTTTTTGGCATGATATTTCGGATGCTCTGATTGCTGCCCTTAACTTCGCATACGAGAACGGTCACCTGGCAATTATAAAACTTATCCCAAAGAAAGAAGCAGACCTAAAAACCCTTAAAAATTGGCGACCTTTATCTTTACTAAATTGCGACTATAAAATAGCTGCGAAGTCAATTGCAAACAGAATCCAATCAATTCTTCCGAAACTTGTCAATAACGATCAAACAGGATTTATTAAAGGAAGGTTCATTGGTGAAAACATACGACTGATTGACAGCGTCATAAATTACACCGCAAACAAAAACATTCCTGGTCTGATTTTGCGTTTAGATTTTGAAAAAGTATTTGACACACTAGAATGGCCTTTCATTGAAAAAACCTTACAACACTATGGCTTTGGTCCTTCAATCCAGAAATGGATTAAAACTCTCTATAATGATAGTGAAAGCTCCGTAATAAACAACGGGTGGAAGAGCGACTGCTTTAAAATAGAAAGAGGCGTAAGGCAAGGCTGCTCCCTCTCCCCATATTTATTTGTTCTTTCGGTAGAAGTTTTAGCTAGCGCAATCTGAAGAGACCCGAATATAAAAGGCGTGTCAGTCGGCCAAAAAGAAATCAAATTAAGCCAATATGCAGATGATACCACTCTAATTCTCGATGGCACAAAGAGTGCACTAGAAAGTTCACTCGATGTTATTGGAAAATTTAGTAAAATATCTGGTCTTAAACTCAATAGCAAAAAGACTGAAGCGTTATGGATAGGTTCAAAGGCGAGAAGTCCAGAGGTTTTATGTCCAGAGAAAGGTTTTAAATGTACATATCCTTTCTCCCCTCCAAACAAATGACCAAGCTATTAGAAAAATAAATAACGCTTTCTATCTTTTCCTCTGGGATGGGAAACCAGATAAGATTAAAAGAAATATTATGATCAATGAGTACAATAACGGCGGCCTGAAAATGATTGATCTTTTCTCGTTTAATAAATCCTTGAAAACTATTTGGATCAAAAAATATCTCGATAAAACAAATTTAGGAAAATGGAAACTTTTCTTCGATTTGGAACTCAGTAGATATGGTGGAGAGACGGTGTTCCTAGGCAACCTGGACAAGACAGATACTAAGCGCTCTTTCCAAACTTCCGATACATTCATCAATGAGATATTGCAGATCTGGGCTGAGGTTAATCATACCGACAATATACTCTCCTTGCAACATTACAATGAGCAACCTCTCTGGAATAATTCTCTGATTAGAATTGATCGCAAACCTCCTTTTATTCGACAATGGCTCAAGGAAGGAATTTTGTCGATAGAGCACCTTAAGAATAACTCAACCACATTCCTTTCCTATAAAGAGTTCCAAACCAAATATTCACTTAAACCCTGCTTTCTCGCTTTTAACGGAATTATCTCAACACTGAAATCCCTGAGGGAATGATTGAAAAACAATATAACCAATATTGAAAAAAAAGATGTCAAGCCTTTCAACAAATCATTCTTGGTGACGAAAAAACCCAGCAACTTAGTTTATAGAAACCTTGTAGCACTTAAGAGTGAGAAGCCGCTAAGTTCTCAAGCGAAATGGCAGAACGATTGTAAACTAGAAGATGAAATTGATTGGAAAAAAACTTTTCAACTGGCAAGAACGTGCACAAAAAGCACCAAGATTATTATTTCCCAATTTAAACTTCTCCATCGACGTCTTGCAACAAACTCCTTTCTATTTAAAATTTCAGGTAGAGATAACGATCGTTGCACTTTCTGTGGAGGAGAAACCGAAACTTTGCTTCATATTTTCTGGAATTGCACGTTAACTTCTCTTTTTTGGAAAAGTATATTCAACTGGCTACGTGCTTGCTCACTAATTCAGAATGAAAACCTTGACATGATCACTGCCTTAGGCCTTAGCCCTGACACCTCAGATGCCAAGCTCCAAAATAATTTTTGCTGTTTGATGAGCCGATATCACATTTGGCTTTGCAAAATGAAAAACGAAATTCCCAACTTTCCACAATTTCTACGTTTTCTAAAGAAAACCTATGAAATTGAGAAAAACGGTTCCAACGACCCTCCTGAAAAATGGAAACCTCTCCTTGATCACCTTTAACTTAAGATATATGACAATTCTAAATACGGTTAAGGTGCGTGCCTTTTGCTACTTATTTTGCAAATCTAATCTAATAAAACGTCGGAGACCTGCTCAAGCTAGATCAAATAAGAGTACACTTAATAACTTTCCTTTCCGCACTTGTTTATTTATGTCTTATTTCATGCTCATTTTCAAGTTTTTTTATATACTTACTTTCTTTTTTTTTTTTTTTTTTTTTTCAATGACCAGTATTACATTGTTCTTTGTTTTGCTTTAATGAAACTTTCGCCTCTTCTCTTTTTTTTTTTTCCCTTACATCTGTTAAAAAAGTGAAAGTAAAAGAGTATTGTAGTGTAAGTGATTTGCAACTAATGTTAAAAGCAATGTACTTTGTTTGTAAGTAGTGTTTTGTTTGGAATAATAATAAAATAAAATTAAAAAAAGAATTTTTGGCACAACTGGTAGCTCATGATGCCCTTATTTCAAAATGGCAAAAGATATTTGACGTTTTTTGGCTGTACAAATTGCTTTCAAATTGCCAAAATAGTCTCCCGGAGACTGGTGACAAGTTTGCGTCTGATGTCGTAGTTGGTGGTTCCACGGCGTTGTTTATGCTTTTGTTTCTTGTTTCCTGTTGTTATTCAGTGTATTTCGTGGGTTCAGCCGAGTTTAGGTGCTTCTAATTCGTTTTAAAATTGAAAGAAATTTCCGAAAGTGATGATATGTTATTCTCTATGGACTCGACTGAGTCTGTCTCAAGCAGAGAAGAATCGCAAAATCAAACTTTGGATGAAATGGAAGTGGTTGGCCAAGTCCAGCCGTATGCTGACGAGCCACTCGCTCATACAAGCGATGAAGACGAAGACACGAGAGGATGAGGATGGTCTCTTGCCAGCAGTTCTGCGAAGCAGATTCGAAGGAGAAGTTCCCATAAATGAATGGTTAGTTCGGTTTATATTTCTAGAGCCACATAAAATTACTGATTTTAGAATGTTTGTTGACATGTGTCAATTGATGCTTCGACCAAGCTCTGTTTTGGTCTCATTTAGTGAACCATTTCCACAGGAAACATGTAAAAGAAAAAAAAAAAGGTTAGCAAACAACAACATAAGAGTGATGCCTGCTCGCAGGTTAAGGCGAGATTTCCTCACAGCTCCTAGCATTAGTTATGTAAGCAACTTCTGACTCACACTCTTATCACGTTCGTTCGTTATATGTGAATAGTATAAGCTAGAGTAATACATGACTGCACAAGTAATGTTAGGGGTTGTGCGGAAATCTTTCCAGGTTAAATACACCTTTATGGATGATACTCATGCTGGTAGTTTGTTTTCAGGTGTACTTGTGGAGAATGTGCTGTAGAAACTCTCAGTGATGCGTTAGAGTACATATGCTGCCGCGAAATTCTACTGGCCAGTCAGAAGCTCATGTTTGATGGCACAATCCAGCGGGCGAGCTGCATTATAAAACACGGTGACTTTTCATCTATGAGCAATAGAGGTGTTCTCCTTCAATTGGCTTTATTGCTAAGGGACAGGTGTGGAAGAGGATATCGCCATTGTGGTGGTTAAACAGAAAATGAGTTCGTAACCAAAATGTATTTTTTAGAGATTCTGCGCCTTACAGTAGCTTTAATCAACAATCAAGTTTGATTAACTTTTGGCTCACTGACCAAGAAAATAATTCCATGAAAAAGATTTTTCTAAATGGGAGATATGCGTATTCTTTTCATGCAACAACAATAATAATAACAACAACAACAACAATAATAATAATAATAATAATAATAATTTTTTTTAAGAAAGATCTAGCGTTATATGGAGTGTACTATCATTTAGTTAGTTGGGTGTATTCTCAGTTTTCTGGCATTTTCTTTATTTGTTGTCAAATTTTTACGGGCAGTGGCATACAGATGGCTTATTCGCTGAATTTGTGGGTATCTAGGTTGGGATAATGCACAACCCTTTTCAGCCTGTGTCTACCTCTATGTGAGAAAGAAGTACCACTCAGCCCAAGCACATGGCTACCAATCTGCAGCACAACGCAATAATAATAATTAGATGCAGACTGTATGAAATTTGTTACTTTAAACATCCAGTGTCATTATTTACCAAATATACTGCATAAGTCAATAGCAAGTTTGTTAATAATAATTATTATTTATTGCGACAGTGGCTGTAATTTTAAATTTGTTTAAGCTGGCAAATACATGTAGCGGTTACACATTTGTTGGTTGTACTGTACTTTATAAGTATCAATAATAAATTAATGAGAACATATCACTGGTAAGTCACTGCACTATAAATTCGACATATTTTAAACAATTAACAATATTGCATAACTCTAGCGGGGATAGGGATATGCTGATTTTCATTGTCACTTTTGCAAAAGCGAGAGGAAAAAGTTTTTGCTCACATGTAGCACTAATGAATTGGCTCATATAAATAATTATAGAACACGATCATAGAAATCCAACAACTGTGGATAAGTTTCACTTAATGCTACTTTTTTCACTTTTTCATTGGTTTTATTTTGCAATCTCATAAGTGCGGCATTATGAACATTTCCAGTAACACAGCAAGTTTTCCAACATGCAGTGTTCATTGTAGACAAAATGACTCTGCCCCCTAGAGCTGATCACTGGCTTATCTGCAGGTGCTGGCACTGTGACCTGCATTTTGCAGGCCTTCTGCTTGTTTTTCTCTCTCTGGCACTGTTTGTGACGAAGCTTGCAGTACATTTTGCTCTTCAGCTGCAGGATCAATTTAAATCGAGTCAATATATGAAAACATACCACTGTATTGTGTGTAGAAAATCGGATCACAAGAAGCCCCTTTGTAAATTATGATGAGTCGATGTTCCTTCTGGTCGGTTGCATTACAGTCCTATTGGAAAAGTTAGATTGGCACTTTGCCTTCAGGGTAGAGTTTTGTTGCCTCTCTTTCCTTTTTCTGTGTGTACAGATCTACTGCTACAGATTTTTTTACATGGTCTGGAAATTGTGAGTTGAGTGGCTCAGGTACTTTGGTGTACTGTTGTACTTTTCTGCCACACTCTTTCGCTCTTCTTTACTCATGTTCAGAAGACTTTTCTTTATCTCATCGACATACCCTACAAAATGAAATGATGGTACTTAGTTGTGAAGGAAAGTACAAAATAATTTGTGTTCTACTATCGTCCATTTCTCCATGTTTGCCTTACTATCCTGGGTTTTTTCTCAGTCAGGATAACCAGAAAAATACTATATCTATTTATAAAGAAAATTACCCAATGAAGAGCATATTTACAATGATGTAGGATATATAAAAGCATTGTCATGCATGTGTTTGTTGTTGTTGCTGTTGTTGTCATGTATACAGGGCAGCTAAAGTTTCTGCTTGCTAGCTACGGGTTTCCCAAACTTTCAAGCTTGGATTAACAAGGCAAAGTGGAGGAGCATCAAATTAGTAACAATAAGGTATTACATGTGTTTCAGCAATCTCTTTCCCAGGGTCTCACTTCTTCCCGTCCCCACTCATTCAAGGGGGAGCGAAGAAGAGATACCCTGGGAAGGAGGTTGATGTTTTAGTGAATACTGAATACTGCTGACCTTTCGATTTGACTTGCTTCAACTGAACTGAATCTGCTTTAAAAGCGCTAAAAAGCCCCTCTCTGGAAGTTGGATTTTTTTCGAAGTACCACCCATCTCCTACATCACCATTTACGGTAGCTTTTGAATTGAGATACCAGCTAAATGATTTCAATCAAGGCAATTTTAATATCGTAAAATTATAAGCCCGGACCAGGTTGGGGGTGGGGGTGGGATAGTCTCCTTCGTACCCGCCTTTTGGGGTCATTACGCAACGCTCCCTTGAGGGGCGGAAGCGTTGATGATGATGATGACCCCAAAACGACGGCTGCAAAGGAGACTTGGGGGGTAACATTACATTAACTTAATGTTACTGGTGGATAAGTGATACACCATTTTTGTTCGCTCTTTGAGGAACTTAATATTAAGGCTTACAGGGTAACAGCCATTTTATTAACTCGTGACCATAAATTAAAAACATATTTAAAACACAGTTGAATAGGCCATTTTACAGTTGCTTACTCAGTGACCGGGCCTATTAATGGTAAGGAGGCTGCCGGTGACCTTGTATTGATACAGACCTCACTGTTTTTATCATGTAAATTGTGTTGTTGTGATGCAAACTAGCCTGCATTTGCATAAGAAAAGTAAAGAGATTTGTATCAAAACAAGGCACGTAACACAGCAACAACTGTAAAATGAGCTATTGTGAAGAAAAAATAAAGGTACAGTAGCCCGTTTTCTTAATTTCAATATTCACTGAGAACATCATCCCTCTTTCCACTTTTCAATTTTTTTTTATTTTTAACACGTGAATATGAGTTTTAGTACATGACGCGTACTGTCACTTCTCGCTTTTAAATTTCTGTTCTCTTTTAATTTTTCTTTATTACAACAGTGGAACCTCGTTAATACGACCACCTTCGGGCCATAGAAAATTGGTCGTATTAACGGGGTGGTCGTATTAACGAGGTAGGGTCACATGATGATGCAACACACTTTAAACATGTATTGCACATGAATACCTTTAATTCTTCTATAAATCAACCTTTTTACATTTATTTTTCAACCTTACAACAGCAATTCATTACAACTGAACAAAACCGGGTACATGTAATGCGAAAAATAAACAATGACGTCTTTCAGTTCCTCAACAGGATATAGCCTCTTGTGAAATGTCCAGGAAAGCCGTTCTTTATATCGTAGCTTACAGCATGTTACACATTAGCAAGTTCAAACGATTCTGAACAAGTCTGTGAGCTTCGATTGGCTTCGCCTTTGCTTAAGCCAATCACTTTATACAGAATCAATAACATTTCCAAGATCTGTCTTCATTCAGCTTCCTCCCCAGTCAATTTAAGCGGTCGTATTAACGGGGTAATTTTATAACGAAAATAAGGACTGAGTAACCCTAAAGGTGGTCGTTGGTCATTATAACGGGGTGGTCAGATTAACGAGGTTTTCAGATAGGAGAATGTGTGGGCTTTTGTTCAGGCCATACAAAGTGGTCGTTATAAAGGGGTGGTCGTATGGTGGGGTTCCACTGTACATCTTTTTGGAGGTTGAAAATTAAAGAAGCACCCAGACCAGGTCAACGACACGTGAGATAAACCTTTTTTAAGCAAGGTTTTCAATAAAAAATAGGCAGTAAAATTAAAGCGTAAACACTTCAGCCAGGAGTAACTACGGAGTCACCTTAAAACCACATTTATTTTGCACTGAAGTTTTAGCCAGTCGAGAAGTCAAAGTACCGTAAACTGCTGCTTATAAGCCTTAGGCCTATACAACTTCGTAAGGGGTTTTGGTTGGGCTTATAAACGGGAGGGCCTATATCCAAGGGGGAGGGGCTTATAAGCAGAATAAAAAAACGTTTCGAAATGAGCTGATAAGAAAAGAGTTGAGGCTAATTTTACGTGCGGCATTTTCAAAATATGCTTTCCATTTAAGCTTAACATAACAAATATACTGCAAATGGGGCTTCTAGTAACTGCAAAACATTGACCCGATTGTAAGAATTGTTCTGATTAAATGTTAGTAAGATCACAGTAAGGAAACTGTAAGGAAAGTGGGGGGCTTTTAACTGGAATATTTTTTTGTTAGCGGACAGATGGGCCTATAAATGGATGGGCTTATGAGCGGCAGTTTACGGTAGTAGGAGTCAGTTACAGAGAACACCAGATGTGACAGCTCTAACAAAAGCTGTTTAAGCATAACCATGTGCAAATAATAAACTTTCAAAAATCTGGAATATCGTCCCGAAATTTCGTGAGACATTCACAGAAAAATCTCAAAGTTCCGGTAAATTTAACTTTTTTACTTCACGTCTGCATACACATCACAATTTTATCAGCTTTATCGACTGCAAATTATGCTATTGTCTTGATCCACATGTCTTTTTTTGTGTCTTTTGATTTAGTACAGTGAATGGCCCTACCTCTGCCCTGGCAACGTATGTGACCACTTGCACAGCCTTCTTCTGTTCAGTGTACATGTCTACCTGGACAATTTCTACTGAAACCAGCCAATTTTAACAGCATGCAATTCCTTGGAATAAGAGTAATGAAAAGTAGCATCCTAATTAAGGCCCTCTCCTTTATTTCTCTAAATAAAATTTTTTTCTAGATTTCTTCTTTCATGATCACTTGCTGTTTCCTCAATCCCCGGTTGTTGAGTGGCTAACGAAGACGCATGTTGTTCATGGCTGCAAAATAGTCCAGCAGATTGGTGCATAAATATGGCGGAATTGTGGGATTTATGGTAAAAGCACCAAATTTGGCACATAGATAGAGACATACCTACTGAACAATATTAGCTATAGACCCACCTGGGAAGTATGTGGTCACGTGATCACACAAGAAGACCAATAATGTCTTAAAATGCATTTTGTAATTCATTTTTTGGTTTAACTTGTTCATTTCTTCCGATATATTGTCTCACTTTGCTGGAAATAAATAAATTATTCACACAGCCTTGTTTCGATGTAAGAAGAGTAATAGGCCACCTTAAACCAGTTATAACTACAATTATGGGATAGATCCCAGGTGCGTCCATAGCTAATATTGTTCAGTAGGTAATTCTCTATCTTTGTGCAAAATTTAGTGCCTTTACCATAAATCCCACAATTCTTGCACCGATCTGCCAGACTAAAAAACAAAAAAAAAAGAGAGAGAGAGAGAGACCCTGACCCCTTTCCATGCCCCACGTTTACTGACACCCATACACTAGGTGAATGAGATGAAACTCAAATTCACCCGTTATCTCAATGACTAGACTCAAAGTCCGTTTTTGTAGGAGTCCAGTGGAACGGTCGTCGCTCGTTTCTTGTGACTTCATCGCTCGTTCTCATTTCTTGCAGCTTTGTTGCTCTCATAAAAAGAGGGCTTGGGGCAAGTCTACCCAATGACTTAACGGCTGAATTCCGTTCGTGAAATAACGTAAAACCCAAATTTGGCCGATATCTTAAATACGTTCGTTATAGAACAAAACATGACCCTTCGCGCTAGAAACCTATTTGGCTGATAACAAATGAGATAGATTGTTTTAAACGCAAAATACTTTTCCTAGCGAATGCGAAATAGCAAAATCTTATCATTTAAGAGAATTTCAAGCAACTTAGGTCGAAAAATAGTTGACCGAACCATTCCTAAATGTTACTTGAAGTGAATTTTGGAAATGTTACTATTAACTTTTGTACTCTGAGAAATATTTTACATGACGTCATAAAAAACTGAAATTCATAACTAAACAAAGCACTCTCTAACGCCGATTGGCAGGCCATTTTCTTCTGAGCATAGAACGAGCGAAGTATTTGGTCACGTGATGCTTTTCCAAGAATATTATTGGCTCTCATCCAATCAGAACAATCAGAACGTGTTTTTATCCCCCGCTCTTTGGGTTGTCCGGACTCGAAAAAATGCGAACAACTGGGAACGAGTATTGGGCATTAGCCTGAATTCCTGACAGGAAATAGCGATATTTTTGTCAATTTGCCGACTGGTTAGGCAAAGTCGCTTTAATAATATTAATCCTAATTTTTAACCGTCTCTTTCCCATTTCCTAACCCTCCCTTCTGCTAATTATTGCACAATCCCTAAATCAGACCCATGTTTAGTGTTTTGGCGAAATTAGTTCGTGACTTGATCAATTCGGTCAGAAACAGTGGTAATGGGTGCATTTGTGCATAGATTAATCCTTTTGGCGAAAAATTTCGCGTTAACAGCGGTGAACTTTACGTGGAAACTCAATTGATTTGAAGCATTGTTTGCTAAAATAAATACAGACTAATGTCTCTGATTTCGGATTGCTAAACACTCAACAAAAGTCTTGCAACCATACCCTGTCTAGGACGGGTCCAGGGCAGACTCGCTTGAAATTATACACCCTGTTCAGGACAGGAGGCCAAAAACCATACCCTATCCAGCGGCACGTCCCCGTATAGCCTATATAAAGGAGTCCCCCCCCCCCCCCTTCCTGGAGTTTCCTTTCTTTGTTATTATTTGCGGATGAATGTTATCAGATCACTGAATCTTGTGTTCTGGTGCGTAAAACTTTGCTATTCCCAACAATGTTTCGCTCCAATAGATGTGTTCGCCAGCTTTTCAAAGAGTTGCAAGCATTTGTGTTTTGACTGAAACAATACATTCAGCCGCTTCTGCTTCGGCTGAACAGCTTTGCTTGACGAGGTCGGCTTCAGTCCCCATTTTGTTTTTCCATATTCATTTGACATACAAACACCGCAGATATCCAACAAAATGGTGAAGGAGTTGATTCCCTGTAATTGTAACGCGAGTACGTGCAAAACTGCGATAAAATTTTAACAGGAGGTGACCGGTAAAAAAAGTAGCTTGCAAAATGATTGGTTAATTTTCCATAAAAGCATTAGGGGGTGGTACTTGTTTGTGTAGCAAGAATTTTTTTAAAGTGCTGTTTTGTCAAACTTAAATTTTTGCTTAGAGGGGACACTTTCAAGAGTTGCACCTCAACAACAATTTGGCCGATTTCAGTTAAATTTGGCCAGCAAGCCTTTAATCAGGTTCCTCTTCAACTAAATGACTTGAGCATCGTCGGTTGTTACAAGAATGGGCTTATGCTCAAAACATCTCTCTTCAAAGTGCACCGAACACAGACATGACGTTTTCTTTGGATTAAAATCTTTTTGGTAACGGCAGGCAAATTGAGTCCATTTGTTCCGCAAACTTTCATTTAAGGGAAAGTAATGAAATGAAATTCCTGGTGTTCCAGTCTTGTTGGAACAATTATGTAGGTTTGACCCACTGGACGTGCAATAGTTCATGCCACCCTTCTTTCCCTTCTTCTCCGCCATGATGCTCGTGTCTTTGAAACCACTAAGTACGTCATTTCCAGTTTTATCTGAGCGTTTGGCTGCGCGCAAGATGGAGACACTTGAAATAGTCAAAGGTGAACTTCGAAGCCAGGAAAATGTTACAATTTGAAGCTTTCGGCCTTTTTTAACGACATATTTGGGTACATAACGACATAAACAAGCGTATGAAACAAACTTGTTTTTTACTGCAAAGGCATTTTAAGTTAAGTTCTTCAACAGAGGCACCACTTTTGTGTAGAAGGGCTGGAAGCCTTGTTGTTCCTCCAAGCATACTGAACAATTCCTTTTGCAACTCACCTTTTTTCCCCTCTGCAGAACTTCCTCTTTCCTGTACCTCGGCTTTGAGCTCACCCACTTTCATATCTTTAAAAGGGTGTAAGCTTCCCTTTCTTCCAGCAGGACCGGAAAGAACCAGTTGCCTTTTGCTTTCCAGTGTTTTGTATCTTCTTCTTGCAGGCTGTAGGCAAGGTCATGGCTGGAATTGATGTTTCCATCACAGCGTGGACAGCCATAGAGTCCCCCATGCTGGGTACCATCTTCCATCTCAGTGGCAGTGGCGATTCAATGCATGAATCGCATGACATCCCATACCTCAACTCCAGATTCTGATTGAAGGGTTCTTCAAATCCCTGAGATCTTGGCGTGTTGGGATAAATCTCATCTAGTCCTCAACTGTTGATCTGCTTTGGCCTAAAATGTACAGCTGTGGTTCCTCTACTATAGCTTGCACATCTACATCTTTCCCTGTCTTGTCATATGAATGGCAGGATCGTAAAGTTCTCTTACGCAAAACAGCATGTGACCATAATTTGCCATGGTGGAGTGGTCATGCCAGAGAAACCAATGCCTTTGGCGCTGATATTCCTTTAGTTTGCTGCTCATTTGGTCAATGTCATCACTTCATGGATTTTTTGAAGCTCTACAGTTAGCTCTTCTTTAGTTAACTGATTGTAGTAGCTATCATCCTTGATTTTCAGTAAACTTTTGTTTCAGGTCAAGGCCTCTTTCCTGATATCCTGGAAAGGGATTTTTCTGGCCTGGACATCAATTTTCTTTTGCACAATTTCGCCTTCATTACTGATTCCCAGCTTTGAAATTTCTGTTTCCACTACTGGTATACAAACATTGAATTAACCATTTTCAATCTGTTCCATGATGCTTGCTCTGATCTTTGCATTGGTCCTTGACACTGAACTGCGACTGCACCTCCGTTCTGTTTTTTAATGGCTCCATGCCCCTGAAATCCTGTAAATTGTTAAGTTGAAAGACAAGATATTTGTATAGATGTATAAATGAAAACCTTAAAGTCATAAAATTCTGATGAACTTGGCACTACTTAAGGATACTTAATTACTCAAATGTTGAAAACATTTGAAATGTGGGTAATTTTTATTCTTGAATGATATTGATTTGAAGAACTGTTAACAGCCCACTCTGAGTGAATTGTTTTAAGTTGCCATAGTTACAGTAATTGAGGTAAAGTTTGCCTACAATTATCATTCATTGCATATTTTAGTCTTCTGCTTTGGCAGTCAGTCTGGTTGGCAATGGCTGTTTCTTCACAGCAGGTTGTGTCAACTCCATTTCTCTCTAAATACGACTTGATCATTTGTCCCCCATTAGGTGGTGTTGAGTCTTGGCCTTTTGTTCTGATGTTTTACATCCTTGCTTTCTCAGACCAGTTTGTGGCACAATTGGGCCAGGATTTCGCATCTGTTAGTAGCTGATTGAAGTCTCCAGTGATGTTGTCTGCTGTTGGGACTTGAGACCTTTCTTGTATTTTGGGAGGTGTTGTTCTAGCCCTTTCAGTTGCTTCTGGTATTGTTTTAAATGACTGAGCCAGTCGATGGTACTGTCTAAACCTGTAGGATTGCCTTGAGCTCAAGTGCGGCTGAGTATCATTAAGCGGTTTTCTTGTAATACAAGTCAAGCTGGTTCCAGAACTCAATGATCCTTGCCGCTTGCTGATTGGTTTAGAAAATGCTTGTGTCAGATGTGAGAGAAACCAAGGAAGTAGCCAATGCTTCCACCTTGTCAAAGTCTCCTATATTGTCTGGTCCAGTAAATTCCTGGTAAGGATTGTAACATTTTATGGACATGCAGTAGGTGACATACTTTAAAACAATAGCACCAACATTTTAAATGTGTTAAATTAAAACATGCCAGTATGAACTAACCTGTTAATCACAGGATTAACTGGAGGAACTGGTCTTCAACATCATCAGGGCCCTCATTGTCTTCTGCAGAAATACAAGTTTCATTTTCATAATTTATTTCTACCTTTTGTGTTTAGTGATATGAAAAATACATATTAAGTATATATATCACACACCAGCTGCATCAGCAGATCTCTCTGTGGCTATATCAACAGGACCAACTGTTCTGTTCTCCTGCTCGTCAACAAATCCGTCACCCTCTAGGGACTGGCCAATGTCAGAGAGGGGGCCAGATTCCACTGAGTCATCTAATGTAATGTCAGTCAGTACCTTACCAGTCTGATTGGATAAGATACTCTATCCCAATGAGTTCCCCCCAAAAAGGTATATAAAAAGGCATCAATTACAAAGGAGCAACCAGTCTTAATGCTAGATTTTATAATGCCTACAATAGTGAATTACCTGTGTGTTTGCCAAATTGTTAAAAGTTGGGCTTGATCTTTCTGCCCAAGACACCCTCACTTACTTCATTGTCACTTTGGCACAGGACTCCATTGTAGGACTTTGACTCATGATCAAGTGGTGTCGATACAGCAGCAGAAGCAAAGTCAGCATTCCACCTGGGCAAACCCTCAAGCAAGTAGGCTTGGAATACATGTCACTTGCACTGGTACCTATCAATTAAAGTAAACAAACCAAACGAGGAAGGCCTGATAAAATTCTGATATTATTCATTTATTCTTGCACGATTTCGTAATGCTTGTTTTATTTACCTGGTATAAACCTATTGAAGTGTAGGAATGACTCAAGCAAAGTTGATCCTTGTATACATCTGTATACAGGTGGCACCACACGTCCTTTGATTGTCACGCCTGTTTAAACATAAAGCTGGATGTCCTCAGGATCCTGAATGCATGTGCCTCTTCTGAGAATCCCAGATGTCCCAAATCTGGTTAACATCTAATAATGGGACCCCAAGGGTGTCACACTCCTGCTCTCCACTGAAGGCCTCCAGCAGGTCATGGATAAGTCGAGTAGTTTCTTCCACACCACGAGCTTTCCTATGGCAGTGGGTGGCAAGCTCCTTTTTAGTGATGTGGCAGATCGCACCACTCTTTTTTAGTTCACAGCCCTTGGCATGCTTGAGCTTCTCAAGTTCTTCTTTGCTCCATTCAAAAATATACAGGGATAGGCGTCCCAGGAAAACGCCATACATTGGGTGGGACACCTTACAACCAGCTGCTAGCCACCTCATGAAGTGCCAGATATCTGGGCATATTTTCAACTCTGACCCCTGCGTGAAAATATCTTTAACCTTAAGAACTTCACAGCAGTCATGGTCAACATAAGGAAGATTTGGTGGGGGAACTCCTGCATTGGCATACCTTTTTCATCAAGCCTGTTCCCATTGGCCCTAGCCTAGCTCCCTCACTAGCAGTTAGCACGCACATCAACACCTGCCGGTTCCATTCCACAATGTTTTTGGTGGAATCCATTTTGAGGATTTTCCAAAAGTTTACGTAATTCCTGAATTTAGCTCCTCAATACATGGCAGGAACCACTTATAAGTTGGAACTGGTATGTACGCTGGGGATCTTCAAACCTTGGGCATGTGATTACAGCCAACATTAGTTGCATTTTTAAAGTGCTTGCAGTCACTAAAGTGCTGAATTGTGCATGCAAGCCACCATTCACTATGTTGCTCTGTGAGTTTTCTCTGCAGCTGGGTTGTAATGTTACACAGGCCACGTTGTCTCAACAAGTGGATTACGCAAACGTCACAGGCATGGCGTTAAGTAAGAATCACAGGAAACTCTAACCTGTCTCCAATATCCAACTGATGTACGATTGGAGTGCTGCAGCTTGTTACTTGTGAGTAAGAAATCAAATAAAAAATGTTATTGCATTAAATGTAATTAAATTTGATGGATAACGATATTGAAAGAATCAAGCAACTAATGAGGGAGACAGGAAAGGAACCTATGAGTGAACTCAGAATAACCCGCGTGTAAGAACCTACATTTTTTAAGTCTGGCAAAATGGGTTCTTGTGTTTTAGGGTAGTTATTGCCAATCAAGGGTAAGTAGGTTCTTAATTTTTATGAAGGGGATATAGTTGAATACCAGAAAAATGTATAAACTAAGTTTTGGTTCATAAATATACTTTTCGCGGAATTGCTCTCCGCACACGCTGGTTCAACAAACGAGGACTGTATACTTTCTTTGAATTAGCTTTATTCTTCTGATCACAACATTACACATTCCGTTCTACGCAAATGCTACGTTTATTAGCTACGGATACACCCACCCAGATACGTAAGTCCGGTGTGGTAAGATAAGTTAAGCTAACTTGACAAAGTTCCAGTTTAGTTTTACACATTCTTTAATGATTCGTGGCCACTAATTTCCTGTTACATCGGTTTGTTTGACAATCATAGTGTTTATTTATGCATGCGGTTTTACTAGCGACTATTTGATTAAATACATCATTGTTTGTAAAAGCTCTATTACACAAAGTCGGTCAATACTTCCCGTGACATTCTACCGATCTCTACTGGCACGCGGTAACGAAACAATAGCTTACTTAATAAACAGCCAAACATGCTAAATATATCAAAACAAGAGAAAATCTAATTACAAGTAAACGTTCCATAACACACTCCCCTCCTTGACTCGTCTACGAGTCAAGCATAAGGCGTGATTTCCATCGTGAATCTAGAGCTGCGCTTCTGTGCAGAATGGTTCTTGTGGGATTTTCAACCGCTCGTGACTTTTGTACAGAGCTGTTCGCGTGTGGTAATCCCTCCCCTTTGCTTTTAATTTCCAAGGGATATAACTTCTATACTGGCCTGGAAAGGTGGGTCGGTTTCTCCTTTGTAATGACGCTGACCTTAGCCCCTCTAACAACCCCATCTCTCCCTGTCACTAAATTCTCCACTACACCCATTTTCCACTCCCCCCTTTTCCTGTCCTCCTCGTACACTACAACTACATCTCCCACTTGAACTGTTCTCTCTTTCTTTCCTAACTAACACTTATGAAATTCGCGCAGATTTGCAAGATATTCGTTTCGCTACCTATTCCAAAAGTGACTTAATCTGGTGCTGAGATATTTAAACCTCGCAGAACAACTTTCAACATTCAGCGTGTCATCTGGTTCCACAATTTCATCTGGTAAGCTTTTGATTCGCCTTCCATAAATCAACTGCGCTGGCGTCAATACTTCTTCAACTTCGTTATATTCATTTGTAATGGCCTTGCATTTAGCGTGGATTCTACTTCCACGAGCACTGTCAGTAACTCCTCATAAGACAATCTAGCATTTCTGAGCGTCTTTTGGCAAACAAACTTTAACACTCACAACCATCTGCTCAAAAACTCCCCCCCCCCACCAGGGTGCCCTTTCTAAATTGAATTTCCACTCTACCCTCATATGCCCCAAATCCGCTTGGATTTCTGGGTGATCAAACAATTCATTTAAAGCCTTCTCCGTGGCTTGAAATGTTTTGCGTTATCCGACACAACAAGCGCAGGCGTTCCACGTCTCGCAGTGAACCGTCACAAACGGCGTCTAAATGCTGTGGCAGACAAATCTTCTACCAGCTCTAAATGTATAGCTCTGGTTACAGAACACGAAAATAATGCGATATACACTTTCTCCATTCCTCCCATGTTACTCTTTTCTTATAAGGGCCCAGCAAAATCGACACCTACTCTAAAAAAATGGCGGGGCTTCCCTGACCCTAAACTCCGGCAATGCAGCGGTTGGGGGAGAACTGTACGGTTTACCCTTCAGTTTCTTACAAGTGACACACTTGCTCAGAACCCGTTTTTACTTCTTGTCTGCCCTTTGGCACCCAATACTTCGATCGCAATTGGGGCGACGTGGCCCTCACACCACTGTGGTGTACCCTTTCGTGACAATCTTGTACAATCAGCTCAGTCAAATGGTGCTTTCCGGGTAAAATGAAAGGTCTTCTGGCATCGAACTCTAAGTCTGAGTTGACAAATCTGCCCTCGCACCTCAAAATTTCACCTTGTTTTACGATCCCGAGTTCACTTACCAGCTGCTCGAAGTTACCCTGCTTTCTTAGTTTGTCTTGGGCTGACTTGATCAATTCAAGCTCAGCTTCATTTAATTCTCCCACTTCTAACTAACCTGCCCGCTTAGCATCTTCCTTTTTCTGCAAAGCAGCCTTCAAATTGTTCAAGAACCGTCTCACCCAGGTGACCACACACACTAGCCTTTGCAACTTGCTATAATCATTCAGGGGTACCACTACTGCGAGCCATCTTCACTTTTCGTCTCGACCAGCAGTGCCGATGTGGATTTCTTCACTTCCAGCTAACTTTCAGGGGTCTGAAAATTCTCCATTTTCACTGGCCAATCTTCCTTTCGTCCTGTCAACCATCGTGGGCCAGGCCACCAAAGTTTGTCTTCCTTCAGCTGCGAAGCTAGCACTCCTCTCGAACCGAGATCTGCTGGGTTTTCGAGTGTCGAACAGTGCACCCATTCTTCCTTATCCGTCAGCCTGAGGATCTCATTTACTCTGTGTCGCACGAACTGCTTCTACTCTCCTTTGTTTCGGATCCAACTGAGAGTTGTTTTGCTATCCAGCCAGAACCTCACGCCATCAATTGTCACCTGCGACTGTAACGTGTTGCGCACCGCGTTCATCAGTTGGGCCAGTATTCTAGCTGACATCAGTTCCAATCGTGGAATGGTGAGCTCCTTCAAGAAGGCAACTCTCGTTTTGCTTGCCACCAATCTCACATGAGCCTGCCCATCATTTGTACGGTACACGAAGTACACCTTTTGCTGTTCATTTACGCAAAATATACATTCATTTACGCCAACAGTTGAAAGTATACGGTAAATATACGTTCATTAGCACTTCCATGAACTTCATTAATGCAAACGAACTTTCAATAACGCTACTTGCATATGTATTAACATTCAATAGCATCAACGGATGAACAATTGCACCTTTGGACAATCATTAACACCAATAGAAAATCAATCGCACAGCATGACAATCAACTGCGTATTAAAGACATACAACAATGGAAGTTGCATAGAGACGCACAATCGATTGCACCTTCATACAATCGTTTATTCGAAATGGTCAATCATTAACATGAACTGACAAACGTTAGTATTTTTCGAATAAACAATAGGAAGAAAAAAATATTCGCTAGGGTCATTGATTGTAGTTACCTGTATTTTAAAATACTGAACAAAAACACAAGAGTATATACATTTTCACTAACATTTTATGTTTTTTATTTTGCACAATCTTTTGCTGAAGCAGATATAAAATGAAAAACATTTTACTGTACATCTACGGTACTGTAACAAACAGAGTACGCTGTATGAACAAGTAGACGCATTGGAGACAGAAAGAACCGAAGAAAATCAAGGCACAAAGAAACAGAATCTTACTTGAACAGCGACGAAGAATTATTCAAGCCTTCGAAGATGTTAAAGAAGATTACTTGACAGTTGCCGCTACTATCGAACCATTTTGAAATTTCTTTTTCCATAGTTGATTGTTATTACTACACACATGTTTGTCAGTTGATGTTAATGATTGACCATTTCGAATAAACGATTGTATGAAGGTGCAATTGATTGTGCGTCTCTATGCAAATTGCATTATTGTATGTCTCTAATACAAAGTTGATTGTCATACTGTGCAATTAATTTTCTATTGGTGTTAATGATTGTCCAAAAGTGCAATTGTTTATCCGTGGATGCTATTGAATATTAATACATATGCAAGTAGCGTTATTGAAAGTTCATTCGCGTTAATGAAGTTCATGGAAGTGCTAATGAACCTATATTTGCCATATAGTTTCAACTGTTGACGTAAATGAATGTATATTTTGCGTAAATGAACAGCAAAAGGTGTAAAACATCAATCAACCTTATCACTACAAATTTCCTGGAAAAGAATTTTCATACTTACCTTCACCGGACTTATGAGGCCTTGTAGGTCAAATAAGCTGGCTAACAAGCTCAGCACATTACGTTTGGTTGGTTCTAAGCTTTCTGCCCTTTTGGCGATGTGTGCGAGATCAAGTTGGAAGGTGTCTAATTCACAATTCCATTTAACACCCAGAACCCCTTCCTTTCATTAAAATGGCAAATTTCTACTGTAATTCAGAACATGAACAACAACTATAGTATTATCAATAATTTTACATTACAATTGGATGAAGACCACACAAACTGCATGTATAGCCTGGTTTGCGCGACAAGCATTTTAGGGTATGGCACACCTAAACTAGGTACCTGTGCCATAGTTATTGGCGCCACCAACTTTCTGTTCAAACAACAAAATTTTCTTTATAAGGGCACTGCAAAATTTGTAATGTGCACTTCTAGAACAAGAAATGGCAATCCCAAGCTGTTCAAACTTCAAACTTTAATAATCACTCCTCGCAAGGCTTTTCAGTTACTATTTACAATATGAATCACTAATACTAATATCAGTACAAAACCAATAAAATATACTAATATCTACTTATCTACTAATTGACTGCTAATCATCTGACAAATTGTCTCTTTCATTCAGCATGTTGGTTTTCAGAGAACATTTGAAGGCCTTGACTGAGGTGGAGAATTGTAAACCTTCGTCTAAAGAGTTCCATAGAGAAACTGCTCTCTAGGCAAATGTGAGTTGACTGCTACAAGTCTTATATAAAGGGATATGAAGCTTATTGTTATTACGAGTTGTGCAATCTGAACAGCTGATCTTTTTTTAAATTTTATACATAAGTAGTCAGGTGCTAAATTGTTTGCGCATTTGTATGCCATGACAGAATCTCTAAATTGGAGCATCTCTTTTATTGACAGTCAGTTAAGTTGTTGGAGTAGTGGTGTCACGTGGTCATATTACTGTGAACTAGTAATGATTCTAGAGGCAAAGTTCTGGATAAGTTGCAGCTTTTTTATGTTGGTTTTGGATGTATTAGACCAAACTGACGAACAATAAAACATTTTACTGAATAGAAGACATGATATAATAAGCATCAAAATGTCTTTATCAAAACTTTTCTTAACTCGGTTGATCTGGACTAGCTTTGACAGGCACAAAGAGACTGAGTAAGAAATGTGATTGTCATAGGTCAGATAGAAGTCCATGATTATGCCCAGGTCTCCTGCTGAGTCGACAGGGGTGAAAGTCCTTCCCATGAACGAGACGGAGAAATCAACTGTATGACTACTCATCAGTTGTCTGGTGCCAATCAACAGCTGTTGAGCATATCAATGCATTTGTCAGCGGTTGACCCTCTTTTAAGTGGACTATTCATGTATCAAAAGGTGGACAAAGCAAACAAGACCACACGCCATTTTATGGTAATATATATATAAAAAAATGCAGGTCTATGAAATGTCATGGAAGGGGAATTAAGCTACTTTACTGCCCATAGCATCAAATGGCAGTGAGTGATATCCATACAGGCTATACTAGCCATAATGCTTAGCAAAAGGAGACAAATTTGGGGACTGTAGCCCAATGGGGCAGACATGGGACCACCTATTCACATAGTTTCAGCACCCCTAAATTCTCATTCGTCATGCCCACATTTAGATAAAAAATAAACACATTTAGATAAAAAATAATTGAGTATGCCACACCTCGAGTTTACAAAGCGTGACAGATTTAATGGATGCTGTGCCCAAAACGCTTGTCGTGCAAAACCCGAAAATAGATACTACTGCAGGAAACATGCAGCAGAATAGTAATGCGTGGTTCAATTCTACCTTTTACCATCCCATCCCTGGGCATTTGTGTACTTGACATCCTATTCCCCACCCTCGGGCACACAGAAAGAGACAATTCCCCACCCCTGGGACTCATGACATGGACTAAAAATAAACTGGTTCATTTTGATGCCGAACATAATGTGTTTGCTTTTAAAAGGCCCATGTATATTTTAATACTAGTATCCAAGGCCTTGTTTCTGTTCGAGTGAAAATATCTATTTCTTTTCGTTTGTGTGTGCGACGAACGCGTATACATATTTAAAAAAGTCAAAGCTGATTGCCACAGATTCGAGTTGAAATCGAAGCGACGCGTACACATTGCATGCAGAAATCCAACTGTGAACTTTGAGAACAAATCTGGGAACCGAAACATTCACCCAAAGCCTATACCTTTAAGATAAAAGTATAAAAATGAAATGGCTTCAATATACGAAATAAAGCTACTAAAATTCGGATACTTACGTGAAAGCAAGTTCTGGGATAAGCTTTTAAAGAGATAAATGAAAATATAAATCACATCGCCACCATCAGATCGATAAAATAAAATGTATTTTCATTTTATAAAACAGCAACAAATTACCAATAATAGTCAGGGAGCAAAGACCAAAAAATGCGAGTTTCGTTCAACCATCGCCACAGAAAAGGTCTGACACTTGATTCTGGTAGAGAAAGGCCTCCTGATGAATGCTAGGTAGTTCGTAGAGTTAAAATGTGGTATACGTTTCAAAATACAGGGCTTTTTTGTCACGCAATTTACAGTTCTGCATGGAAACGAGGCTGAGATCTACATCGGTCTTTAAGCTCGCAATCAATGAGCGAATGTGATTAAATAGTGATGGAGACTTCGCAAACATTACGTATATGTAAGACACATGACACGATAATGATAAACATCACGTGACTGCTCACGTGATCATTTTTGCTCGATGTTGTTGGGAAATATTAAGTTCGTCAATATCGCACGCACATTTTTTGTGAATATTACGGTTACTTCATTAGAAATTGGGTTAATTACCACCTGAGCCAGGGTATCTGACCACAACAATTGTAATGTCGAATTAAAAGTATCTTTAGCTTGTTGAAGCCCACATGAAGACGGGTTAAAGCGAAACAGCAGTGTATCTTCCATCAGATATTAATAAGACAAACGTGATAAACGTATAGATAAAAAAAAATGCATTATATTCTCGTTCTGTTTAAATGCCAATGATTTCCCAACGTTTTTTTCCCGAGAGAGCTTTCTCCAAGCTTGCACACAGACAAACGTAACCTCGTTTCTGTGTGGATTGAGATCGAGGCTCACATGATCCAACATGGCGGCGCCCATGACAACTTCGCTGCTCTGACTGTAAGTATATCTAGTTTATTTAAATATATATTTAAAGTAAAGATTTTAAAAGAAACGTTTTCTTGCCCGTGTGAGCTATTTATGAATACATATTTATAAATATATATAATTCCTAACTCAAAATTTCTTAACATCATCCTTGTAGCCGTTATCGAGTAATTTTCGGGCATTATGAAAGAGTTTTAATTTCTTTGATTCTATTGACGTACAACAAAAATCTTCATTCGCAACTCTTATAATGATACTTAGAATGTATAAGTTGAAATGCTTTTTTCATGTAAGATACAAAAAATGAAATGCTGTTTAGTGACTGTGTGTCATAGATTTCAATTTATTTCGTTCAAGGGTACGTTTGGTTTACATGGCCAGTAAGGAGAAAAATAACGCCTCTGGTTTGACAATACCACTACCTCCTGAGTCAAAGCGACGACGATTGACTGCATTCCCAAAATGCATTATATGCCAGCTCGATAGAGAGGAAATTCTGCGAAGAGCGAAAAGATTCTCAATTGAAAATCTACAAAGAACACTCGTCTTTCGTAAAGACGAGGTTTACGATAGGCTCCACGAGGAATTGCCCAATCTCATAAGCCGTGATGTGTTTTGGCATTCCACGTGTTACTCGTCCTATACTAGTGAGCAGAATGTACGATACGCTACAAGCACCCACAGTCAAGAAGACAGCCGAGCTACTAATGAGCAAACACGCAGAGTTTCAAGATCTTCAGCTTGTGTCTCTATAGATTGGTCCAAGTGCTTCATTTGTTGAAATAAGACATAAAAAATGCCGGGAGATGTACAACGTTTCCACGTTTGAAGCATGTGATTCAGTTCGACGGGCAGCACAAAGTAAAGGGGATGAAGAAATGCTACATGTCCTCATCTCAGTCAACAACGACCTGATAGCTGCTGAGGCAAAATATCATAAAACGTGTTTTGCTTCATATGTCAGCAAATCCAATCTAAAGCATCAGGGCTTTAAAGAAAAGGAAGCAGAAACATTATATGACACAACATTCAAAGAGATGGCAGCCGAAATAAGTGAGGGTATTTTCCTAGGAAAGGCATACGACATGTCATCGCTTTTGTCGAAATATCGCGAGCGCCTGGAGGACAAGGGAATCAAGGCTGAAAGCTACAGCAAACAGCACCTGAAACATCGACTTGAGAAGCACTTCGGAGAAAACATCGTGTTCCACCAGCATCCTGACAAGATTAAGCCAGAGGTTATCTATTCGAGCATCATATCTCTACAAGACGTCCTAAATGCTGCTGCTACTTCACAGATTTCCGCTATCAGATCAGAAAGCAAGGTTTCAGATAGTGCCCAGCAGATTGTAAATGTAGCACGGCGGATTAAGGAGGAAATACGGAAATGCAGTGGCATCTCATTAAGACCCCTTAACGCGCAAGATGTATCTCTCGAGTCAGCGAGAAGAATCATTCCCCCTAGTCTGTACTGGCTAGTTCGCATAATGATTACATCCGATGAGACTGGAGTTGACGACTTTGAGCGACCAAAATCCCTGTGTCAAGATAGAGGATGAGAGACGCATTCTGAGTATTTCCCAGGACATTTTCCACTGCACATCAAACGCCCGCGTTAAGCTCCCAAAGCGAATAGGCCTTGCAATGGCGGTTCGTCACCTTACTGGATGTAAGCAGCTAGTTGTCCTCTTAAACTGAATGGGTCACAGTTCGTCATACGAAGAATTGCTAGCAGTTGATACAAGTCTGGCAACGGAGGTATTGCCGAAAGTAGAAACGTATGGAACAGTCATCCCATCAAACATCTCTTCAGGATCCTTCTTGCAACTTGCTGCCGATAATAACGATCTGAACGAGGAAATGATAGATGGCAAAAACACCACCCATGCCACAACCATGGTTGTGTACCAGAGAAAGGTGTTTGGCCCAGAACTACCACCTACCATAGTTGGAGATCATTCCGAGAGACGACGTAGTTTGAAGAGAAGTGGAAGTATCTATGAGTTGCAAGAATGCTCAGCTCACGGAAGACGACCTGCAGTTACTCAGTATACCGGCGCAGTTGACATGGAATGGTTGAGGGGTGAGGGCAGCGTCCTTTCTGACGCTCTCCATACGGACCACATGTGGGCTCTCCTTCGTATCAAACCAGCAAGCTTAATGGAGACGGGCATTGCCGTGCAAGAAGTGCAGCCAGTTCTAAGCTGGGGTGGATTCAACTCGATCTTGTATCCCGACCTTCCCTCTGTGAGCAAGATTGGCTACTGTCCTATGATCGAAGGCTCGTCAACTGAACTAAGCACAGTTTACACAGTTATGAAACATGCCCAGACGATCTGTGCCAGTCTTGGACAGCTCGACACCGTCATCACATTTGACCTTGCTATCTACGCAAAGGTGAAGCAGATTCAAATGAAGTTTCCGGAGGAGTTTTCGAACACTGTCATTCGGCTTGGGGGATTCCACATAGCGCTGAATTTCCTCTCATTGCTTGGCAAGAAGTTCCACAGTTCTGGATTGGAAGACCTTATCGAGTCTGGGGTTTACGCAGCAGGAACAACGTCAGCGCTGATGAAGGGAAAGTCTTACAATAGAGGAATTCGCGCACACAAGCTAGCAATGGAGGCTTTTTTTCGATTGATGTGGAACGCTTTTGTTGACTGGTACACAGGAAACACTGGTGATGATGAAGAGCGTAATGTTGATAAGGATGCCTTGATAAGCAAAGTTGAAGAATGCAGGCGCGCGATAACAGCGAGGGCAGAAGTTCGAGCCAGTGTGGAGGAGCTGCGACAAGAAACTGCAGAGCTACTTTCGCTTTTTCAAGATTTAGCAGCCGAATCAAAAGAAAAGTCGAAGATGTTTGCCTTCTGGGAGGAGTATGGGCGTATGGTTAAGCTGCTTTTGCAATTTCTTCGAGGCTGAGAGAGCTGGGAATTGGGAGTTGCATCTGCTGAGTGTTTCAGCTATGGTCCCATATTTCTTCGCCATGGACAGGCCAAACTACTCGCGCTGGCTTCCTGTGTACATAATAGACATGAGGCAGTTGGTCACCAAGCATCCGGAAGTTCATCAAGAATTTGTGAATGGCAATCATGCAGTTAGTCGTTCTAGTAAGCCTTTTGCTCAGGTGTGGACGGACATGGCACTTGAACAGTCCATAAATGCCGATTCTAAGTCGAGAGGGGGGATAATTGGTATTTCACAGAACCCAGGTGCACTAGATCGATGGTTCCTCACTAGTCATGAGCGTGCATCAGTTACAACGGCTCTCAAGGATATGTTTACGCAAGAGCGAGGTTGCGTAGATGTACATAAAGAGGCTGCCGCGAAACGGGTAGGACGCGATGAGGCTGATGTTCAGAAGCTTATCTCTTGCTTCACAAGCGATCTGATGAGTAATCCTTTCACACAAGAAACCGAGTCGTTAGTCAACTTCGCTACTGGTGTCATTTTACCCGTCGATATCGCTGATGGTTTAGTAAGCAGTACCAAAAAGGGAAGCGAGCAGATGAACACCTTTGTAGAAAAACGATTGAACAGTAACCAAATCAGTTTCTGGGATCCGATCCCAAAGCTCAAAGTTAAAACCTTTGAAGTCACGACAAAGAAAGTTCAGGTTAAGGCAGCCAATGACAAACTGGTTACAGTCGGAGCTGACAGAGATCTGTTTGGACGCCTTTTGATCGCTGCTAACGTTAGACAGATTAACTTGAAGGAAGTTCTATGCCATGAGCTCTCACTCATCCCGTTTTCCCTGGCACATCATGATGGCAGCTTAAGAAAGACGACCAAGAGCATCCTGGCAGCTCTCATTGAAGCCAAAGTGAACGTTTGCGCACGACTCCAACATTTCCCACGAGACACCATTCATCTCATCGATGGTATGGCTTTAGTTCAAGTATTGAAATCAGCAGGAAGTAGTACGTTTGGAGAACTCGCATCCAAGTACTTCAAGGTCAGCACTGTCTCGCTTTCCAACTGCAAAGAAGTTCACATCGTCTTCGACCAATACTGGGATGTATCGATAAAAGCAGGAGAACGTGCACGCAGAGGTTCCCTGAGCGCTTCGTTGGAGGTCAAAATCCATGGACCATCTACTCCTGTGCCGAAACAGTGGGGAAAGTTTATTCCTAAACCGCAGAACAAGATAAATCTATGTGACTTTCTGTCAGAGTCTTTTTGCAACTTGAGAAGACAGCAGCTTCCTCCAGACAAGACCCTTGTCATCGGTGGAGGATTCAAGAATGGCAGACGGTCAGTGATGGTCAGGAGCGGCCACTGTGAAGACGTGAACGATCTGGAATCAGACCATGAAGAAGCAGACACTCGGTGAGAAACATAGTTTCGAAAGTGATTCTATGAATTGGAATCATTCATATTAATTTTAACAATTAACTGTGAGTGCATATTGAATTGCAAGGGCATATTCAATGCGGGAGCATATGAGATCACCATGATAGATAGCCAACGAGACGCGTAGCTCCGAGTTGGCGATAATCATCCCATATCTAACAAGCGTAATTGGAATAATGTTTTTATTAAAAACAAACAAGTTATATCACTTGAATCGTGCTAATACCAGAAAACAATTAAATGGTCTCTATTTCTCGGGCATGATAAAATGGTTCATATACGATGGCCACTAAGTCAATTAAATACCTGGAATTGCATTATACAATGATTCAGTCTCTAATAATATGTGATATAACATAAAAATTTGACACTGTTTAATTTGTATTGTCATTTCACAGGTTAATGCTGCATGCCAAGTACGCTGCGGATAACTCTCAAGAATGTCGTATTGTCTTACAATCACCTGACACTGATGTTCTCGCTCTCAGCGTAGCCCATTTTTCTGTTATCAACTACGCTGAGTTTTGGTTCAAAACTGGTGTGAAAGACCGCCTTCGTTATGTTCCAGTTCATGCAGTATCGCATGAGCTAGGCGAGAAGATGTGCCGTGCCCTTTTAGCTTTTCACGCCATTACTGGCTGCGACTCAACTAGCGCCCTTGCCGGAATTGGTAGGAAGAAAGGATGGCAACTGCTGTCAAGAAGCGAACAGCATCAAGACAGTCTATGTCTTCTCGGTTTCCAGCCAAGCCTAAGTGATGACATTGCTGACAAATGTGAAGCTTTCATTTGTGATTTGTACCCAAGCTCCAGGAAGATGCCACGCACTGCGGATGAACTGAGATATGTCCTGTTTTGTCAGAAAAAGCAAAAGAACGAGCTGCTTCCGCCCACATCTGACAGCTTACTCCAACACTTGAAACGTGCGAACTATCAAGCGTTTGTTTGGAGAAAGGCTCGGACACCAATCCAAGATCTCCCACAGCCTGAAAGTAATGGATGGGTGCGAGACGGCCCCTTGCTGAAGCCGGTCTACATGACGAAAGAGCCAGTGCCGAGTAGCCTGTTGGAACTAACAACGTGCACATGCAAAGGCGGATGTCAGGGCAACTGCTCTTGTAGCAACACAGGCTTATCATGTTCAGAGGCATGTTATTGCATGGCCAGTATTGAAGTGTGCAGGAATCCGCATGGAGTTCTTTTAAACGTTTCCAGCAATTCCAAGGACTCGGAATCCGAATCTGACTCCGATTAAAAACAATTGTTGTCGTAATAAGTTAAAGAACTAAAGAGTGTAGTTGTTTAAACAGAAACGAGTAAGGGTATTATTTAACATTTTTCCATTGAGATATGTTCAGGTGGGATTTTTTGTTCATTACTTGAAATGAATTACAGTAGTCCGTCATTCCTTCCTAAACAAAGAAAGCTTCAGCAGTACGTAGATAAGGTATTCTCAGCCTCGTTTCTAGGACTGACGCCATAGTATCAGTGAGGTGTATAGCTCGATAAATTATTTGAATAAAAAAACACTTATTCAAAAGCTGTAGCTGTCTTACTCACTTTTTTCATCTTCGTGGATTTTTGGTGAAGGAAAACCCCGAAAAATATCACACTTTGTAGGTCTTTTGGCGTGACAAATTTCAAGTGATTTTTTTTGCGTAGATTTACGCTTGCTAATTGTCCATCCTGCATTGCACAACTTAATTCTTGACTAAGAACCAGCACCTCAAAAAGAAATTGTTCAGCTGTTTCCACACTCACTGCATTTTCTCTCATTTGAGGCCATTAAAACAATGATAACAATAGATTAAGTAGGGAGAAATGGAAACACAACCTCGAAATAGCTGTCAACTCAATGCTCGATTTGATGACTTTGTGGTCTGGCAAGGTGTCATTGCTAAACATTTGCAGTTTGTTTGTAATGGCAAACTATTGTTGGTGTTTTCAATATTTTTTTTCAGCAGGAAACACAAGATTATTGTCCCATATTTGGTTATTATGCTCTTACTCCTGATCTTATTTTTCCAGCGAAACCAATTGTGTACCACTGAAAAGGAACCAAGTCCAGCCCGAGCAGTGCTTTTCCTCAATGTTATGCACAACATTCTACACACATCGCACGGCACACAAAACTAGAAAGACACAGATATTATTATAAAAAAATTACACACAATTACCATAAGACATACAGCAAAAGTGAATTCTAGTGAAGATTGATTAGAATTATAGTCAGCACTCGCCAAAAGACACCAAAAAAACAACACCAAACGCAAGTCACAACACGTATTACTTACGCTAACACATAAGACCGTATAGTTTCTATGCTTTATTCAGAGGAAGAGCATGTTGGTATTTACAAAACGGAAAAGAAGAGAAAGAAAAAAAAAAGGGACTTAGGCCAAGCCCTCAATTCGGAATTTGAAGGCAATTCGCTGTTTGATTTCATCAAACTTTAATTGTTTCTTATTTAGTTTTTGACAGTATAAATAATATTTAGCAACTAATAGACAATAATTTAACTTTTTCACGGTTATGTCTGAGCATGCAAACTGACTATTATTTAATTTACCAAATAAACGTTCTTCGATAGAGACTGAAAAGGAGGTAGCATGTTCCCTGTTGAACCATTCTATAATATTGTCCAGAAAAGATTTTGCAACGCGGCAGTCAATGAAAGTGTGGCGTATAAAATCACCTTCGTTACAATATATGCAATCTTGGTCACTCTCAATGCCAAAGTGATTCAACTCTTTGTGACAATAATTCTATGTAAAAACTTGTAATAAAATTCCTAAAGTTTCGACTCTTTGCAGATTGTTTGCAATTAACTAAAGCACGAAGACCAGTTAATGTTAACTGACTGAATTTCATGTTCCCATTTCCTTGCGCCAGTAGCCTTAGTCATCGACGTGTTAACGAAAAGCCAGTAGAAATCTTTACTTTGACTTATATTACAAAACTGCTGCCTCTCTTAGAAGAAATGAGCTATATTCACTGTAAACTAAACTTGACTGTAACCTTAAAATATCAACCGAGAAGAAACATAATTGCACACCAGCCAACCAGTTACCCTTGAGTGATACAACAAATCCTTAATTTTTTTGAAGCTTTGACATTGGCACAAGTTAGTGGAAAAACAAAAAAAAAATAGATTTGTCTAACCCAAGGTATATAAAGCTTTAAACTTAATACTTTGCACTTCAGCTGCTAGCAGCTGTATTTGCCCTATGTTGACTGAAAAGTTCATTCTCAGTTTGTTTTAATACAACTTTTTTGTTTCGAAACAACACCGATGACGTACTCTTTCAAGAATTTCTACATGTTTTTTTCTGGTTCTCCATACTGCAAGTTGAAAGCAGAGTACACTTCTAGCAGTGTAATCAGAGATGAAGTAAATACGGAGTGCTGTGCCTATGGCTGGCGTTCGCAAAGTACATCCTTCTCCACCATGACAAAAATTAGTGCGTTGTCCACCCTCTCGCTTACAAGTGGTTCATCCATTGTCAAAAATGAATGTGTTAATGCGGATGGGACCCTTGTTCTCAGAAATCCCTCCATTTTTTACCTTCCTGAAAGAAACCATTAGCTTTAGTTAGCATTACCAGCTGAAGATTGAATCATTAATGTGCATACATGCTTCCTTTGTTTTGGGCAAGTTGTGAGACAATAACCTACCTCTCCCCTCTCCCTATACTTTCAGCCAGGCAAATAAAATGCATTATTGCGTTTACTTTTTCACGCTTAAATCGATCATGCTATCCTCCCAAAAATGGCATGAGTTCAATGTATGTAAACCCCAGTTTAATCACTGAGTCAGTAACTTTAAGGAAACTACTTTGTAATTTTTGAATCAAAATGTTTCTGCTCTCACAAAGTGTGCTGCTTTATGAGACAAAAACCGGATCCTGGGGCAGAAGGGTTAAAGAGGGGAATCAAAAGGGATAAACAAGTGCAAATATTGAAGGCTGGAATAAGTGTACAAACATGGAAAGAAAAAAAAGTGAGATAGAGATATCGAGAAAGCCGGCAAAGAATAACCGAAGTTTGATGTGAAAGACAGCGACTGAGAGCACTAGCAAAGAGGCGAAATATGAGTGACGAACAACGAGAGAAAGAACAGGACAGGGCTCGAGAAAACAGGCTGAATTTTAGTCAAGAACAAAGAGAGAAAGAGCAGGACAGAGCTCGAGAAAACAGGTTGAATTTTAGTGAAGCACAGGGCAGAGTTTTAGTGAAGAGTAACGGGAGAAAGAGTAGGACAAGTTGCGCTTTTATTTCCCACCATGCAAACCCTCTCTAAGTAGTATATATGTTCACAAGGATGGGATCAGCAGTTATTATGCTTGTCCAAAGCGACAAAATATCAAGATTTATTTATTTACATCAAGTTTCATATATCAATGTTAAGATTAGTATGCATATGTTGAGATTTGCATATGTCTGCAACAAGATTTAAATACATATTAAGATCCGCATGCAAGTACAACAAGTGTAATAAACATTCACCAAGTTTCGAATATAAACACCCAACTTCGCATAGTCATATCATGGTTTGCATACCTACATCAAGTGTTAAAAAGTGTTGACGGGCCGACTGGACTCCTGCAGTTTGCAAAGAGATTTCTAATAAAGCCTTCAACCGTATCTTAGCTCTGCTTAATGATTTTCATCTTGATCATGAAGGGAAAAACTCAAATATGCTGGATGGAGGTTTTCTTAATGATCATTCTGAGCCGTTAGGAGAAGTTTTTCACATGCCATTGGGTATGCTAGCTCTGTGGCACTTTTATAGCTTTACCGGCTCGGATCAACTGCAAGATATCACAGCGCTAAATAAATGGTATCTATGAAGACATGGGATCCGTGGATTTTGTAACTTGTGATTTCATACTTTTCTGCAGTGAAATTGCAGGATGTTCGTTTATCACATATATGGATTTTTTTTTTTACAAAGTTCATCAATGTTGTCTCTTGCTTACGAGAGCTTTAGCCTCTTGCAGTTGTTTTCAACTGTCGCTTCGTGGACTGAAAGAGAAGTATCAATTTGTTTGAGCTGACATGTATCTCCATTGTTTTGTGCGTTAGCTCGCATCCGGTAGATATTAAAAGCTAAGACAGTAAGTAACTGTCATGGGAGTCTCTAGGATGCTTTAGCGATTTCTTCTTCTTCTGATGATGATTTCTTCGTGGCACTTTATTAGCGAGCTTAAGATCCGACGACGGCGGGTGTCTGGGACGGCAAGCGGAAGTGAAATTACTGCCAGAATTACTTCCGGCTGACGTTGTTGTGAAGCTTCCCGCCATTGCGGCCTTGTCTGTGACGTGAAGTCGACCATTTTGCCGTTGCGTCTAAAACGTGAGTAAACTTTATAAAAGTAACACAATTTAAACTTATTTTCAGCGAAATTCGTTCGAAATTTTGACGGTTTATTCTTATTCGAGGATGTCTGTGAAAATTCTGAGCAAAAACAAACGATTTGTGCAAGAAAATTTAAAATTAACATTCATTCGTTTGCCTTTCTCTGAACAGTTCACGATCGAGTTCGTCATCGATGGCAAAGAAAGCAATCCAGTAAGTTTTACAGTGTTCTTGTTTCTTGGTTTATTTCTTTAAAAAAATATCGTAGAGTTCTTCCGGTATAATATTGTGGTTCACTAGATTATTCCACTCGTCTTTTCTCGAGTCAAACAACAAGCCTTATCTTAGAAAGTAATTTTAATCAAAATCGAGTTTTCAGTAAGGCTTTGTCAGACAAAATCAACATACATTTGCTGCTAGAAATTAATTGCTAAAAATACATTTATCATGATAAGTTTACGCCTGGATTATGCCATTTTCAATTTTATAAACAAACAAGACTGCTCTGATTTGCCCTGGAGAATTCTGAACTGAACTTACAGACATTTCCAAGTTGTTGAAATGAAATTAAGGTAGCAGACTCAAAAATATTTCATATACACTTAAATAACGCATATAAGAACCTAATCATAAATTTCCGTTTAGATCTCTGTACATGAGTGCCAGTTGTAGCCTAAATTTTGAAACAGGTAATCATTGTACAACTTACATAATCAGAATTGCCTTCTAGACTGAGTGATCTGGCTAGGCATTATAATTATTATTGTGTTCTTTTAGGAAAATTAAAAAGTAGTTTAGCTTTATTTTATTGATATTTCATCGGTTTAAAAGCATAGAGAGAAATAGAATAACTTGAAATATGGTTTGTATTTGCAAGTTAAGATTGCAGACATTTAGACATGATAAATATGCTTATTTCATATAAACAATGGACAGTGCCAATTTTCCTCCAGCAACAAATTGAAAAAGATTTTTTTCTCAGGAAAACAAGAAATCACATGGCCTAATTTCACAATAGACACCAGTGAGAATCTTCTGAGGCTAACATGGACAACTTCAGGTTCTTAAATTAGCTTTTACTGTATTTTAAAATCTGCATATCTTACTTTCTCAAAATGTAGATCTAACATGGAGTGGACAGAAGATCACGACCACTCTCTTTGTCAAGAAATTCTGGCTCTAGAACCCTTCAAAGCTAAAAAGGGAAGCATTGCAAGAGGACAAATCTGGGATCAGATTGCCAATAATCTTAACTCCTTGGAACTTCCACGATTTAAAGTTACCAAGCGCTCGGTGAGAGAGCGTTACATGTTACTCATTGAAAAATTAAAAAAGAAAAAGTTAAAAGAGGAGGAGAAGGCCAGCGGTATCGAGACCAACATGAGTGATGTTGAGAAAGCTTTGGATGAAATACTGGAAAAGGAAGCTGATGCTTACAACACAAAGGAAATTGAAAAGAAAAAAGCAGATAATGCTAAAGCTGTGGAGATGCGGAATAGGGCAATGGAAAGCATGCGTTCAACACTGAGGAGAGTGATGAAGTCAAGGATGTGGAGAATGTGCGACCTAAGCCAAAAGTCACTAGGAGGAGTGGTGGGGACACAGTGTCATATCTACGTGAGAAAAATGATATGGTTCAGAAGTGGAAAACTGAAGAATTGAATTTGCACAAGCAGCGCCTGGAAGTTGAGAGTAGAAGGCACGATGAGGCTCAAAAGCAACATCAAGATATGATACAAATGATGGCCCAGCAAGTCCAGCAGCAACAGAATCAAATGCAACAGTTTCAGCAGATGTTTGTTGCCATGCAACAGCAGCAGTCAAAAATCATTTTGAAGCTTTTAGAAAAACAAACTAAGTAACGAACATGAACATATTAAATGTAGGTGTAAAAGTTCTACCCTGAGTTTTGTTCAAATTTTGAGGATTTTTTGTATGATTAAAGAGGGTTTATTTATATGTAGAGGGGGGAGGTCAGGGGCTGTGGTGATTTATAAATTTGTCTGTCTTTTGTTGGGAAGTTCCCCTCCTCCTCTACTCTCTTCTTATACTTTGCACCCTCTCAGTAAACATAGATTTTGAACCCTCCTTACACTAATTGTTGTTGTTGGTACATATCACTTGATCTGAGTACAAACACTAGAGAATAAAGTCCAATACTTTAACAGTTTATTGGCAGGTACACAATGTTACATCTTGTTTATTAGTTGTGTATTTTTACATCAATTAATTATTCAATTCGATTTTGGGTACAATTAATTTAAGTTGTCCAGAAAAATAATCCTGAAGCGTTGGTGGAACAACGTCAAAGAAATCTGAAGTGAAATTGCCATACAAGGAAGTCATGGCATTCCTTAAAATCCCACATACAATGTACATTTTTCCCACTGCACTCAATGATATCTTTTGAGTTTTCTTAAAGTCAACAAATTTAAATAATTAATAATGTCCCCAAAAAGCCACTCTACTTAAATGCGGACACTACTCATAGCCTTGTTGAACTCTTCCATCTGTGGAGTTATACCTGCAGCACGATATGGCACGACAAGGTGAACTCTTAATGGGTAAGCAGGGTCACCATATAAGGCCATGGGGTTACCAGTTGGTGAAAAGGCATGGTTTTCAAGGTCTCGCAGAAGGCCAGAGTCAGCTAGCATTCCAGCATCATGTCTGCGGCCCTCTGGAAGAAAAAGAACATATTGATTGAATTTTATTTTCTTAATTTCCAAAAATTGTATCTCTTATTTATACTACTTTATATCTTTCACACGTAAAACTTACTCCATCTATCTGTCCTTCTGTTTGGCTTTACAGTTTGACAGGTGGTTATAACTTGAGTAGAACTGAAAAGAAATAATTTCCATTACCTACTGGCCCATACAGGTTGGCTATCATACCACAAGGCAATGCAACACACTGGTATTTCAATCCGTGGACTCATTTGTGTCCGTTGTATACAATTCCCTGGTTTTCTTGAGGTCGGCAAATGGGTCTTACTGTACCATCTATAAAGCCAAAGCAATTCGGCAGGGCACTTCCTTTCCTCTGTATAGCGTCAGCATATGTCTGAAGTAGAGCAGGGGCCATTAGGGTGTTGTTCCATGCCATCAGACGGTGATGGTGTAAACTATAGACAGTTTCCATGACGTGATTGGTGATCATACAAATTTCAGGAACTGGGCGGCCAAAACGATGGATTAGATCACTGTACCTACAAGGGTACGCTAATCTTCTTAACAGAAGGCAAAGGCCTTCAATTCCGTCGCATACAGTCCCCTGTTCACATGTATAAGAGTCAGGCAACCCCATTACCTCTGCGAGAATAGGTATGTCCCTTTTTCGAAAACGAAATTCTGCCAGGCACTCACTTTCGTGGAGTCCATCCATGCTCATAATTCTGATAGGGAAAATCGGGATTCTTTGAACTGTTAGCATCAAACAACAGTAAAAATTCATCTTCTGAAATGTCTCCATCATCGAAACTTGCGAGTAATAATTCACGAGCCTTTCTAAAGGTAGCCATTACACTTTCTTAACTTCGATAGAAATAAGTAAATAAATAAAAAGGCTTCACAACAGCCCGCCGTCGCGCCCGTGAACTTAAGCCTAATTTTCCCGCCGCTGCAACGGCAACCTCTCCCAAAGCCTCCTCGACCAAGTCCGCCGTCGCAGACACCCGCCGTGGTCGGATCTTAAGCTCTCTATTATATCCTGGCGACGGTAGGAGAATTAATTCCTTCCTCGGCAGTTGCACTGGCTCCTTTGCTTTGCCAGACTTCCCTTTCCCTTTTCCTGTGTATCCGTAGTTTGTTCGAGGATTGTATCGAACTCGGTCTGTTGAGGAAGACCTGGAAGACGACGGTGCTGCATGCAGCGAGGAGCCCCTCGTTACAGGACCGCGAGGTGTTTGAAACCTCAGTTCATTTTCTACAGAAGTTTGGATACTGGATCTTTCGGCTGTCACTGTAGAATCTCCTTGCAAAGCTGTATAAACAATTCTTACTATCGACGCTAATCTGTCCTCGTTAAATTCAGAAGCGTTCGACCCTGCCATTTTTTAGATGCTAAGATGTCACTTTGGCGCCTGTGCGTCAACACAAGACGCAAATAAAAATTCAGCGGTTCTAACATCCAGGGGTGTTAACATAATAATATGTTAACACCGTGATATATTATATCACTTGGTACTTCATACAAGCCTATCATAATTTCAATGTATATGCGAATCTTGATATACATATATGAGAATCTTGACACGTGTAATTTATCTGCAATTTTGGATTTAAAAAAATTGGTCCATTGCATATCTTGATGTAGGTATGCGAACCATGATATGAATATGCGAAGTTTGGTGTCCATATTCGAAATTTGGTGAATATATTATTACACTTGATGTACTCTTGATATGTGTATTTAAATCGTGTTGCAGACATATGCAAATCTCAACATATGCATACTAATCTTAACATTGATATATGAAACTTGATGTAAATAAATAAATCTTGACATTGATATATGAAACTTGATGTAAATAAATAAATCTTGACATTGATATGTGAAACTTGATGCAAATAAATAAATCTTGATAATTTGTCCCTTTTGGACAAGCGTAGGTTATTCAGTGATAGTAGTCACGTTTGCTTTGCTATTTAAATTCATGTAGAACTTATTCCAAAATGGTGGCTAATTTATTATAAAATAACCCTCGCTAAAGTGACTATCCACTTGTACTAATGCCAATTTTCTTTTGTGGATTTTTTTGTCATAATGTTATTCATTTGGCCCGTATCTCGCTCTGCTAAACTAATAAAGAAAGAAAGGAAGAGAGATAATATGTGACATTGCTGGCAGAATTTGAACCTGCAATGCTTATAATGTATTCATCCATATCACCCTTATCAACCAAGCCACTCTTACGTTGGATGTTTTTATGAGAGAATTTTAAAATTATTAAGCAGTGGCCAGTCAGAAATCGTCTCTCATGGTAACTTAAAGTATTTTCATTAAAAACTTTTAACAGTCGGCATAGTAAATGGTCTCTCACATTAGCTAGTGAAAAGTATTTCAAAAAGAAATCCTCACAACTCAGTTACCCCAATGTACATCTTAAATGGTTCATTTATTTCACACTATTTACACAACATTATAGCAATGCTTCATTTGAGAACATTTCTTTTCACCAGTACAAAGCAGAAAAAAAATAAGATAAAAATCTCGTATGAGGGAAACTACTCTCTGAAATCATCTTCCAAGATCACAGTGAAGATTTTTGAAAATAAGAAATTCAAAGAAATCAGTAGAACCCAAGCTGACTTACTGTAGTTGAGAACCTTAATGGTGCTAATGTAAAAGACGGCTTAAAACTGCTCTTTTTATACGCGCTTTTTAGGTTCATGTAATGATTTTTGGTGTTTTATAATCTATTTTAAATTATTTTTAACTAATTTTAACTTTGACTTTGTAAATAGCACCTTGTGACCCATGGGAAAGGGCGCTCTATAAATGTCTTATTATTATTACTAGCTGATTTCTAAGACAACTGTTTGAAACTGAACCACAGCCTTCAATATTTGTTTGGTCTAATGTAACAGATTTTATATTAATACTAGTGAGTAATGCATCATCTGTCACACGAACTGAAACTAAAAAAGTAAACAATAATCGACTCGGACTGCATTCAAAGCATTAACCTTGTGCTGAGTGGCATAATAGCCACTTCCAAATTCATAACAAGCTTCTTTTCTTTTATGTGAGTTTATTAGCTCTTTTGGCTTCATTTTTGAAAATTCTTAAAAAAATTTATGCATCTTAACAACACAACGGCAGCTAATCAACATGCAAATAAAAGAATAATAAATTGGTCGCCATATTGGAATAAGGTCTATAGTTAAAAACAAGTAAATTCTCTCAGACTATCAGAATAACACAAGTATGTAGAGCAAGTTCGATTTTTGGTTTTAAGTAGCATTTGATAAATTTACCAGACAAGGGCTTATGTATTTATGCTAAATTGCACGAGAAAAATCATATGATTACTTTTTAAATAAATAATGTTCAGGGAAAACTTCAATGAAGCTTATCAAATTGATGTAAAAGCTACTCATGGAAAGTGTTTAACAAAACTAATGTATTCAAACACTGCATTTACATGTAATAATAATATCATGTTTTCAGTCAAAACAATAGGTTTCTTAAAGTGTATATAACATAAACTCCTAACTTTAAATTGGGTTAAATTTAAAATTAAAGTTAAATTTAAATTTTCTCCATGTCTTTTCGCCGCCACACCAAACCTATTTTCTCCTTTTTTTGTGTCCTGGAGACTGAGTACTGAGTGACATCAACTGGTTTCATTCACGGAATTTGCAGTAATTTTCTGTGCATAGCGCTTAAGTTTTCGTACATTTTTTTTCTGATTTTCAAGCTTCTTGATATGATTAAGCAAATGTCTAGTATTTCAGAAAGTAAAGAAACGTTTACTTCTATGGAAAGCATCGATGAAAGAGAAGATTTAGACGTGGAATGGCGATTATAGAGACCAAAATTACGCAATATCAAGATGAGCCGGTTGCTGTCATTCTGCACAAGGAAGACATACAGTGATATGGCGATGAAGAAACAGACATAGACGGCTTGACTCAAGCTGATTTGGAGAAGAGAAACGAAGGAACTGTGCCTCTGGATTCCTAGTAACTACAATAATTGTTCTTGCATAGTGTTATCTTTCCTCCCTAGGTATTATTATTCATAAGATGTAGATAAGGTATGGGGAATCGCTCTGGCCTGGGACTAGCCCAGACCAGACGAAGGTAAATGTGGCAAGGCAAGGTTCAACCCAACTGACTCGAAGGGAGGGAAGGGTGGGCACCCAAACATGATTTGAGCTTACGGCCTCAAATTGAGTGACAGAGTGTGACACAATGCAATCTTTTATATAGCATATTCAAATAATCCCAAGGGAGTTAATTACAAATGCAAACTAAGTTTGCATAGTGTAATATTTCCTCCCTAGGTATTATTATTCATAAGGTGTAGATAATTAAGGTATGGGGAATCACTCTGGCCTTCCCCTAGCCTACCTCCATACTTTAACCCAAAGTAACACACCAACGGTACGGGCCAACAAATGTTTATTCCAGTCCTTACCATTAACTACAAACTTGGCCCACACACAAACACTACTGTTTCCCAATCCTTACTTAACATAACCAAAATAAAAATATTTCTTACACAAAATCCTATAATAGAGAAGTCCAAGATGTTAACTTTATTTCGTATTCAGTCTCTAATCCGTTCTTCCAGGGGATGGCCTTTTAGAATATTTTCCACGCACCAACATTCTGATGCAGGCCGCCAACCAAAAAATTATCGTGGCCTCTTAATCGTAAATTCTGAAGAACTAGAGATACACGGGACGAAATTACATCTTTCCAATCAGACAGTGCTGCTAGCCCCTCCAGATCAAGAACCCCAGAAATATTCACCCACTTGAACGACCGTCGCAGTTCAATTTCAAGTGCACGATTTCGAAACTCCATCCATGGGTCTGAACGTGAAACATTCCCATTTGTATCAAGCGGGATTATCCTTTCCTTATGTCCCACATACTAACGAGGTGAAGAAAAAATAGAGTTTAAACAGGGATCATGCAACACGAAAAATGGAAGAGCACCAAACCAGAGCTAAACCAGCGACTACAAGAAAGCAAATCCCGGGGTTCCCGATCAGGAGGGAGCAACTTCAACACGTCTGAAACAGAACGTCTGGTGGTCACCGAGAGGTATGGTAAACCAACAGGAGTCACTCACCCCGACCAAGAAAAGGGTAAAACGAACCTATACCCAACCGAAAAGGGCTACAAAGTGCAAGGGAAAATAGCTAAATGAAATTAAATAAAACGCGAATGACATACCGGGGATTAGCAACCAATGCACTATTTACAAATAGATTTACTTGAGAATCGAGACAATTCATCACACAAATTAGAACTAAGGTAACTGAAAGAAAAACTAAAGTAAGAAAAAACTACGCGAACACTAGCCGAATCAGCCCATCTCCAATTGGTAGAACAATACCTCCTACTCACAATTTAAAGCTAAATTTCACAAATTATTGGTCATCATCGAGGAGGTTGAATAAACGATTATTATTATTATGTTTATATTACAATTATTATATTGTTAATTTAATCTATTGGCGTTAGAAAATTACAAAATTAGACCATTAACGTTGAAGCGTAAATAAAGATAAAACATAAGGACGAAAGAACCACATATAACCCGCAATAACACCGCTAAAAATAAGAAACTGTGAAGACCATGATAAGTCTCACAAAAAGATGACCCCTATACAGGTATCTGCGGACGCTTAAGATCCTAAACGACATCAACAAGACAAAAACCGGCCCTATTAGGCAACAGCAAAGCATCAATAGTTACGGCCACTTGAGGCAAACCCCAGTGGGAGCTAAGTACAAGAGGCAATTAGAACTAAACAAATATCACCGAACCAGAACCTTACAAGCAAATTCATAAACACCTCTCATGGCTTTCGGCATTTCAACAAACAAATTCAAAACAATCCAAGACACTGCGTTTCGGTAAATCACAGCATAACACAAGAAAAAAGGAGTTTTGACGCAAAGACTTGTCAGAACAATTCTCAATAAAAGGTATAAAAAGTTATTTTTAATTTTTTCAATAACACGCCAGGCAGCAATACACATCACAGGTAAGTTTAACAAGTGCAAAAAATCTCGCCACTACGACAAAAACCACAAGCAAAAATATTCGCAACCATAGTCAATATCAACCTTTACTTATTTAAAAAGCAATTACCACGCCGCCACAAACGACACCCCACAGGCAAGGCTAGTGAACACGTGAAAATACTTCGGCCACTTCAGGCAAAACCACACAGGCAAAAAATCTCACAATTCCCAACGCCGCCACAGGCAACACCACACAGGCAAATAAAAAACCACACAGGAAAATACTGCCGCCACTACAGGCAAAAAACCACACAGGCAATTCACGCAATTTCCAACGCCGCCTCAGGCAACACCACACAGGCAAATTTTACCCCACAGGTAATACTGCTACCACTTCAGGCAAAACCACACAGGCAAACGATTACCATGCCGCCACAAATGACACCACACAGGCAAGGCTAATGAACAGGTGAAAATACTTCAACCACTTCAGGCAAAACCACACAGGCAAAAAATCTCACAATTCCCGACGCCGACACAGGTAACACCACACAGGCAAATAAAAACCCACACAGGTAAAAACTGCCGCCACTTCAGGCAAAAAAACCACACAGGCAATTCACGCAATTTCCAACGCCGCCTCAGGCAACACCACACAGGCAAATTTTACCCCACAGGTAATACTGCTACCACTTCAGGCAAAAACACACAGGTAATTTAAGTAATTTCCAACGCCGCCCCAGGGGATGATACGGCACATAAGCAAACTTTACCCCACAGGTAAGACTAGCCGACTAGAAACTATCCCGCCAGACAGTCAAACAAATTCACCTTACTGTTCATGCAAAAATGAACAAGCACAACTTGGGGTATCTCGCCACTACATGCAAACTAAGAACAAACACGAGGAATTTAACTAGTCTGCGGCACAAAACAAGCTTAAGCTCGGAAAAGACTAAACGAAGGTGAGAACTTAATGTAACCTATCCTGAACTTGACCAGCGTCAAGTTGTTGCGCTTCCACCGCTGGGACAACTGCTGGGACGACTCCTGGAACGACTGCCGGAGCAACCGCCGAGGCAACCTCTTGAGGAGGGTTCACAACTTGTTGAACAACTTCAAGTTGGACAGCTTGAGGTACTTGTTCGGCATCAGCCATGAGGTCAGTTGGGTAGAACCTTGAACACGCCTCGCTAAACATGATTTGAGCTCGCGGCCTCAAGTTGAGTGACAGAGTGTGACACAATGCAATCTATTATATAGCATATTCAAATAATCCCAAGGGAGTTAATTACCAATGCAAACTAAGTTTGCATATAATTATTATATGCATGACACTGTTTCTGTTACGCTAGGAGAAGCTTTGTTTGTAACACTGTCCTTCCTTGTTGTCATATTTTATCTTCTGAGTTGTCGCTGCAATCATTGCAACGCCGCTGCCGAGAAGTCACTAGTACGTCCAGAAAAAATGGTTTTCGATGGTTCTATCGAACACATTGAATGCATCACACAACATGAGGACTACTGCGCTATTACGAACAGCACAGTTCTCTCTCAAGTGACCCCTTTGTTGCAAAACAAGCAAGAAGGCACTTACCCCTGCCGCATCGGAGTGTCAGAAAATGGGTAATGGTTTCACGAATTTAAAAAATTAATCATGGAATCTTATTGCCTACTAAACTAGCCCAGATTATCTACTCGAACTGGTACACTGGTGAAACCGCGGCCCGCACGTGTTTTGCCTCAGTTGCCTCCGTGGAAACTTCCAAAAACTTGCTCTTTCACCGTGAAACATTGTTTCCTCAGTGTACATAATTTTGCCTTAAGTCTCCTCAGTATCATTCTAAGATTCTTTCGGTCAATTCCCTAGTCTTAAAAAGTGTCTCATTGAAAAGTTAACACTGGATGCAAACACCTTCTCTCTTACCCATACAGCTTCTGTAATTCTGTGGCTTGCATACTGCGTGTTATGTACCATAACAAAGTGGAACTCGGAGCTGTGTTTTGTTATTGGAGAGAGGAGGGAGGTTTTGAAGGTCTAAATTTTCCACCATTAACACTGCAAAAAGTATCAAAATAGTGGGAACAACTGACCATTTTGTCTTTAGGTTTATTCATGCCTTTGCATAGAGATGGACTACTTAATGACCGCGTGGCTACTTGAGCTGGGACAATACCATACACTGTACCACTCCGTGCCTGTGTTTATCACAGCATTGGGACAAGATAGCAGAGTCAACAGTCAAGAGGGTATGCTACTTCTCTGGAAAGTGACATCTACAAGAAGGACTATAGATTTATTCACAAACTTCATTGTCGGTTCAATTTCATGATGCTTCGTGCAATATAAGAAACTTGCATGTCCTCAGACAAAAAAAATTCACTATTGTCACTGTATATGTTCACTTTAAAATTCAACTTCATGCTTTAATGATTATCAACGGTAACATTCAATTTCTTCGAGGGAAACCCTAAGAATAGGAAGATGTGTTGCTCTTGCAATAAGGATGTCGCTTGCACTTGTATAAATATAGAGATGACCTCGGAATTGAGGCAGTTTCCACAAGTTTAGCCTGTGAACAGGCTCCCAAGTGGGGTCTAGGGCGTAGACAAAAATCGAGCTCAGAGAGGAGGGAGAGAAAGAAAGTGAGGGAGCCTGTGGACATTCTTTTGATGCCGCCATTCCACCCCCTTGCAATTAACCTGTGAGTAATATGTCAACAAAGTAATTTTATGCCAAGCATTCCACTCGAATGAGTCGGAATATAAATAACATTTGGCAATAACATTATTTATTGGGGAAATCCAGCGAGAATGAAAGCGAATACATTTGTTGATTCTGCGAAAAAATTCTTAAGATGTAACAAAATGTAAACGCAAAAGAGTGCCGGTAGTTTCCTTTTTCAACTCTTTAGAAACAATAAATTGCTTTTTAGTCCTGGGCAACAAACTCCAAAAGATTTGCCGACCGTACGATCGCTGATGATAAATTATCTTCAGCGAAGACTTATTCATCTCCAGTGCCGATTGCAAACGCTTTGAGGCCTAAGCTAAATAGCTCCTTAACCTTGTCTTTCATTATAAGCACCAACGGCGCAACAATTACAACCGTAGAACACTCAAAGTTCCACTTTTCTTTTAACATCCAAGGAAGCAACTGGAAGATCAAACTCTTGTCGAAACCAGGTATGTTGAAACAAAAGGCAAGATTCGTTTACAAGTATTTTTCTTTGTTGTAAAGCTGACTGTCTTTCGGCGAAGTTGACTTCTGATAACGTTGTCTGTATCATCTTGTGAGGGTATCCGCACGTTATGAGGCGTGATTTAAAATTGGAGATATATATCCTTCGAACGTTGTGTCAGAAGAGTTTGTTCTCAGTAGTCTGAGTGGTTTGCCAGTAATAAAACCTCTTTTCACACCCAGTGGATGGCTCGAGGTATAATGTGTATACTGAAAGGTTTCAGTAGGCTTGCAATGCGTACAGATGTCAAGGATCAATTCATTACTGAAACGTTCTCCTTTAAAAATAATTGTGTCGAGAAAGCTTGTCTCGTTCTCTGAAATTTCGGCCGTAAATTTAATTGTAGTACGGAAGTTGTTAGCTTTTCCTTTTTGTCAATGTCCCACCATGAGAAAATGTCATGAATAAAACATTTCCATTCTATTGGTTTTGTTTTGCTTTGACTTGTCATGTTTGTTTCAATATCGACCATAAAGATGTTTGCAAATGCAACTGCCATTTTTGTACCCATTGCAGTTCCATGGGTCTAAATATAATTGTTTCCAACAAATTGGACTGAATTTTCCTGAAGGATAAGTTTAAGCATTTCTTTGAGGTATTGTGATGGTATAGGTTTATTGCCGTGGAATGCCTTGTATGCTTTGCATACTTTTGTAATTCCCTCCTCCTGTAGTATATTTGTATACAAGCTTGTTACATCCATTGGTACTAAGATAGTATCTTGAGAGACCTTTGTCTTTTCTATGAAGTTTACGAAATCCGTTTTATCTTTTAAATACGATTTCTGTTTTTGTGCGATGGGCTGAAGTGATTTGTCCACAAAAAATGATAATCTTTCTGTAGGGCCTTCACAGCCCGAAATTATCCAGTCTTCCGACCGGGTTTGGTTTGTGGATCTTAGTAAGGGTGTAAAATATTGGTATTCTTGGCAGATCTCGCGTTTGAGAAAACCATTTCTTTGTCATGTCATCAATAAAGTTATTTTGATGCAATTGTGCGACAAGCTCGAGAACTCTTTGTGATGTTTCCACTGTCATGGCATTTCGGAGAGGTTTATTATGTTCTCTGTTGTTGAATTGAATTTGAGCTTTTTGTATTTAATCACACTTATTCATGATGACAGTTGTGCCTTTGTCTGCCTTTTTTAAAACGATGTTAGTGTTCTTTTTCAGCTCTGTGAGAGCTTTATATTCGTTGTGAGACAGGTTGTTTTTTACGTTTGATTGGTTTAATCTCTGCAAGTTGGATTTTCACACTTTCCAAGTAGCTTTTTTAGGGCAACTGATTTTTGAACCGGTGGCTTCCAGTCTGATTTGACATGAAATGGATGCGGTTTTTTATTTTCTTTGTGAAATATGTATTTCAGGCGCATACATATTACGAAATGTTCAAAGTCTAACAAGAGTTGGCCTCTAATGTAACTCTCGTCTGTCACCGGTGTCGGGACAAATTAGAGCCCTTTAGAAATAACTCTGACTTTGCTGTCGCTAAGTTGTTGGTTTAAAAAATTCCTTATGAATTTCTCGGCTTTTTCTGTCTCAATCTGTTTTTTTTTCTGCGCTCTTTGCGCTTGTTATTTGTTTTTTACCCTTTTTTATTTTGAACCCCCGTTGTGGTGGTTAGGTTTTTAGAGGTAAGACCGTTTTTTTAATTGTGTGGTTTCACATCAGTGATGGGGCCTGTCGGGCCTAATGACAGGCCTTACCTTATCTTTTCCTGTTTACTCGGTGAATATTATGTTAGATACATAATTAGCCTACTGATTAAAGAGGGTCCTGAAGGGCTAAATGGTAACTGGTATATATTGGCCTGTTTTCGCAGAACAATGTATGCTAAATAGTCATAATCATCATCATCATCATCATCATCATTCTTATTAGTAACATTATAATTAGTAGTATTAACATTCTAATATTCCAGTCTATGACCATCCGTTTGACCAACAGGGCAGGGCCTTAACACCAATTATAATCCAGCAATGCATTACATAAGCAGCTATAATTATTGATAGTATGTAAGACATTTATGTTCACTGTTGAATACAGTTGTTGGAATTGTATAAATAGAAATTTAAGGTAAATTTGTGTTGCACTTTAAAATGAATTCAGGTTGAAATGAATTCAAACTAGTTTATTTTTGTGTTTTCTTTGTTGCATATACATTACCTTAATCTCTTACGCAAATAAAATACAAATCAAACTAGTTTAAAATCTTTTTAACCTCAAAGTCATTTTAAAAACTACAACATACACTAATCCAGTCACACACCCCAAATCTACTTGAGCTATTTTTGGTTATATTTGGGCTCCTTATTTATATTGGGCATGATTTTTAGTCCAAGAAAAACAAAGAAAGAATGGAAGGAGTTAACAAAAGGGATTTTCTATGGCTGGGTTATTTGGATGTTACCTTCATGTTATGTAATATGCGAGGGTACCTCTGAGTTAAGATTAAACTGCATTATTGATACAGCAAGACGGTTAGTTAATTTTAGGAAACACTGACCTCTTCCTATCTTGGGAATGTAATTTTTTTACTTCTTCTTTGGGTATTAATTTTATATTGCCACTTGCGTTGAGTAATGATAATAATAAACAAATGTTAACAAGATTCTACACCCAGTTTAAAACACATTGCATTAAACTCAGCAAGAATATTTTTTCAACGTTGAAAAGATTTTTCCATTCTACCAGGTACGTGTCAATGCAAAAAAAAAAAAAGGTACGTGTCAATGTATCAGAATGTATGAGTCCAGATGACGATGTACTACAGTCCACACATCTTACGTTGCCATGTTGTTGTTAAACCAACTTGTAAATTCTTCACGCATTTCCTTGGCTACTCTTGTGGAATTCCTTGATGAAGAAGATTTAAGGTCCAGAAATGATTCTCTGGGAGAAAAATCTCTCCATCTTCCTGGAATAAACTCGCCTGTTTCAAGGTCAGTACAAATGTTTGCAGCTTACATCCGCTGTAAACCAATTGTGAAGTACTAGTAATGCTAATGTATTTATATTGACTTTTTCTGGACTTTTCAGGAAGGGTAATCGAAGACAACGCCATCTATTTCACAACATGGCTAAAATATTTTCAGAGATCCTTCTACCCTTAAAATGCGATAATTGGAATTTCTCTGTTTTGCTGTCAATTTTTTTCTGTGGGTAAGGCCTACACATGTACTTAGTTAATCCAAAGGCATCCTCCCCTGTTAGAACAAAGAGCACAGGTACACTGCGACCTGGCAAAGGTTGTGGCGGTGGAATATGGAGCGGATTAGTGGGGTCATCGAGTGCTTCTTTTAAATTGCACCTTGCCCATGCATGTCCATCTGGGTTCCTCCTATTTGTTCCAATGAGATCATAAAGCCACTCATAGTCTGGTCCAGAAACCACCAGGGCAATTATGCTGTCATTGCCTTTATAATCATGATAATGGGATCCTGAACATGCTGGCTCTTTGGATTACAATTCTTTTCCCATTGATTGCCCCGATGTTATTGGGAATATTCTATCTAGAAAGGAACAATTCAGCAATTTCACACCACGTCCTTTCACTGTTTGGCGTTTTGAGATACTCTTCCTTTAAGGCTTTGAGGATAGCTGTGCAAACTGCCATAACAATTCCTCCAATCGTTGTTTTCCGAATTCGAAATTGGAATGACAATGAATAAAAACTTTGTCCAGTTGCTAGGAGCCTGAGTGTTAACACTGAACGTTCACCAGGAGGAATTGATATTGGCATGTGAGTATCTTGTCTCTGCACTGAAGGGCTGATGATACTTAAGAACTCGATGAATTTACTATGAGGCATTCTCATGTATTGTGCAAATCCACCAGCATCCTCTGTAGCCAGTTCGTTAATAGCCCCCCTTTCTTCTCTTCTTGATACCCACTCTCATGTCCAGTATCCTATTGACGTGCTCATGTTCTTCGTCATCTAACAGCATCATTAACAGAACTAAAAGCCTCTTTTTCTTTGACCCTCCCTGTATTGGCTGGTCCGTCATATTGAATTCACATTCCACCTCACCCAAAATCATTGCATGTCAAGCAAAAAAAGGGTCTTGTCAGGTGACTTATTTTGGCAGCAGTACACATGGAGCAACTTGTCACCACAACGTGTCGCAGCAACTTGTCACACGTGTCACAGTGACTTGTCGCATAGTGTGTCCAGACCTATAAACTTACAAGAAACATGTTTGCGCTGTGGACTGCGAAAAAGTTCTCCTAATTTCTGATTACAAACCACTTGAATCATTGTTCTTCACAAAAGAGTAGAACGACTCTGGATACCACAACTGTTGTCCATCATCTGTTCCAGGTTTAGTGTCATTAAGCAACAACTTTGGTTTTGTCTTGATGTTGTCTCCTTTAATTGTTAAAGTGTAGTATTCGTAAAAGAACCCATGGCACAATGACGGCTTAGACTAGGCTTGAATGTTGGCTTCTTGTCACTTCTTTGGCTTCTTTTGCAGAGGTGCTTGGAAATATGAAGGAATAGTTTTGCTGCTACTTATCGAAATCCCATGAATCTTTGTTTTGTGTGCTTTACTTTCAACATGTTGCTTGGCATTTGCAAAAGGATTTCTTTGACCACTCAATGATATATTGGTATTGCTGCACACACGGCAAAATGCTCCTTTGTGTGTGAAGAAGAACGCACGGAAATGCTTGATCGATTTTGCGGAAATATGCTGTAGTGGAAGTTGAGTAATCCTGTTCAGGACTCTTGGGAAAACAAAATTAATTAGTTTCCTGAGGGACCATACATTAAGTGCTTTGTTATATATTTAGACTTTCCCTTCAACAATCACGGCAAACAAACAAACAACGGAGAGGGCAAGAACTTTGGAATTGTATCCTGGTCGGGATACATTTGTATTTGATAAGGGGCACGTGACCAAGAATGAAGCAATCACAATGCTCGTTGATTTGAGTGTAGTGATTGTAAGAGATACCATTTCTGACTTCATTCTTCTGTTTGTTTTCATGTTACATGGTTATGTAAAAGTTGATACACTTAGTCTTGTCTCCTATTGTCCTTGGCTTCTGTAATTCAGAAATAAAATACAGTGGTTAATCGTTGTAAGATTGTGTGTCCCAACTGCTTATGGGGGGGTTCAACTGTACATAAGGAACAAGCAAGAGATTAAGGTCGAAGATCAATGTGTAGTGGGTTTTGTAAGCTACTCAGGAAACATCAGGACTCTCGTGTAAACAAAATCAATTAGTCTTCAGAGGGAGCACACATTAAGTGCTTAGTTATATATTTAGACTATCCCTTCAACAATCACAGCAAACAAACAAACAAACAAACATCGGAGAGAGCAACAACTTAGGAATTGTATCCTGGTCGGGATACATTTGTATTTGATCAGGGGCACGTGACCAAGAATGAATCAATCACACTGCTCGTTTTGTTAAGTCTAGTGATTACAAGACATACCATTTCTGACTTCATTCTTCTGTTCCCTATTGTGCTCAGGTTCTGTAACTCAGAAATAAAATGCAGCGCTTTATTGTTGTAAGATTGTGTCCCAACCGTTTATGGGAGGTTCAGGTGTACATAAGGAACTAACAAGAGATTAAGATTGAAGATCGATGTGTACTGGGTTTTGTAAGCTACTCAGGAAACATCAGGCGAAGTTTCAGGAAACATCAGGACTTTCAGGAAAACAAAATTAATTTGTTTCCTGAGGGACCATACGTTAAGTGCTTTGTTATGTAGTTAGACTTTCCCTTCAATATCACAGCCACGAGTGATTGTTTTTGGTCTCGTTTTTTGTACTCGGGTGGCACGAGTAAACTTTTCAGTCGCGTTATCAGACTTTTCACATTCTTTGTACTCGGGCTGTGAGGCGCTGAGTTAAGTAATCGGGAAAGTGGAGGGGAGGGTCCTAAACTCCCTCATTTTGTTTTTTTCGCTTCCTTAGCTCCCCCTCCCTTTCCTCGATGTATTCTGCGAGTCACTATTCTTTCGAATCAAAACGAAAAAAGGGTCTTGTCAGGTGACTTATTTTGGCAGCAGTACACATGGATGGACTTGTCACCACAACGTGTCACAGCAACTTGTCACACGTGTCACAGTGGCTTGTCGCATAGTGTGTCCAGACCTATAAACTTACAAGAAACATGTTTGCGTTGTGGACTGCGAAAAAGTTCTCCTAATTTCTGATTACAAACCACTTGAATCATTGTTCTTCACAAAAGAGTAGAACGACTCTGGATACCACAACTGTTGTCCGTCATCTGTTCCAGGTTTAGTGTCATTAAGCAACAACTTTGGTTTTGTCTTGATGTTGTCTCCTTTAATTGTTAAAGTGTAGTATTCGTAATAGAACCCATGGCACAATGACGGCTTAGACTAGGCTTAAATGTTGGCTTCTTGTCACTTCTTTGGCTTCCTCTGCAGAGGTGCTTGGAAATATGAAGAAATATCTTTGCTGCTGACAAAGCAACACAGCAAACAAACAACTGAGAGGGCAACAACTTTGGAATTGTATCCTGGTCGGGATACATTTGTATTTGATCAGGGGCCATGCTTTGTTATATATTTAGACTTTCCCTTCAACAATCACAGCAAACAAACAAACAACTGAGAAGGCAACAACTGTGGAATTGTATCCTGGTCGGGATACATTTGTATTTGATCAGGGTCACGTGACCAAGAATCAACCAATTACAATGGTCGTTTTGTTGAGTGTAGTGATTATAAGAGATACCATTTCTGACTTCATTATTGTTTGTTTTCCTGTTAAATGGTTATTTAAAAGTTAATTCCCTTACCCTTGTGTCCTATTGTCGTCAGCTTCTGTAATTCAGAAATGAAATACAGTGGTTAATCGTTGTAAGATTGTGTGTCCCAACCGCTTATGGGAGGTTCAACTTTACATAAGGAAGTAACAAGAGATTAAGGTTTTCAGAAAAATGACTTATTTGTTCTGCAATTTGTTATAAGTTATATCCTTACCCTCAGCTGCAGAATCCACGTCATTGCGTACTACAGAATAAAATAAAATAAATGAAAATCTATTACTATTTTTAACCAGGCTTAATTAAGCATTCCAAGGTCTTAGCAGTTGCCTGTTAGTGTAAAACCTTACTAAACAATTTGGGACCATGCCTGCCTTAATTATAAGTTAAGGAAAAGTTTAAGTGCTTTCTCGAAGATCTCTAGCAATGATTGAAGCTTTAATACTCAGAAACGAATCTCACAAATTAATCTCATACCTATTTTAGCAGACTCTTCCCCCCTAAAGAGAAATAGTAAATTCATAGCTTAAGAGAAATGAAAACTCTTCCATTACGAAATTCAAATTAGTTTAAACTTACTTGCTTGACATGTCTTGACTAACAAGTAACGGTTTCAAACGAAATGATAGAAATTTGCCGCCTTACAACTGGGTACCAGTTTTTCTTGCAAACATGGCCCCAGTGTCTTATCTATTTTCAAGATATAATATTCCTCAAGGAACAGGCGTTATGCAACAATTAACCTAATCAACTCAGGAGATAACATTTCCCAAACATTTGTTTTCACTCCCCACCAACGCAATAGTCTTAAACCGCACAAAAATAGCCCTGTGTTAGTAGGCTGAACCCGTAGGAAACCCGAGCATCTTGAGATGTGCAGTAACAAATTAAAAGTAGGCATCGTCCTTATCTCTGCTGCCTCAGTTTTACTGATAACTGATATGATTGAATTTTATTGGGTGGACTAAAGAGCTTTCTTGTTTTCATTTTTAGGGAAAAAAGGAGCTTCTCTTTTAATGTTAGGTTATACCTGTCCAGCTCAATGTAACATCCGTACAGAGGACTGCTGGCTTGATTATGTGTTATCATATGCTGATTTGCTTTCTGCCTGGCAAAAGAATAGACTTCCTTCTTCATAGCCCTTTGGTGCCAAGGGAACTTCCCAACTAGGCGACCTCCTTGCATAACCCAATTAGGATAGCCTGCTAGTCGCATCTAGTCAAGATTAACAGAAGCGAACCGCGACAAGACTACATCCTCAGAGCTGTTGATTTCAATTCTAATGATATGGTTTCTGGTCAAACCACAGTACAGAGGTCCAACGTTGTTTCCTCTCACTATCCTCTGAAGTTTTAACATTCTGTTATCTTGGCAATACTAGGTGAACAGGTGACAATGTCCGCTTACAGTGAGTAAGGCATCCAGATTGAGATAGAAGGGCCTATCTCCACTTGCAAGAACTCAAACCAGAATTCCTTCAGGGGTCTGTCATAGAAACCCTTGGGCTCGAGTATTCCCTCTCGTGGCAGCTGTAAGCAAAATTGTGCTCTCCCTTTACGTACAAATAAGCTAAGAAAATCAAACTCCAAGTAACGACAAGTGGCCCTTAAATTGTTCCAGAACTTCATCTGCGTCTTCATGTCTGATATAATGAACAGCAGACAGTTCCCCTGCGTCAATGCAGTTTAATCTTGTGTACGTTGCATTTCGCAAAGAACAGGATTTACCCCTAGAATAACCCCACCACGATCATTTACGACCACAGTGTTATGTCGAGAGGTAGTGAAAGATTCAGGCAACTTCGTTCTGGTATAGAAGTCTGGTATGCACTTCCATCTAGACATGCGTTGTGTAGATCTTCTTTGACTCGACATTCCCTCAGTATTTCGCCTGGAACTGTCTTTAAGGCGTTGTTCACTTCCTTATTAGCAAGGTGGCTGACAGGCTTATCAAGAACGCAAGAAGTTGCAACTCTTGCAGGTTTCGGTGTACCGCCATTGACTCAGTCAAGGAAGACGCCGACACACCAACATTTGCCTTTTCATCTTACACCTTCGCTATTTGAGGCTTTCGTCTAGAATTCTGGGAATCCAGAAGATCATCTTCTTCATTTTCTTCTCTCAGTGGTTGCTCCTTCATTGCCATCCAGAGAAGTTTTCCCACCTCTGCAGTGTGAGCTGAAATTTTTGCTGTATGGCTAACCGTAACTTGTTGACAACCTACGCCAAAGGAAAATATCGCGTATTTCTTAAAAGTGGAACTAGAAAAGCAACAATAGGCCATTTTCATGATGGTGTCATTTTACTACAACTACCAGTATTCATTTCGTTTTCCTTTTCAAATTCAAATTTTCTAATCCTAGTGGACAGCAAAGAACAATAGCTCTAATTAGCATGAGAAAATAAAAAACAGAACGATTCTGGTAGTTGTAGCAAAATGACGCCATAGTGAAAATGTCCTATTCGATATTTATTTTTTCCTCAAACATTGATCCAGTGTGCAATAGGAGGCCCAATAGAATGCTTCAAATATGGGTCAAATGGATGAAAAAATGGCTCCTAAAGGTTTGTCTCATAAGGTTTCTGCACTGTCTTCTTTGCAAAGAAAACAAAGAATCAAAAACAAGGTGAATAAACAGCGGTGAATTTTCTTTTGTCACACATTCACCCCTAAGGGCTAATTTGGCTTTGGTACAAAGGAAGCCGTCATCGAAAGCTTGTCAGAACCGTAATAAATTTGTCTTACCCCTGGTTCCTCCACACCGTGCACGTCATTGGCATTAATCTCTGTAACATATGAAGCCAACTCTCTAGCCTTGTTGTTGGAAAATCGAATGATTCCATCTAGTGACTCCCCAGCATTAAAGTACAGCCATTGACATATTGAAGCAAAGACTCTGCCTTTTCCAGCTCACTTCTGCACACACGAAGTTGTGCTAACAGGTGCTTCAAGTCTCTGTTTGGATTATCATTCACAACGACATTTGCATGGCCGACTTCTTGTTGTTCATGATCAGGGGAAGGCGGTTGGCTGTTGAGGATTTGTCTCGGAGGATTTCAACCACTCAATTTTTCTTTTCACCCTCCTGGTGCGCCTCCTAACAAGCTTCCTCTTGGCTCGTTCATTCCCAGTACTCGAAGAATCTCCAAGAACTTGGTCGTTAGTATCGTGGCCACCATCATCATCATCAAAATGATCGTTGCTATAGCGAACAATAGCATTGCCATTTTCTTCATCATTCCCACTTCTTTGTTCTTTAAAAATGAAATAAGAGTTGATTGTTACTGGTTACACTAACATGCCGTTATTGAGGTGTTTTTAATGCGTGCTGCACAGGGAGCAGAGGAGTTATGCTAGAAATGTCAATAAAAAACGTCTTACCCCTTAAAATTGCATTCTTGTATTTCTTTGCGTAGTTAAAACTATTTGCGAACCAAATATATGCATTCATTTGCGATCAAATGCGATTGTTCATCACAAACCGGCATTATTTTGAAAAGTGTCGACCGCTGTTTATTGGGACCGTGTATTCAGTTGGACAAAGTCCTGAGGCACAAAGTGCCGGAAAGAAAAAAATGACAAGGGGAGCAACATAGAACCACGTGACTTGTCGGATGTGAACCGCGGCACACTGGTGACGTACCATGTGTTGCAATCGAAAGTTAAGTCAACTGTTTCTAATTTCGAAATTCAAAACAGCAGCTGATTTCAAGAGCTTGGAGAGAGATTTGAAATGAAACGCATTTTCTTAAGTGAGGAAAACCTACCGCAGCGAAAAAAATCTAAAGGAGAAGATCGTGGAGATAAATCCATTTTCGTGCAATGGTAAGTTATATTTCTAAGACAAAAGTTGATCATTCTATGATTTATTTTCATCGATCGATCTATCGATTGATTGTTTGCTGGCTACTGGTAAACGGAGTGCTGTATCTCCCTTGCAGGCTTTTACACGAGTACAAAATTTCTGAGGATAGTTTTCTATCAGGAAAGGAAATTTTTGACGATAACGTAAAAAACTGCCCCGAGAAAGAGAATTATCAACTGCAAGAGATTGAAGTCGGTAGGATTCTGAGGGAAGTATTTCCCGCAATCAGAAGAGTGCAGCCACGAGTGAAAGGAATAAAAACATGGAGCTATACACTGTAAAATTCAAACTGTTGAAAGAAACGAGAACACATGTTCCATTCCTACCACTGAAAGAAGTAATCAAGCCACAGATGCAATCACATGGGAGAAATTACCGAATGTTATCTCGGAATTTGGGTGGCAGCTACTTTCAGTTACTCCCGGTCTTGTCGCATTCTTCCTTTCACTCTCTGTTTTGTTTCTTGCCATCTCAGGGGGGTTTGCCGGTCTCTTTCCTTTTGAGGTTTTGTTTAAATCTCTAAAAATAACATAATTAAAACGAAAAATTAAAAACATTAAATCCCTAAAAATTTTATCTAGGTATGGGAAATTCTAAACCATGATAATATAACATATAAACCCTATTAATATAATGCAAACATATTTGTCCACTTTCTTCCCTTTCCCTACCTGCAAGACCCATTGAACTAAAACACCCACACCAGTACATTTTCTTAGTTTTGAGCTCTGCTATCACTCAGGTGGTTAAAAAATATATATACATTTATATAATCCCCCTTTTTTTGGGGGGGGGGGGGGGGGCGAGGATGAAGGAGAGAAAGTTGAAAACACTTCACCTATAGTTTTTCTTACTTTTAAGGTCTACTGTCACTGAACTGATGTGTGTTTTTTTGAACTGTTGCTAGGGTTACTTGACTTTTTGATTTTCAATGATCAACAGGATTTCTAGATTTTTACAAATTCACTAATGGACCACTAATCTGCATCATTGACAAGAAGGAAGTGGAACTATGTACAAGAAAAAGCTACATTATTAAGCAGCTGTTGCCAAATATGATTACAAAGACATGGGACAATGGATAAGTGGGCAATAGATTTCTAAAAGCATGTAAGCCTGTTACCATTATTTGTAATACATAGATACTTATTAGTTTCACTTGTACTTTCTGCCTACTCTAAATATGGACCACGCTCTCGTAAAACCCTCTCCCCTCCCCTCTCCTCCTAGCTGTCCCATTGAAAAAAAAAAAACATTTCACCTATAGTTATTCTTACAATTGTCTACTGTCACTGAACTGATGTGGGTCTTTAAATTGATTGTGTGGCTATCAATTTTTCCTTCATTGAATTGTATGGACCATGCTTCCATAAAACCCTCTCCCCTCCCCTCTCCTCTTATCTGTCCCATTGGAACAAAATACATTTCACCTATAGTTATTCTTACAAGTCATGTCTACTGTCACTGAACTGATGTGTGGTCTTTGAACTGACTGTGTGGTTGAACTTTTTTGATTTTTCATTGAATTGAACAGGACTCAATATTCCTTGTCAAAATGAACTTTGAATTTCATTGGTTGAAAGGAGACAATTTTAATAGTGCCGGCCAAAACCGGCCGGGATTTCAGGCATCCTCGCACTCGGTCCGTGTTCGGGTCTTACCACTCCTTAGAAGAGATTTTTTGTCCCCTATTGATCTCATTGTCTTCATAAAGGACTGACCAATCAGAATCCACTTACTGCGCATATGTTTTTAGGTCTTTGGGGGACCTAGACAAAAGCGCCTTTTGTCCAAAGGACGCAGAGTCGAATTTCAATTTGTTTGCCTCGTGGGCTGCGCGGCTAAATTTTAAGTCGCCGATTTTCGCGTTTTCCAAAGGAAAACACACCTTTTCGAAATGGCAAATCGAAAGAAGAACTACTGAGGAATACTCAACAGTTTCAACAGCGGAAATCCAAAAAAAAAAAACGGCGAAGAAATTGTGCTTCGAGTACAAATTGTTTTATCCAAGCGACGAGCGAGCGGACATCTCAAAACATTATTCAGGCCACGAACTTTCTGCGAAATTTTTGAGTATTTCTGGGAATTCAACAGCCAAAAAAATACAGGTTTGATTGTGAATTTGTACTGAAATACTATTCTAATTGACCGATTCTTTGTATTCTGAACAGTTTTTGCGAAATTATTGAAAACGTGCCCCGCACGGCTCGATAAATTCGCTTTGAAATTCACTTGTAGTTCCTTCAAATCGCTTGCGCTTCTCTCGTCCCGCATTTAGAATTATACGCGTTTCTTTCTAACGCGTAAACAAAGACTTTTCTGAATAAATGTTTTATTTAGGAAAGCTTTCTGTGTGTTTTTCTTTCTATTTTCATTGAGAAAACGTGACAGCTGTGTAATCTTGCGTAAACAAACGCATGCTCTCGAGACGGATCAAATTTCGCCCATGTGACACGCGGATCAAATTACATCGAAATTTCGGAAATTTTTGCCTTCAAGTTTGTTTTTTGGAAAATTTTAAATTGGCAACTAGTGTATTTTATTCCATAATTAGTAGTTTTAACTATCTTAGACCAAAGGGGTGTTGTTTTTTTTGCCTGGTAAGTTATGTATTTTTACTGCACATGGGATAGGAAATAACCACTTTGCCAATTTTGCTGAATTTTGGAAAGCCTCTGGAAACGGCTGGTGCATAACGGGTTAATGTATGGGTCAATTTCTGCTGCTAGATAACCTTTAGGAATTTGCAATATTTTTTACTTTTTGTTCTCTTCCGCAACCTTGGACAAAGAAAGGAAACAATTCTCCACCCTTTAACATTTGGCACCAACTAACATAACTGAGATAACTGGTAAATAATTATATGATGTACAAATGACATTGTATGCGATAAAGAGTTTTTAAAGTCCATTTGGCCTTCCATGTGTCCTTTGATAACCCAAAGAGGACATCAAAACATGGTAAGAACATCAGTCATGTCACTTGTCTGTGGCTTCTGGTATACTGTTTGTTCTTACGACAATTTGACGTCACATGTGCATAATTATAGTACAAATGTATAAAAAGCCTTAACCCCAAGTGGTGAGAGTACGGATGAAGTAAAGGGTGAAGGGGTTGTTTCTTTCAATACTTGAGAAATAATGTCATTCTCAATAATGCTATTTAATTTATTGTTTAAGATGGCTTGACATCAATAACTTTAACAACTGTCTCACACTAGCAATATGAACCAGGCCACGCAGATACATTTTCTGACTCAAGCCCCTCCAGTCCTCAAGCCACTTGCAGGGCAACATGAAATGAATGCATGTCAGGTAAGAGAATTAGTATCAGTATTAATTAAACGTCACTTGGTCTTTATTAAAGAACTACAAAGCACAAAACCGGCTTAGTACTCTAAAGCCCACATGTAAAGGTACTCACGTCGGCAGAAAAGAACTGGAAATGAAGATAACTACATTTACTTACCTCAAAGATTACAAGCCCCTTACAACGAAGACATATGGAACAGCTTTAATGATACAGGCTTCCAACAATTCCCGTCAAGTGATAATTAGGTTCCTGATGTTATCACTGCAAACTATGACTGACGATGTCTCCTCTATTATGTTGCACACGGGATAGGCTATTATAATTTTATCTTTCGAACGATCAGAAGCCACAGAGCCAAAAGTCTGAACATCACTCCTTTTGAGAGTGTGAAATTTTCGCCATGACACGACGCTTAGCTGTCTCGTATTTGCCGTCAAAACAATAGAAAAAATCACTTCTTTGAAAACCCTTGCCCATGAAGTCGAAGCAATATCTTTACAACATCTTTCATATCCACAGTTCTCAATTCCTGATACGGATGGCTCATACGTATCTAGACAAGACGATAGAATTTATTGACGTGACCAGCAAAATAGGCAATACTTTTGCTGACCGAAGACCTGTAAGCAGTTTGGATGATCATCGCTTGGCTACCAATCAGGAAGTTCTGGGTTACCTAAACAGATGGGAGGAAGATGCTGAGGCACATACAGAAATAAGTAAAGCTGAGAGAGCAAAGAGACTTGTCAGACGAACTTCGATTTGATCTCTCTTCAGTGGTAATTGATTTTCGTGAAGTGTGTAGAATTGCCTTTGAGCGTTTTCCTGGATCCACCATATCACCATTTCGAGCAAACAGTGACTTAGTGGAAAATATCTTTTGCCAGGAACGTGGGCACAATGGACAGAATTCCAATCCAACCTATGCACAATATGGCCCAACCATGAACAGTATTGTCCTAGGACAAACAACTACAACAACAAGAAAGTAAACTAGATCTGTAGAGAATTTGTTTCTTTAAAAATGGAACTTTTAGGTCTAATGAGAAGTAGAATCTTAACAAAAAGGACATCCCTGGCGGCAGGTCTATTCCAGGGGTTGGGGTAGGGGGTGAGGGGTAGAGGGTAGGAAATGAAGGTTAGGAGGTTTGGGGTGATTACCCCTCACCCCTACCTTCAGCATAGACCTGCCGCATCCCTGGCCATGAATCAAGGTCCTATTTTTGAGGTGCCTCCAATTTTCCCTGTAATGGCCTATGGGGTATATTATGTGGGTATTTACAAAGATATTTATACCTGTTTATTAATTCTTGGCTGAATTATCAGCTGTTGTGGGAGAAAACGAGCCTGTACTCATCTCAAGGAATACAGAAATTGAGCCTACATTCACCATTGGGTCAGTGAAAATTATACGTACAGGTACCAGTAGTGCCAGTATGTAGCTAAACTTAAATTTTTTGAGTTACTAAGACTTAACAAAAATTCCCTCTGTCAGGATATTAAAAAAAAAAAGTTCTGGAATGTACAATGGAATACCTTTAAAAAGCACTCTAGATACATGTACATTCCAAGTATGTACCTAGGGAACTTAACATTCCTACATGACAATTTACACTTGTCAGGAGCATGAAGTTGTCAATAACACCAATAAAGAGCCAATGTCACCTACAAGACTTTGCTTGCTCCGGTACATTTTTCGTAAGAAATGTTTTGAAGTGTACATGTGTAATGTGTAATTTGCTTTGATTCCGTGGTCTTCAATCAGTGTTATTAGTTTCCAGACATCTTGTCCCTTGATTGGGAAGTGTTTTTTTTTTTTTTTACGATATTAGCAAAGTGCTAAAAGCATTCTGGGTGATGTGGCTCTTAGTAAATTTCAATGTCCAGTTCTAGGAATAATTTGAATGGCTGCATTTTGTTTTAGTGGCCTCAGAAAAAATGGTGATACTATAAACCTCAGATTGCACAAAAAAACTCAATTGTGCTATGTAACTAAATGTAGGACAAAACAATCATTTGTGTTTTTCATGCCATGTGATTATGGCCTTTAAAGTGGCCTTAAATTGAACAGATCTTTCATAAGCTCTTGCCATTGCTTCGTTGGCATGCTGATCTCCTAGAAGAATCTCCTCTTCATCTTTGGAGGGCTTGAACCGTTTCCTTATAGGCTCATGACTTGCTCCTGAAGACAATTGTGCAGCCTGTAAAGGAGCTTCAGTGCCAACCACAATGTCTGCTAAGTATAAACAATGACACCTGTAAGGTTGGTTTTATGATGTCGCCCATGTTTTTCACAAAATGTAAATTTTCAGGGCTTTTTAAGATTTCATGCAGGACATATAATTTTAATGAATGTGTTGTTCCAAAAAATATCCATACTCCCCCCGAGGAGGGTTTTTTGGTTTGTACCCCCACCCTTCTCTGGAAATTCCAGTTTAGCTTCATACATTCCTTTAAAACTTTTGGCCTTTCATGCCCCCCTCCAACTTGGAATTTTTAATGACCCTCCTCGGAGGGGGGGGGGGGGGAGGGGTCATGGATATTTTTTGGAAGCACATATGCTGATTATAACATGCTTACCTTGCAATGGGTCAGATGTGATGTCCCCCTGGATATTAGATTCTGGTGAGGTACTTGCAACTGGTTCGCTCACTACCTGCTGACTCACTGCAACTGCAAAAAATTTTCCCAATGTAATCAGTAAATAGTACAATAAATAGTGTACCCTTGTTTCCATCACAAACCAAACCAATCTTGCAAAGTTGTGCTCTCTCTTTGGACACTGGCATCTGTAGTGATGATTCTGGCATTTTCTCACTGATGATTCACTGCACCTGCAATAAGTGCAAACACATGGACCACAAATAAATAAATAAATGTATCCTCATGAGGGTAGGGTCTCTGTTGGGGGTTTAAAAAATCCTGTTCCCTGTACATATTGTAAAGAAAGGGTGCCTCATTCTTTGAGATAGTAAAGAGGGGTGTAAATAAGGTTTCGAGGATCCATACACATGTACAGTATGTCAATATTTAAAAACTAAAAATAATTGCATTTGCAATATATTTTAAGATGTTTTGTTAATGATTTTTTTAATAAACTGATTTACTAGGATTCTTTCAAACTTGACATTTTTTATGTTTGATATCCCCAAAACTCTTTTGTTAATACCACGCTTCCCGTTAATTTTCCTCCCGAATATCTCATATCCTAATAATTTTTATCTCAAATATCCTGTATCCTTATAACCCCTCTGGGACGTCATAGATAATTAAATACAAGTAATATTTAAATGAATTAAATTCTTGATTGTTGTACCGCTCTTTGAGCAAAAAAGAAGTTCATGCTAGTTCCTGTTCCAGTTTTTTATAATCAAGCAGCTCAGAACCCATCAAACTAAAATGATAATTCAATAATTTTGTAATGAACTAGATTGATGTCTCACCTGAACTTTTCTGGCTGTGTAGCATCCCTCAGTACAGCAGGATTAGGCACTTCACTGGAAGCTTGAATTTTGGCAGTCAACTTTTCTAAAATTTTCGCCTTGGACTCACTTTGTTTAAATTTAAGGCCATAAGCTATGAAGTTCATCTTTGGAGTATACTGTACTCTGAAAGATCAATGGCTGTTCAGTGATCATTGCTTGTAAGCGAATGTGCGAGTTCTGGAGATTAATGGAAGAGTCATTTCGAATTGATGTCATTGTGACCTAGCTGGCAATCAAGTCTTTCTTTTCCTTTTTTTCCACAACCTTTTTACGGTGGGCCTCTGTTTTCTGTAATTTAAAATCTCTTCTGAAATCCCGAACAAATTCACCAACACTCATTTACACGTATCTGGTGATCACGTTCTCATACAGCTGCACAATTAAATCAGCATCACACAAGGACTCGTCACTGTTTTCAGGTTCTTGCTGAGAAAATAGAGCTTTCTTCTTGTCTTTTAGCTGTTGATTGTCCAGCATCCTAACAAGTGTGATGCTTATTAAATCCTCTTTGTTTGTTGCCAAACTTTGGTTGTTAAGCAAATTTACTCTCTCTTGCTCTAACTCGACTCCACTGAAACATCTAGTCCGTGATGTGGACAAGTCTTCCTTTCTCATATGTCCACGACAGTCACATTTAGAGTATCCTGGTACTTTGATTCTTCTTTTGCTGTACCACTTGACCAAATCAATTGTTCAAGAAGTTCTTTCTTAGCATAGGCTTCTTTTGCTTTCTTACGTACTACAGGACCTGATGAGTGAATGTTACTCTTGAAGTATTCTTTGCATTGGTGTCTTTCTTTGGCAATAGCCCAGGCACCACAATATCTAATCTTTCCTTTCCCTTCGGCTTACATATTTTGGACATAAATACCATCAGCTTCATTTCTTATTATTGGGAATTGTTGTCCAACAACAGATTTCAAAACCATTGAATTCAGACTTTAAATTAATTCTGTCAACGCATGGTAATGATATTCAGAGAACATGGAGACAGGAATGTTAATGAACATGGCAAATTCCTTCTCCAGGTCATCAGAGACAAGCAACGAGCATAAGTCAGGAAAGTGGCATGTAAACTCTTTTCATTTCACTTTACTGTTTGGGTTTTCAGAGACTTGCTGTCTTATCGGTGAAAATATTTTATTCCACTGCACACTAACAAAAACTTTAGTTGACTGCAGGAATTCTGGCTGACACAGATGAAAAAAGGGCATTGACATTGGTCACTAATCCTTGTGTATGCAATTCCTCTTCTTTCATTGACAGTGTTCTCAGAAAAGTGACATAGTCAAAGTCATCAGAAATTTTGTGGAATTCCTCTGATTCTGACAACTGTGATAACAAAGTGTCTAAGTCTATCACATTGTTTTCAGCCTGGGCAACATTGGAATCTAGAAAGGCTTGGGCAATAGCATCAATTTGTTCAAAGTCGTCTTCACAAAAAGGTTCCTCACCAAAATCAAATTCTTCCTCTATGGAAGGGAGACTATTGCTAGATGGTGGTGATGTCAGTTGACAGCACTTGTTTCCAGGGTCTGTTGGAGCATTTTTCACATTATCAAGAAAATCCAGAACTTTTGGTGCTGCTGGGATCAGTCGATTCTTGTTGAAACCAATCACTCGAAGGTGATCCTTTGATTTTACTCTTGACGTGGCAACATACAAATGTCCTGGAGCAAATTCTTTTCTGCAATGCACTTTGACTGCTTCCAGCGTTTTCCCTTGGGCTTTGTGCACAGTCATAGCCCACGCCAATTTTAATGTAATCTGAGTAAGCATTCCACCTAACTTGTGAATATCCATTCTGTCATACACAGACCAGGTCACCCTTTTAACCACGACACCCTCTGTTCCATTGCTTGTAGTGACCACTGGCAGTCCATTCAAAAATGAAGCAACAGTTCCTTGCACACCATTCTTGATGCGGTCATTTACGTTGTAAATGAACATAACTTTCGCTCCAACTTTGAGAACCAATTTTTCATTTGCGATTAACTCTCTGTTCAACAATTTCTTTTCTCCGATGTCGTATGCTTGGAATACAACTTCTTGACCTGGCAGGCTGTCCAAGATGCACATGTTTGAATAGTCAACAGCTTCATTAAGGGGAAAGACTTTTGAAATGTAGTCAGGCACTAATTCTGCTGGATCTAGTGGTCTGCTGAGGGTTTTAATTACGTTTATAGTTTAATCACTGTAGCAACCTACAGAAATATCTTTGAGGAGGTTGACAAGTTCGCTGTCATCTTTCACACGGAAACTATCCTCCAGAATCACTTGATGAGGGAATGCGAACTGCTATGATTCACTTTGAAAAGCATACTTTCCCTCATCAATTGCACTTGGCACTGGGGGCAATTGCAAAAAGTCTCCAAATGCTACCACTTGCAAACCCTCAAACATATAATTGGAATTACGAATGTTTTGAGCAATATAGTTAATAGTTTCAAATGTCTGTTTGCTCAACATAGAAATTTCGTCAATAAAGAGAATGTCAGTCAATCTCCACTGGTCGGTGCATTCCTGATTGGCCAACACATTGCGGAAGAGCTGTTCTTTGGTTCCCTTAGAATGTCCAATTCCGGCAAACGAATGGATTGTGCAGGCAGGGATCTCACCATAGAGGGTACAGGCAATGCTGAAGTACACATGCAAACTTCTTCTTGTTTTTCCAACTAAGGACATCCAAAACATGTTTAGCAACATGTGTCTTTCCAGAACCAGCAACACCGCCAAAATAATCATTGTGCCCTCCTTGAACTAAATTGACAATCAGCTGTTGCTGTTCACTTAAAGAAACAAGCCTGCGAAAAGATACAGGAAGTGTATATTTTAGTTTGGAGGAAAGGAACATAAGAATATTTGCAAAGAGAATACTAATGGGCAATTTGTTTGTAAAATGCATCCGTCATACTCCACATTGCATGTGCCATCTGAATACAACACAAGTTCATGCAAGTGATAATTTTAATTTTTTTTATAGAAAAATGTTAACAAGGGAAAGCGTCACAGGCATCACTTCAAAAATTCAAGAGTGCAAAAACACATTTATAGCAACGTAGCCCAAAACATAGTGATAAAAAATACAATGCCAGTGTAATGAAGCTTAAAATGAAGTGGTATTATTGTGATGCCATTGGGTGCTCGAGGTATAGACTTGAAAATTCAGATTAACTGTTATAAGTTCTAAAATTTAGGCTTCGAATGACTATTTCCGATTTGAATGTGTTCAGAGCAATCAAAACAAGCCGCACAGAGAATCACGTTTTCGCAGAAGACGCTTACTGTGTGCATGCTCACAACAATAAACTCATTCAAATGGCTTCCGGTCAGGTGCATGACACCTTATATGACGTATTTCCGCCACCGGTATGTTGCGGTGCACATCTCACAAAAAGCCAACTTTTCAATGCGAAATGAGCGATTGTAACAGGCCCGTTTAATGAATCTTCTCATCATAATGGTTTAGGTAGCTTAAAGATAACGTAAATGCAATACCGCATGCAAATAGTGGGGCTCATTTGTTGAGTACAGTACTGGATAGAAGAAACCTAACAGGGAACGTTTCGCTGAACGCTTTCTTAAAGTGTTCTGATTTGCGTTCCCTTAGCATTTCCTAAGAGTTCCAGTTGAAAATGGAACGAAGAGAGAACGCGTTCAGCTAATTATCTCCAGGAACGCGTTCCATCTAACACATATATATAGTCTACAGTGGCCAAAACAACATTCGTGTTGGTCGGTGAGATGGGCAAACTCTCGCTTTATGAGAGACAACGCATTATAAATTTGAGGCGGCACGGAAAGAATGCCTCCCAAATTACTAATGCAATTAGGCAAGAGGATAACGTAAACACGTCCAGACCAGCTGTGAGTCTTTTTCTGTCACGCTTCAATCAAACGGGTAGTCTTTATGACCAACCACAATTTGGCCGTACAAAAAACTTGTCATTCTACACTTTGATATCATCAACGAAGAAATGCGAAAAATTGATGAACTTACATCTTTTGAGCTCGCTCGTATTTTGCTTGCTCGCTGCAACACTGATTTGTCTCCCCAGACTGTCAGGCGGGTGAGAAAGAAATGGGGCTCGTCCTGGAGTGGGACAAAATACTGCCAGTTGATTAAAGATGTCAACAAGCCCAAGAGGATGCAGCACTATTTGCAATGAGCAAGAAGTGTAAGCTTCACAGTTTGAAAAGTATTCACTACAGACAAAGGGAAACCCAACTGAGGTACCCTAAATTAAGCTTAATTTAGAAGGGTCCGATAAATTTCTGCCAAGCATTTGGGATGAGCATTACAAATGAGCGTTTAAGGCTTCAAAGTAGCTAAACAAGCAGTGCATTGTACATAATAATTGATTCAGTTGCTTAAAATTCCATTGAGGGGGAAAAATGCACAAAAACTCCATGTACAAGGTGTCGGAGTCTTGCACTGAACCATAACCGCTTGACGAAACTTAAAGCTACGTGTAAAATGAGACCAAAAGTAAAAAAAAAAGAGTTCGCTTACTGCTTAAACCAACAACTGTTGCCTTCTTGTCTTTGCCATTGAATTTGACGATCACTTCTCCACCTTCTTTGATATTGCCTCTTTTAATGTTTTTAGCTTCGACAAGTGAAGTTTTTCGTTCTTTGGCAAACTTGATACCGATGAATTGCGGAGTTTTGCGAGCTGTTGTAGTCGTGAGAGAAAGCATTTTTTTCATACAAGTTTTCTCGCTTATGTTTCGAAGAAATATCGCTGTACTTGATTTATCAAATTAATAAAATTATGCAATTGTACTCACCTAGTTTCATAGTTCTTTCTGTCATGTTTATAACCCAGGAAAATCAAAAATGTTGCTAGAACCTGCTAAATACTTGCACAATAAAACAGTGTATAAAAACAGGCTGTAATTTTAGAGGTGTAAAAAAGTGCACTCCAGCCCACGAAACACGGAGTTACGCTGTTTCACTTATTTCGAAAACCTAGTTTCAAACGGGGCGATTAGAGAGGGAGCAGGGCTTAAAAGAGCTTTTAAGGTATTTCAGCACTTATTTATAATGTCATTGAACTGCAAGACACAAGTAGACTGTTATCGATTTTGCGTGCAATTAGTCAATTTTGTTCGGTGAAAATATCTCAACTTTTTTATACATTCAATAGTTCCTTCACAGTGAGTTCGTATCGCCATGAATAATAAAATTGGGCACTGTAATACAAGTACTTCCAGTTCCCTCATAAAAATAAAATCTCTTTTGTAGGTTGCAAATCGCTAGTTTGCTAACTTTTAGCCTAAATTTTCAATCTATAAAATGGAAACAAGACCAGTTTTAGAGAAGAGAAAGGATTAAAGTAAACAATACAAAACTGAAAGTGAAAAATCTCCGTAACAGATTTTTTTTACCTTGGCGACCACTTCAAAAGATAGAAACATACCTTGAGTGGCTGAATCGCTAACGGGTAATTGTTACACGTGTGCGTAATCGAAATGTGCAGACATGTTGTGCTGAGAAGTTGGCTCATTTGTGACCCGTGGATATTAAGAGAAAGTTGGATACTTCGTTGAAGGCAAGTTAGAGTTCCAGGTTCGTATTCATCACAATTTTGCTTTCTAACATCCTTAAAGAAAGCGCAGAGCGGCAGATTAAGTTTGGCCCAGGATATTGCCTCAAGCTTTCTGAACTTGTTCCATTAGTGGCAAACTTTAACCCATACTTAAACGTAATATTTGGTTTTTTTCTTTTTATTTTTGTGGTTCTGGTACTCTGAGGCCTTGTCAATGGAATTTTCTTTGTTTCCTTCATCGAGTTTGTTGTTTTCTAAGCTTTCCTTCATCCCTTCGGCTGAATAATAACATCCCTTGTTCTTATAGTAAAAGTCCGACATGCACGGTTTGAACAGTTCCTACTTTATAAACTTGAACTTGAAAACATTTTTGCTTTGTGTTGTTAAAATTGAAACACTTTTATCCATCCAAATGTATTTTTCAAGGCAAGCGGTCCATCTTAGAGGTCTGCATAGGAAATTTCGGACCGCTCAGGGAGCCAATCAGAATGCCTCTTTTCAGTGCGAACCATTTCAACTATATAATATGTATTCTAGACTAATTGTGAACTAATTTTGACGTTTCACAGGAAAACGTACACTAACGGCTACTGAGCGGGTCATAGGTTTCACTGAACGTTCGAACGGGTAATTGAGTATTTTGAATGGGTAACCAAACCGTTCGAACGGCTCAGGAAAAATTCCGAACGAGTAGCCAAACCGCCGGAATGGATGTTGAGTTGTTCAAAACGTTTGGACAACTCATAAAAGATTTCGAATGGGTAAGCTAAACGTTCAAACTGCTCATGAAAATCTCAAATGGGTGACCTAAACCTACGAAGGGCTTGGAAGAAATTTAGAATGGGTAGGCAATGATTCATGAACTGCCAAACTGCTCACTAAAAATCAATTTTAAAGGGATAGCTATAAAATCGTTAAACTACATGTACTGCTATTTCTGCTTTATTTTACTGCTGATATTCATAGAAAGTAGACTTCAAATAGGCAGAGCATTCGCTGACGGGTGTAGTAAAGAATATGTTGAAGGAAATCAAAACCCGAAAATCAACAGTGAATACTTATTTAGTATTTGCCTGTGTTTATTCTCGCTATTTTACAGAGTAAATACACGACGTTTTGTATCTAGCAGCTTTCGATACATTTCCACTCTAATCTTTATGACTTTTGACTACAATCAAGCGCACATTCTCACATTCAGTTTGGTTGCATGTAAATACATCGATCACACCAAATTTGCATAAAAAAGAATTACAAAACAGTTGTGACACTACCATCCAATCGCATCATCATCACTCTGAAAGAATGTTGTGTTGTCATGTCAACTACACTCCAGGGAACACTATTCTTTATAGTCCTAATCTTCATCATGTCTGAAAGCGATCTGCTTGAAGTGCTTGGAAATGAGGAAATTGTAGCTAAAGTGACAAAGTTTCTCTCTCTCGCGGTTTCTCTCATGGCACAAAATGGAAGTTGGATAATAAGGGGGTGAGGGAGAAGAGTTGTGTTATTAACATAAAGGATTAAGTCTTAGTTTAAATACGGTCAGTGTAAAATGCAGACTGCAGACTGCAGACTGCAGACTGGGGGTAAAATGCAGACTCGGGGTAAAATGCAGACTGAACATTGCAGACCAGGGGTAAAATGCAGACTGAACACTGCAGACCAGGGGTAAAATGCAGACTAAATTAAATTAAATTTTGTTCGGTTGGGCAAGTTGTATCCCGGAAAGTTATCATTCATTTTAAACACTTTAAGCTAATTTACCTGCAGATTCCACAGATTCACTGGACAAGGAAGAGCCTGCCACATCAGTGGAACAAGCAAAAGAAGCCTCTGAGAAAAGAAAGGGTCCAGAAGAGTTCAATTCGATCGTAGACTGCTGAGTTTATATTGCGTTACGATTGCGTTACACAAAATATTTACCGCGGGCCAAATTACTGTGGGCCCGGAAGTTGCACCCGGGAGCCGGTGATTGCGGTTTGTGAAGGTAAAAAACAACATGGCGAACGAACGTGGGAGCCGATCGAAAGGATATTTATGACAGTTTTATGGCAAAAAGGAAAGGAAAAACCGGTAAAATTGGATTCAGGAGTTCATTGTACAAAGCCATGATTGAATTGAACATGAGTACATGATGGAATTGAACTTCTCTGGACCCTGTGACGAAAAGGGAAATACTTTGATCATGTTGATGTCTGCGGTTTACAACAGTGAGTATACATTCTCATATGAAATCAATTATAGAAAGCACAGGTTTACAGGTTCTTCTAAGTTTAATCAGTTTAAAAGAAAATCAGTAATAACATCAATGTTCATAGCTGAACTAAGAATTTCAATTAATGTGTTGACACTTTCATATAGAAAAGAGTAACTGTCCTATAAATCTGCAAGTCAACGTCACTCATCTTAAGAGCTTTGACATGTTCTCGCCACAATTTACAGTGACTTTAGTTTGGTTTAACAGTAACAGTAACATCAACAAAACTATAACTAATTACTGGTTCATCCAATCGGTAGTAATGATAAGTAAGAGCTTCATCAGGTCTTCACCAACCTAAACTTGTGAAAGCACAGCCTTATTGTGATTTTAATTCGATTTAACAGTAACAACAATATTATATTTTATCTTGCATAAGAGCTTTTTCAACCCCCCACAACCACCACCATTTTCATGTAAACTGTAAACGAATTCAAGTAAAATAGTATTCTTACGGTCGTTTAGTATGATTTAACAGTAACAGCAACAATTTTATAACTCTTAACTCAAAGGGCACAGAATACGACATCCATGATTCGCAAGTCAGTGCAAAATATCAATGCAAACTACACTACATACTAGCTTTGTAGAAGTTTGAAAATATCTAAAAAAAAACTAATATGTATCAGTTCTTAAGAAAAGCTGCATGAAAAGCATTTCATACATATTAAATGTTAACTCCAAATTCTTGTTTCAATTTGTTCGGTGATAACAAGGCTGTGAGCACCAATTCTTTGAGATGTGTCACTCTGAACGCAAGTCCTTTTTAAATTAAAATATGTATTTTCCAGCTTTACAGTAATCTAAGGCCAGTTGTCCCCTTCGGGGTATACGCTCTGATTTGTTTTCTGCACAAAACAATGTCATAGGGTTCTGGTGGTACTGGGTCACTTGCGGTTTTCCAGAACTTGTTTTTGCAGCCATAACACGTGGTAATTTTCGACCCGTGAAGCCAGGTAATTTTCAGCTTGTCTTGATCTTGGAATTGGTACTGTGTATCAGGAGCTTCCAGAACTTGAACATTTCGCTCTTGTGCTTGACGACTGGGTCGGTACCTGGTGGGGCCAGGTTTCTTTCCTGTTTTCTTAGGAATTGACGAGCCCACAAGATCGGATAGTTTTGGCTGCCATGAAGACACCACATCATGAAGAATTTCTTTATGGTGGGAGGCTGCAAGGGTGTGTGCACACAGCCTTTCCATTTTGAATCTCTCACAGTCACACGTGACTCTTGAACCAATAATGTTGACTATGTGAGGCTTTCGGGGGTTGGTTATTGAAACTACAATCATTGTGCCATCATTGATGCTGGTAACTCCATTCTTCCTTATGATTTCCTTTGCTTTGTCCCAGGATCCGCGCAGATACTCGGGAAGGCCACGTACTTCAAAGTCTGAAAGGTTTTCCTGTGCAGTTAGACCGGTGTCAGCAGCTGAAAGAACTGGAGATGTGATACAGACTTGTTGAACTGAAGTCATTACAACTTCACGCCGATTTAAGTGTGTCATTGAGAAATGGGTGACTCCGCTGGATTTTGTTGCCTGAAGGCTCTCTTTATTCCTTTGGGCATTCACTTCGGCAGCCGCGAAATTAGCTCGTTTTTACTCGGCTGAGAACTTTGCAGGAAGACCAAGATGCGAATTCAAAAGACAGGAACAATTGTCTAATTAAGCAGCCTTGAGCCGCGAAGTTGCGAGAGTATTCCTTTGTTCTTGTTATCAATAGGAACTGCGAGGAATCACTGCAGACGTTTGATGGTTTTAAGTTCTTCGCAAAATACTTTAAGCTGTTATTTATATCAGTGAACGAAGAGTCTTTTGAGAGCTTTAAAAAGAGATCCTAAACGTGGTGTTTTGATCACTGTAAGCCGACTTTCGATATTTTTCGCCAAGCGATGCTTAGAGCGGCGAAGTTATTATGCTTAATTAAATTTGTGCATGGCATCATCATCTTCCCGACGCGTGGAAATCAATACCATCTGTTTAATGGTAACTTTTTTTACGAAAACACTAAAAAATTGATTTGTATTCCCTAAAGAAAGCACCTTAGGAGCTATGAAAGAGTCAAAAGAGTTCCAATTGTAATTCACTGTAAGCAAACTGGTATTTGATGTTGTGCACTTTGTTTGTTACGAGTGAAGACGTGGTCGATCGTAATTAAGTTTATGTTTCTAAAATACTTGCTTCTAGCGAAGAGATTCCAAAATATCAGACCAAAAAAGGAAGAAACAAAAGGGAAACTCAGCGTGGAAGTCGCATTCTGAATATACTTATTGACGCATCGACAAACAATAACATCAGCTCTTTGGCCTATGTAGGCACGCGCTCTTTTCAGTTGACCTTATTTACATTTTATATTCAGCGATGCTCTAACTTTTAGCTGAAAAGCGAGAATCTGTTATAGATCGCTGTCATTAAAGATGACAGATAAACAAATCGGCAAATCCATGTATCCGTTTAGCGAACAAAATTTGTTTATTAATTATTCGTTAGTTTGCAGGACGGGAAGTTGTTTTTAAAACTCTCAATACTGGAGCGGCGCGTTGTGAGTCGGTGTGATCATGGTGACTCATTTCTCTAGCCTCCCCAGGGAGCTTCCACAGGCCAGCAGAAAACTTTAAAACAAAAGATAAAATATCTCACCTACTTCAAAGGCTTTGCGATCTTCGGAAACATGCTCTATTGTCGGAAATTGTTCGACAAAAGAGAGAACAATAGCTTGAATATATGAATACTTAACGACCTTAAAATTTGGGGTGCACACTTAAATCGGCGTGAAGTTGTAATGTTGACGTAGCATTTGCGCTCTGGGGTAGTTTCTTGGACCCCACCGGATCAATAACACTGATTTTGGCACACCGCTCTTTCAGGGACATCTATCTCCAAGCATCTTCTGTAACTTCAAGATACTGATACCTTGATGCAAGTACGTAAGGGTTATCACTAACAATTGCCCTGTGAACGGTACGTCGATATCGGCTAACAAAACCATTGGCAATGTTTACAAATTCCCTATACGAACACTTGGATGGTCTCCCAGGTGAGGCCGCCTTCTTTCGCTTTTCAACTTCACTCTTCAAACTTGAATTGATACTTTCGGTACTGTTGTTGAAGAAGAAGTTGTCCCCTAAACCTGCAGCACGGCGAACTGGAAGAAGCATCTTGGGCTTCATTTCTTCTGCAACATGAGTTACAAAATAGGAATAGAATTCCTTGCCATGTGACACGCTCTCCCAAGATGATTTTAGTTGTAGCAGTCTACTGTCAAAGTCTCCATTTGTTTCACAGTCGACTAAACCACGTGAAGTGCTGTCCCCAAATATGTCTATCAAGACATCACACTTGTTTGGCACGCCTAATGTTGCCAACTTCATCTTTACGTTGTCTTCCACGTGCTTTTTGCATGCAAGAAACTGCGCAATTGGCATTTGGGGACCAAGGCCATTTTCAATGGAACGCTGTTGGTCAGATCCAATAAACAGAACATTCTGTATGTCTGAATTCAGCTCCCTCAGTGTGCTGGCAAAGTAATGGAACGTGGCTTCCTTTTCAGCGGTATGCACCATCATTGGCCCAGTGAAAGTTGGATGCTTCCCTGTTGACTTATCAACAATAGCAAGGTGTTTGTATGTCGTTGTGGTGACATAGAAGTCGCCAATATTGTAGGTGACGTCAATGCTCAGAATGCCAAACTCTTCAGGATTGGTGCAAAATCGGACAACGTCTGCCAACTGCTCCTCTGTAGCAAGGACCGCTTTCGTGCCTGGACCTACTTGCACATTTCATACAAAGCCATTGTTGGATAGACTTATCAATTCTCTCTGTCCTCAAGCTCAGCAACTCTTCTCTTAAAGTCGGGATTGGAGGTATGCACCCAGTATGTTCGTATCAACTTGTACTGGCATTCTTTCAGAATGGTAGGTTGGCTGCTCAGTTTGGTTACATTACCACTATCGTCCAGCTGTACAACATCTGTCTTCTTTCCTTGGTTGCGAAATGATCCATTATCATCAGCCTTGAAGTCATCTCGCTCATGTAAAGTTGAAGTGTCCAAAATGAAAGTGGCATTTCCTCGGCATGCTATTTGTCTTTCGGTACAAACCCTGTCTTCATCTGTACATATGAGTACTGAGACAAGTTCTTGGATGCTGTAGCATGGTGCAGAGCAGCAGTAGATTGGGCATTTCTTGATTCCTTTAAAATACTGAATTTCGCAACTAAAAAAAATACGAAGGAAGAAAGAAAATGAAAAGAATAATTCAGTGGTAAATGATATACATTTATTAAGAATTACAACAGTGTTCACTTTTTCAGTTAGTTTTGTATCACCATTACGACTTCACTTTTTGTGACCAAAGGTTGAGGAAGGGAAGTGGATGGGTCATGTTTTCAAATTTAAAGTACCACAATTTCAACAGACTGTTTGGTGTAATCTGAGAGCACATTTCACTCCAGCAACCATTTAAAACGTGATTAATCGTTGTCCACCTCAGGAAGGAAAAATGAAATGAAGGAGAAAAAGCAGCACTTCCACGCTATCTAAAATAAAGTAAACAGTCGCAAGAATTACATGAACACAAGATGTGCAACAAGTGCTTCCCTTCATATAATGCTATTTAAACGTGGTCTAAGACGTAAGTGAAAGCAGAAATCTTCACTGGGGGTAGCATCCAGTGATGACCCACAGATTAGTAAGCTTTCTTGCTTGACACGAGTTAACACTGTTAACTGATTTGGGCCTCCGTGATTGCACTCTGCAAATATTAACATAGTGTACGATCCGGTTCTTTGTCCTTTACCTTTCCTCAATCTCTTCTCCCTCTTCATCAGAAAGTCTTGAAGCAACGTTTGACTATGGGAAGAGTAAGTGAACATTGTAAGGTTGTCATTAGGTAAATGATTTACCTTATTACAGGATTGCCGTTGCACCACTAAGTATACTTGAGAAGTAGGTGACTATTTGAGAAAGACAGAGTTATGAGTTCTAAGGACCAGGCATTTGAAACCTGATAGAGATATAGAGGATACTATATGGCGATGTGATGATATGAATTTTATGTTTGAGTGGTTAAATCATATTTTACGAATGAGGGCAACTCAATTTGTACTGTGTAATTTCTAAAAAAATTTTGAAAAATTTCTGAACATCCTCCAAAGATCATAGAAATGTTTCCTAATATTTTCGAAAATTTCCAAAGATTACCGAACGTTTCCGAAGATTGCCGAAGATTTTCGAGAAAGGTCCAAAGATCATTTGATCATTTGCCAACCACTTCCTGCATTGAATAATTATAAGAGGCAAACATATCGGCGAATGTGACGTCATCGATGTCCTCACTAATGAGGATATACAAAATATGTCATTACTCTCCTGAATGTAGTTATGTAACAATTTTATGAGTGGTGCAATTTCCAATACCTGAGCTAAATATTCACTGCATGTACCAAGACAAGTAACTAGGAAAGTACTGATTTACTCCCAGAATGTATACGATTCTAATTTAACTCTAACAATACTTACTAACCTTCTGTGTCAAAGATATATCTGGTTTTGAGCGTTTTTTAACTGGAGACAAGTGTTTGAAGTCCTCTAACACATCCTAAAGGAATATAGAAAAGCAAAGGTCTGTAACTGTTGACATAAAATCATGGTAGAATTTGTCAGCAAGGAAATAGTTGTTGGATTGTCATTAAAATAAAAAAATATTTAATAATTACTTCATGCTTACCATGTGTATAACAAGTTACGTATGCATGTGGAAAGTTGGTAGAGCACAAGACAAGCATGAGAGGCATTAGCCAAGAGAAACATTTAATGCATTATTTGCATGATAGGGGGCTGGCACTAGTTTTATTGCACCATGTTGTTCTTGCTTTCTGTTGTCATCATTCTTTAACACTAATGATTGATTATACGCCTGTCTTTTTTATAGAGTCATGTATGCACCCTTGCTCGTCATAAAATAGATTGAGCGACTCCCTAGCTATATATTGTAATGTTCCTTGGTGACCTGTTTGGTTGGGTATATGACAAACATACAATAATATTTTATTACACATTGCTCATAGCTCTAGAGTGCAGCATCGGTTAACACTGATTTTTTTTCCTATTAACTATGTACTCACCTCGAAGTCACTAGAAGTGTCGAGTTGCACCTGAAATAGTAAGGTAACATGTCATATTGGTCTTTTAAGTGGGGCATTTTCCTGGAAATAAGGGGCTATGTTAATGTTACATGCATAGCAGGGTGACTACCTTTTGGCATGCCATTTTCAATAATCTAGCTTAACATTGTGTTAGGTGCTGATTACTCATCGATTACTCATCAATTACTCACTGACCACTGGCAACACCTAACTGATTTCTCTTGAATAAGTCACTGATTACTATTGACATCATTGATTACCTCTGGCTGGTACAACGGTAAAAAATAACAATCATTTTCACATGGAAAAAATCTGTTCTATGAGCTAAAAACACGAATGCCTTTGTATCTTGGGTTAGTTTCTAGAGTGTCTCAGAGTGATTCCAGCTAATTTTAGTTATAACCTATATCCTGCTCATCTCACAATGAGCTGGTTTTTCTGTGGATACCCCTGTAGGAGCACCATAGCCTGTGTAACAGGCGCTTCAGCGGTTGGTGAGCAAGAAGCGTGAAGGCGGGCGTGGAGGGAACTATCATGCGAGGAGCGCAATTTCACGCGCGGAAAGAAAATAAACACCGCATACATACTTCCATATTTATTGTCCAACAATCAAAGAATGACAAGATTTTACTGATTAAATTTGTAAAGTACAAATGCAATAGACAGCTTATTTGAAGTTGGCAATAATAGTACAGTACAACAAAATTATTTTATACCTGAATATGCGCAAGCGACGCGCAAGTTTTCGCCATTTCATAGCCTGCAAAATTTTAAAATGCCTACGAATTCGACCTACTAAATGCTCGCACAGAAAGGAAATTTAACTGTCGAATACATTGCCACCATTTTATACCTTCTAGTCCATATGGATTTTTGGGAATGAAAGCTTTTATTTATAATACTGGTAACAAGAATATCTAGTAAAGCACGTGGGTTTACGCAAGAGAATTACTCACGTTATTCCTCACCTCTGGGTCTTTGACATAAGTAATCTGTATAACAAGGGAAAAAAGGAGCCATTGTAATGCAAATTAAAGTAATTTCCCTCACAAATGAAGCTCAGGGTCCCTGAATAGCTTACCGCAATTTCCTCCTCGTCACTCTCCGACATCTTGGGACAAAAGACCGGGAACTTGACTTGATCATGTGACTTCCCGCCTGATCACGGTTTCATAGCAACCTTGGTACCTTATCGCTAAAAACCAACTTGTGAGGTCGCAACCCAGTCGTCGAGTGTTTTAACTTTAAAAAGATAGTCTTTATAATTTGGTCTGCATTTTACCCCTGGTCTGCAGTGTTCAGTCTGCATTTTACCCCGAGTCTGCATTTTACCCCCAGTCTGCAGTCTGCATTTTACACTGACCGGTTTAAATATGCTTATACAATGGTACTGTATGTTTAATTGCTTTTATTGTTTTGTGAGTTAATATGATTGTGAGTGGATATACTGGAAGGAATCTTATTTAAAATGTTGTCGTCAGTTTCTTAATGAATAGATGTTAAAGGTACCAAACTTTAATTAGTAACGTTTACCTTTATTAGTGTTGTTTGTTTTGTTCGTCTTTCAACAAGAACATGTTCCTGTGGATTTAATAAGAAAAGAGCCATTTTTACAGCATAAAATTGCCTGTTTTTCAAGACCACCTTTAAGAGGATTTCATTGTTATTTTAGATAGAAACTGTTTCCTGTTAATAACACAGAATAAATTTTGTTGTTTTTGAATTTGTAGTTCACAATAGTTTAAAATCATTTATAAATAAGATTTTTGTTTTGCTTTTTTTCTGCATGAATGCAAGGATTTGTCAGAAAATATTGCTAGTCTCATACATATAGTGATACTCTCTTTGAAGTGCAGACAGATATTATGAAATGGGTTGCAATTTTAATAGCAAGATGAAGTTAAAGTTGTTTAGAGTTGACTGTCGATTTGAAATTCAAAACCTAAATTTCGAATGCAATAAATGTGGAACAAGCATAACCCTTTGAATTGGTATTGCCTTTCTCAGGGACATCAGCATCTTCCTGGAAATCATTATTAGGGTCTTCTTGTGATCTCTGAGCAAAAGCTTCATTTGCTATTTAAGCAAGGGACTGCAGGCTTTCTGAAGGCCCTCCTTGCAGATGAAACAAGTGTTAAGTTCTTCTAACCAAGGTGAATGGAAAGAGTGCTAGCAACCTTTAAATAGTATCCAGGTTGAATCTGATGATTCATGACATGAGGGGCCGTCACATCTCTTGTCTGGATCAGGTTGAGGATTAAAGTTGAAACCAACAGGAAGAATGTAGCTTTTCATCGGCTTTGAGCGAAACAAATTAGGTAGTAGCCACAAAGAACAATCTCTCCTTTGACCTAGTTGCCTGGGCAAGAGGGTGGTCGTATTTTGGTTTGAAGCCATTTGAATAAAGACATTGGTCAAAACAGATGCTGCCTTGCATTAGAGGCCCGTCAGTTGCTGCCTGCTGAAAAGATAATTCTTGCATGGTGTGTAGGTTGAGCGCCAGTTTGCTTGTCTTTCACTTGAACCAAAGATGCCATGCTCTTTTTCCCGGATTTGCTCATCTGTATCACTTACCTTTGTTTGCCTTCTGATCACACTGTGTACATGTTCCACAAAATACTCATCGATGACATTGAGATTTTCAGCAAAGACATTGTAAAAGTCTCTACTGCCACCACCTCCTTCCAAAACAAAACATTACTCAACCAAACCAGAGGTGACTTGTATAATAACAACAACAACACTTTATTACAAACAGAGAGTTACTAGTTAGGTATATACCTACCCGCAAATAGCTAAAGCTAGTCGAGGGGGGTAGGCATAACTATATTAAACTAAATGCAAATAAATTTTGGTGTTTAAAAATTGACATTAACCCTTTAACCACCAAGTATTTTAGACGGAAAGTACCCTGGACACTGGCACCTTTTGTATTTATTCCTTAAAATGCACGAGTTTGAAAAAAGTGCATTTTTCACATAGAAGAATGCATTTTTGTATAAAGCACACCCATTTCAATTTATTCATCAGAAAATTTTCTTTAATTTAAGGTATATTAAATGTCCATAGTTACAACACTGACTGAATTACCACATTCTCAATTTAGGTAATATGAAAAACCACAGACTAATGGTCTTGCTCTTCTAGGTTGGGGACAGAGATGCACTTAACTAGTAGTATTTCTGCCTTTAAAGTGAGACAGAACATGTTTCTTTCAAATACAAGTGTCCCTGCCAGAAACAATCTAAATAAAGTCAATATAATTTGAACTGTCTTCACCGGTACATGTACCTGTGATGCATTATAATTATGCCTTATCTGAAATAGGATAGGAAATGTCTTTCATGACCAATCCTTGCTCTCTTTTGTCCACAGCAAAACAAATGTAATAAAAATAATTTTTCACCACAGCATTGTTCAGTTTTTGTCTATCTGCAGTATTTGTTCTGAAAGTCTAAAGCCAGTATTGCAACCTTGAATGATAATCAAAAAAACAGTTAGAGCCCTCCTTTCCAATGCAAAGATAAACATTACACTTCATGCACTTGAAGGTGCTTTTTTTTCTTGTCTTTGAATGTTCATCCTCATAAATTCCTGCTGCTTCTTCAAGCAAGCAGCACACCGGTGATCATTGCCATCACAACGACAAACAATATGCTTGCCTACACCATCCATTCTCTCTGGGTACCCATTCGAGCTTCGCCTCCTTTTGTGACTGTTCTCATGGGTTGTGCGAATCTCCAATTAACTGAATGCACAGTTCTTGTTTGAAGCTAAGAAGATCTCTCTTTCTGTGGCCATGACCTTGGTGGGCCTGGTAATGGGATTAAATGACGTAGGCATTGAAGACACACATCTGAAGGAGCTTCACAAACATTCTTGTGTACTGCCTCATTTGCTTTTTAGACTTGTTCACAGAAGTCATTTGATCAAGTTAGTCCACTCCTCCCATGAACTTGTTGTAATCTTTGATAAGGTGTGGGCATGGTATGGTCATCTGTCTCCACTGTCCTCTTTCTTTTACCCTCCTAGTGACAGTAGCATCATCACCCTCTTCATCATCATCATCATTGTCATGAACTCTAGGAGATGGTCTGGGTACTGGAGAAGGATGTATGGTGCTCAGTACAAAGATCTCCTTTCTGTCCTTCCACTTCAATGCCAACATCGAGCCATTCCAACTAAGCCATGCAATATCACCCCTCTGTCCTGTTTGCACTGCTTTCAATTCATTCATAGGAAAGCCTTTGCGATTCCTCACAGTTCCACAACCATACAGACCAATGTTTTTCATTGCAAGAAAAAGAATGGTACTGGTATAAAAGTTGTCTTACATACACAATGATGTGTGTTCTCTAAACCTTGCAAAAGGTTCAAAACAGTTTTACCTGTCGATATTCTAAGAAACCACACAACACGTTTTAAATGAAATATCGACATTTAACCTGTCTTTCCAAGGTTTCCAACACCCCTTTTATCACTGCCGACATAAACATCAAACTTCTTACAATAGCCATTGGTACTGTCACTCAACATAAACAATTTGATGCCATACTTCACTGGCTTATCTGGCATGCGTATCTTTATTTTCAATTGTCCCTTGAAAGGCACCATTCCTTCATCTACTGAAACACTTTCATGGCAGTTGTAGAGGTCAAAAAATTTTTGAGTTATTTTTCTGGAGATATTTAGGATCTTGTAGAGCACATCTCTTGCTTTATCTTCAGTTTTTTCATGATCAGGATCCACAAAGGAAAAATACTTCTTCGAATCAAAATAGCGTTTACGCAAGGAAAATACATTTCTTATACCAGGTGTATGGAAGAGAGAAGTATTCCCACCTGAGAGGAAGTAGCGCTCATCCCTCGGAGCAACAAGCAGATCATTCGAGATGATGGTCATTGCAAGAAGTGCCTTCTGCCGTTGTTGTTCGTTTCCACTTAACGGCCCGTTTAGCTTTGGAGAACCAACCCTAAAGCGGTTTCATAGTTATAACTGCACTTTAAAGGTAACTTTACAAGTCAAGATGATGCACATCACTAAATGATCTTATACTTCTGACTGTTGTAGAAGCATGGTAATCATGGGTTTCAAAACGATGCCTTTCCATTAGTGGATAAAAAAAAATAAAATGGATAATTCTTTAACAGTTGTAACAAAAGAACTAGATAACTTCTGAAAAAATGGTTGTGAAGGAACAAAAGATGACAGTTTGTTAATGTCAATGCCAACAGGGTTGTGAATTTACCGGGTTCTTGAGCCTTTTGAAGAAAATGAGGCTGAACATACAGGGAGGCCCATTGTTACGGGACACGGCTGGTACACGTTAGAGGCATCTAAGTATTTGCAATTGAAATTTAGGGAATTGTTGGACAAGTTCATTTTATATTTAGGAGAAAATGATTACAAAAGCACTATTTCATCAACTAGTAAGGAATTATTACAAAATTTAAGAAAGATTAATTGGAAAACAGGGGCAAATTACTGCTTTGCAACTTTTGATTTTAAGGATTTGCAGTTTCTTCGTCGCCAGAGCAGAGGAGAATGTCCTCCTTCAAATTCTGAATGCCTTCGGCCTGAAGTTCCGAGTTCTTGGCAAGTTGTGCCGGCATCGTCTAAAGACCTTGCAGGACCATCGCGATGTTGACCCCGGTCGTTCCTCGGTCGTTCTCTCGCTGGGTTTCCTTGCTGGACAAGTCCACCGTGCTGGATTCCTCTGACAGAGCCATGTCTTCTGATACTTTTCGTGTCGTTTTAAAACTTTGGAGGCGAAAAACCTTCCCAGAAACTTCCAAATATGATCGTTTTTCTCCAAGGGGAGGAAAACACGGCTGAACTGATATCGCATGCAAACAGGCACTGATGTTGCGTATGCGCTAGGCAATCTCATGGGATCCCTGGGGCAGTGGTGACGACATAGAACCGGCGCGTGGTGGCGAAAGGGTTAATTAACAAAGTTTACAAAGCAACAGCAGCAACTACTTGTTGTAGTGTCCCTAACAAACATAACCCACAACCTGAAGATGCATAAAAGTAGTTATCCAGACGATTAATTATTTTAGCTTGAATAAAATGTTGTAGGTGGCAACTGAAAGGGGAATGTAAGTTTCCAGAAGGTGAAGTACAGTGTCATATTGAAGGTCCTTCCTCTAATGAAAGACTGTTTTTATTGCATTTCTCACCAATGTCCACCCTCCAGAGGTTATCTCAAGGAGAGAATGTGTCACCAAGGTTTGGGCTTGTCTGTGAGTTTCTTCCCAGGAAAAACAGACTTATATACAAACCGCACGAAGGGCAGGAAGTTGCTGACAATGTCTTCATCTCTGTTGAGGTCAACATGTACAGGATGCATGCAAGGGTCCACAAAAGTGATGGGATCTGGTGTTTTTCCCTCTCTAACTAAATTACATGCCTTATTCACAATTTGACGGGGAAGAATTGTGAGGGTTAGTCCGCAGGCATTAGAACCACAAACCTTGAGAGATACTCCTTTAGTTGGCTTTGGAGAACGAACCCTAAAGCGGTTTCATAGTTATAACTGTACTTTAAAGGTAAGTTTACAAGTCAAGATGATGCACATCACTAAATGATCTTATACTTCTGACTGTTGTGGAAGCATGGTAATCATGGGTTTCCAAACGATGCCTTTCCATTAGTGGATAAAAAAAATAAAATGGATAATTCTTTAACAGTTGTAACAAAAGAACTAGATAACTTCTGAAAAAATGGTTGTGAAGAAACAAAAGATGACAGTTTATTAATGTCAATGCCAACAGGGTTGTGAATTTTACTGGGTTCTTGACCCTTCTGAAGAAAATGAGGCTGAACATACAGGGAGGCCCATTGTTACGGGACACGGCTGGTACACGTTAAAGGCATCTAAGTATTTGCAATTGAAATTTAGGGATTTGTTGGACAAGTTCATTTTATATTTAGGAGAAAAATGATTACAAAAGCACTATTTTATCAAGTAGTAAGGAATTATTACAAAACTTAAGAAAGATTAATTGGAAAACAGGGGCAAATTACTGCTTTGCAACTTTTGATTTTAAGGATTTGTATACTCATATCTTATACGAAGATGCAAGCAAGAGTGTACATGAGATTTCTATGCTTAAGTAATTGGGCAAAACAGTAAAAAAATAGATTTTTGTTTGGACCTTTATAAGTGTGGTAATGATTGGAATTATTTTAATGTTGGAAGAGACTTATAGAAACAGGAGAAGGGAGTTAGCATGGGTTGATACTATAGTAAGGAAATTGGTGAATTGGTATTGGTGTATTTTGAGTACGAATATCAACTAGTCTCTGAGCTAAATAACAGAAATTTTAGCATGTTATGCTTACGATGATTTTATGATATGCTCAACAAGTAACGATTTTAATATTATTAATGAAGTGAAGAAATTAATGCTTTTTTATCCAAGTAACTTGGTTATTAATGTGACAGTAAGTCATGCTTTATGTAATTACTTAGACTTGAGGATTGCTCTGGATGATGTGAGCGATAGTTATTGGAAGATACTTTTTAGTACTTATTTTAACCCTTTGACTCCTGTCGTGTTTCCATGGTTTTTGCATAAATTACCTTTTTCCTAGAGCAGTTTTACTTCGATAAATAAATATTCTTGGCTTCCAAAATTAACTGCATATTAAACTGGAATGATAAAACAAATGTTTTCCGACATAAAATAATATGGTTACCAATTAATCATTTGCCGAAAAACACACTTGAACGCAAACATTGCTAAAATTCACGGCATGTTGATGAAGACCTTTGGCATATCAAATTTCAACCCGGTTATGCAAATTGTCCTTGATTACGCATCTGTCGCTTCTTAAACGAATATATGAATTGACAAAGACACAAAAATCAACCAAAAGCTTTTCCAACAAAACTTTTTATTGAAATAAATAATATATTTGCTATTAGAGGCAAAAAACTTTCAGTTTTTTTGCGTACGTGCAAACACGCATGTAAAATTTGAAGACGCTCCGTGTTTGTACAAGGGGATCACTCGCAGTAACACGAACGTGCTTCTCTTGTTATTGTTCACAGTGATCAATCTGCAATGATCATTGATTCACGTCGTCACATGAACAAGGGAGCAATATTTGCATGTAGTCAGGCAGGGAATCGACCTTCCCTTGCTTTATGGTTCGGTGCCATGATGAAGGCAACTCGGCAGTGCTCCTTAACCATAGCATCTATATCCAAGGTCCTTTACTGAACAATGTACTGTACGCCCCACGAGAATGTTTGACCGCTAGAGTTGCAAACACAGCAAGAAAATGGACTATATATTTTGTATTGTAAACATTAACATTTATTGGAGTTAGGTAACAAAACTTTCATAAAATGAAAAAGCAGTTTCATAAGATCATAACCATATGAGTTACAGATATTTTCTGTAGGCTTGACAATCGAAAGCTTACGTGAGTGTTGTACAATCCGCTAATCCTTGCAGGGGGAAATTTTTGATTCATTAGAAACCTGTCGTTTTGATACAAATCTTTTCGATACGAACTTTTGTCGTGAAACTACACAACAATTTCGATCACTAATATTGTTTATCTGGGCAATTATTACTCGTTATTCAAGTCAAGTACCCGAAACTATTTACATCTCGTCTGAATCATTTTGCATCGAAAAGACTTTGTATCGAAACGACCGAAAACTGAAAACAGAACAAGCATCTAAAATCTGACTATTTTTTTACTTGAACATCTTATTAGAAATGGATGTTTTCATATTCGCTAATAAAGAAAACGGTTGGTTTGATCCCTTTTTGCCTATCAGTATTGAAAGGAACTCTTTGTTTTTAAAATCTACTCAAACTAGTGGTGTGCGCGCTTGCGGGAACATTGTCAAACTGTTCGCTTCGCTTCTATGTCCACTGAACAATGTTCACTTGATATGCTCTGACTAATAGGATCAAACAATGTAGTTCATGGATGAACACCGAACATAAGTGCAACAATTACTGCACGTATGTGATTGTAGAGCAGATCATTTGAGTCAAAAATTTCTCGAAGTGTTACGTTGCGGCGAGTTAGATGCTCCTTTACGCGGGCGAACGGCTCCTCATCAATCTCCAGTCCTTTAGAAGCCTGTTGACCATGGTAACTTCCCCTTGGCCACTTGCAATCATGTCGAGTGTATAAATCTCAGCAGTTGCTTCCTCCACCTTGACGTTTTTGGCGATAGCAGCGAATGACTCTCCCTGTGCCCACCTTTGAAATGCAGCCTCTTTCTTCGGGAAAGTACTGATTTTACCATACACTGTCCTCAGGGAAAATAACTAAGAAGGAATATCAAACAAAAATTACTGAAACTACCATGGGGTAGTCGTTAATTTCTAGGAACATAACAGCAAACCAACAAGTTTTATTTTTAAGAAAAGTAGAATGTTGATCATGTTGATCTATTTTATCTTCTAAATATTTGTGCTTACATGAGATGCCTTGGCGTATTTCCACTCGGCATGAGAGCATTCTCGTTCTTCAGCTGGTCTCTTCAGGCTCCTACAATGGCACAAGAAAGCGTGATAAGTAAAGAAAAATTCAACATTTTGCTTGAAAATGTTTTAAAGACCAGTCGCCACTTACTTTCTTTCCATTTTGACAGGTAATTGTTGGCTTTACCAGTACGTGTGCTTTTCGTAAATGAAATCAAAGCGCGTCTCATATGAGAATAAAATGTTCTCACATGTAAGTCATAGAGATGGCAAATTGTGTAGGACAATGGCCAGTTATTAATCACCTTTGTCCAGAATAAGCAAAGGTCAATTGAGAACAAGTCCTTTTATTTGGAAAGTAAAAAGACAATATCGAGTTTTCTCTCTCTTGACTTTGAATGGACAATCCTGCAGTGAAAGTAGTTTGTCAGATATATCCATCCCAGTTGCTACTTCGAGATCTCAGAGAAATGAGGTTGAAATTGTGTACTTTCGGAAAGCGTCAGGATAAAATTTGGCTGAATTAGAAACGACGGTATGAATTGAGTTGTGAATACTACTGGACTGGTAGGGCATCCCTAAACTTTTTACTCGGGGACAAGACCAGAATGAGTTTCATTGAAGCTTTGGTTTTGTCTTTGCTTTTCTGGACGAAAAGGGCTTAGTGAGTGCTGCTGGCGTGTGTTACGAGTGGTGGGAAATGATCTTTAGAATCAGAGAGTCCTTTCTGATGGATTTAGAGTGAGAGGAACTGGATCTTTCGGGACGAGGAAGTTTGTATAGTTTCGTCCCACTGAGGATGTTTACCGCTTTAATCAACCTAAATTTGTCTTCCACAGCGATCTCAAATCGTCATTTGCAGCAAATAATACGGGTTGCTGCGAATTTGGATAGGCTGAACATTTCTAACTGTCCTGGTTTGGACCAAAGTTGCATCTTCCAAATCAAGCAAGATTTGAACCAGCTAAGACACGTGGATATCTCTGGAAACCCTCAATTTACAATTCTTGCAGTTGCATGTCTTTGCTCTTGCAAAAATCTTTAGATCATTGTAACTTATGGATTGAAGTTAAGTCCGAGAAATATGTTTGCCGAAGAAGTGTTTGAGGACGAACTGTTGTTTTAGCTTTTTTTATTTTCGTTTGCACTTGGTTTTCGTTTCCGTTTTTGTGATTGGTGATTGGAATTTTGTTGTAGACTGCCTAAGTCTATTTGCTTCTATTACGGCGAAAATGCGATACGTTGTTGACGTAAGAAATAAAACAAGAACCATGCATATAGCCATGTTTTGAGTGTCATGTTTCTTTATGCACCCCATCTTGCAAAAAAAATGTGTCAGAAATGATACTTTCCCATGTCATATTTTCATGCAACTCGGCAAGCTTATAGGGTTTCGCTTACTTAATAGAAAGGGGCTTAAGAAAATTTCGAAAATAAGCGTGTCTAACTTCCTGAAGTGAAAGAAAATTCAGATTTCGCGCGCTCAGCGTGCATAGCTAATCAAAGGGACCGATTCTCATTTAATTAAAAAGTTGTCGCCTTTTATTCCAACGGTGTATTTTGCGCTACTCCTGCTGGTTTTGGCCTAGTTCTTGCGTGGAACATTACTTAAAGCTTAGCAAGATGTTATTTGGATTTTCCAGGAAACCATCCCCCACATGTTTCTGGTATATTTCTTCACCGTCAAAGATGTCTGCTGGTAATCCAGCAGTCTTTGTTCTGTCCTAGAGGAAGGTGAATGGTATGCCATTATGCATTCTGTTTCATGTTGTATCATCACTGTGAACCGTGACATCATCAGTATCTTCTCTCTTCAGATCAGTGAACAGCACTCGATTCTGCCATGTCGTGTTTGCATGCCCGCTCGCGGTGTTGTGGCTTCGGCTTTCAAGAAAGCGGAGTTAGTTTATATTCACTGCGTATCCAAAGAGAAGTTCGGTGTTACGTTGAAAGGGTTTTCCTGTGTTTCGCTGATAAGTAGAGAAGCTCATGTGAGTTACATCGAAAACATGAGCGAGCAACGTCGATGTCTCGTCCCCGATGTAGTTGAGAATCAGCCTGTGGATGTGTTATTTGAAGGCCAGAGGACTCCTCTGTTGGTCCGAATCAATTTTTTGTGTGATATAATGGTAAGTGTATTACCGGTAGTGTTTTAAAAAAATATATCATGTTTAGAGGTAATTAAAATATTGCAGTCCGATCAAAAGAGTCGCTTCCACGTGTCTTTTGTTGGAATGCCTTTGTTTGTCTGAGAACAAACTTCTTTATACCTGATCAGCGAGATAACAGTAGTTTATTCATATTTTTTTACAGTCCCTTGATCCCAACAATCTTGAAGATGAGGGAGTGAATTCAACATTGATGTGGTCATTTGAAATCATACCTGCCCCTGCCGCACAGTCTGTGAAACCAAGTGTTGTGAAGGAATTGCCGCTCAGCAAATATGTTCCGCCTGTAGCAATCGACATCGATGGAGAAAACTCTTGTAATTGTTCCAGCCCCTCACCGTTTTGTTTGGTGTCAAAAAGTGGACAATGCTACCGAGAACATCGCATCTGTCTCTAGCGAAGATCAGAGTCCTTTAGCCAGTGAAGTCGATGAGGGCCCAGTAGTAAGTGGGGAGGATAACTCCTGTGATGATGACACAGAGTATTTTACACAAATCTTTGCAGTCAAAGGTTCGTTCTGGGAGGGCAGATATCAGGAAGCATCACTTAAGTGTGTGGAACTAAAAGCAGAAGAGCAAAATTTGTGAAGTGGGAACGTGTTTTTAAAATGACAATTTGAGAGACAGAAATGCTATCAAGTTTGAAGTCCTGTATTATGCTGCGTGGCATGTAATAGGCTATTGTGGCGTGGACAAAGTTGCGAAGCTAACCAAGGCGATGAGTAGAGGAGAAATCCTAAGTTTCAAACTGAAATATGTTAGAAGGAAGTGGATCCCCAAAATATGTGCATACCGGCAATATGCAGCTGTCAGTATTACAAAAAGAAGACAGTGGGACAGAAATGACCCCAACATTAAATATAACAGCAACTAAAATGTTTATTGAGATTAGGTTTTATCTTGGGTAGAGCGTTTTCAGTTGAGTGTTGTAAAATCAAAAGCTGAAAAACGAACAAACTCTGGCAAATCAGAAGTCGAAGGCGCTGTGATTGGTTTTTGGTTCTTATTGTAAGTTTGTCAAAATTACTTTCAACACTCGACTGGAAACCTCTCTGAATTGTTGTGGACAAAAAGGAAAATCCTTGACTTGCTTTCAGCATATGCAAGTTATATGTGCAGTGGGTACCTTTGTCGAATCTGGGTTGGTAAAAGTTTATACAGTATTCAATAAAAAAGCATGATGGTGTCGCCAGCTCCAAATTAAGCCAAGTGTGATTGATTTAACCCATTGCCCCCTGAGAGCGTGACGCGTGACATTATGCTAATTTCCTAGAAATTTTTGAAGTAAGACTGCGTGATCCAAATGCTTGAAATAAACCATATGCGCAGTAGCGCTATAGACGGGATCAAGTTTCAAAGCAAAGCTCATCTGAAAGAGGAGGAATGTTGCTGCCGGAAAGTGTAAAAATTTTATCACATGATGCATGGACATATAGGACAGGGAGAAAAGCACAAATCAAATTAATTTTTTTTGTGTTTTACGCGCGGCGAGCTCCAAATATGAATAATTAGCGGCCGCTTAAAACTTGTAAGACAGGTCATGTCAAGAACCGAAAATGGGTAAAATGACTGGTATATACCGCACATATGAATTTTAACAGTATTTATTGAAGTTTTCTTACAGATTCAAGGCCATTTAAAGGCAGGCAAGGATAAGAGAAGGAGAGAATGACTCGAGCCGCACGAGAACTCTTCGCAAAAAGCAAAGTACAGACGCCTCGCATCGCAAATAAAAACTCACGCAGCGCAAAAACGACAAAACAAACAAGTAGAGATTCCAAACAAGTTTTATTTACAAGACAAAGAATTCGAAAGCCAAAATGTGAAAAATGTCGCCAAATAAAAGCTAATATCGTGCCAAATAAAGGCCAAAATCATGTGAATGGTCCAAACCAAAATGAGATTCAAAATACCATATTCAACGCATCATTGAAAAACAATTCGCAGCCAAACAAGTGAAAAGTGTCAATTAGCGGCCAAAGGTAATTTAACCAAGACAAGATCTCAAATATTGATTAGGCCAAAATGCAATGAAATCATGATCGTATATACATTTGAAACTCACCAATAGTTCATAGATCGCAGCGACGCAGATGGGGACTCGGGTTATGAAGAATGCAATTTCAAGCCGCATGGTATTCATGAAAGCAAGTTTTGCAAAGCGCTACACTACATTGTAAACACTGAAAAGTGGTCTCTACTGAACGCCCCCCACTTGTTTTCCTACCCACCCTCTTACAATGCACACAAACTTTCTTCCTACCTTCAATTTTAACACTAAAATGCTTCCCAATATTTTCTGGGGCGACCGACAAATTTTCAATCTTGCGGCGCTTGGCTGAGTGACCTATGGAAGCTGTTGATGAAAACCCCCCGATCAATGCCTTAGCTAGATTGATCCTAAAATTTAACTGTTTTACCCTTCTCTGTCTTTGCCCCATTCGATGGGCATTTTACACAGCAAAAGAATTACAAATGGAAATATCAAGTAAAAACCAAAACAGATACCTATACCATTTATAGGAAAAACGACCTACAGAATAATACTGGCGCTGCTGATCGGCACGGTCAACACCCCCCATGTGCCGGTTATATAAATCGATCACTGCTGGCTTTGACACATTATTATTTCGCCTTCTTACAACTACATCTGGGATCAAAGGACTACAATTAGTGGAGATTACACTAACATCTCTTTTATCGTGCCACTTTGTGAAAACTACATTCCCCTTCTGGGTAACAACTTTTTCTCCTGGGCGCAATTTTTCTTTGGCACAACGCGGAAGGTCCTTACGATTACATCTAACAGTGGCACAAGCGTAAGTATCATTAGTTTCTAGGTGTTCTAATAAAGTTGTGGAGCTAAAAAAATTGTCAAAATACACATGATGATTCTTATTCATGAAAGGCCTAATCATTTTAGTGACTACATCGTAACCTAACCCATAAATCCTACGTTGATTCGCTTCCTTACCTAGATAAACATCAAAATTAAAAACATACCCGTTACTTGAATCGGCCGCCATCCAAACCTTGATGCCATACTTTGTTGGCTTAGCGGGCATGTATTGCTTAAAAGATAACCTCCCCCTAAAAGCGACCATTCCCTCATCTACGGCAATATTCTTAGTGGGCTTAAAATTATTTTGGCATCTACTCCTAACATAATCATTTACAGTTCTGACTTTGAAAAGGCGATCGAAATTTTCAGCACCGCGAGCGGGCTCCTTAGTTGAATCGTTAAAATGCAAATACTGACTTATTTCCTCAAACCTGTCCTTAGTCATTACCCTTTTGATACCGTGGTTGCCAAAAAAATCATCGTTAGACCAAAATAAAGCGTAATTTGGGAGGCGATTTATCCCCATGATTAAATTTACCCCGATGAAAGCCTTAAATTCCGCGCGCGTGATTTGATGAAAACTAGCAAATCGATCGCCTAACTTTTGCTGCGCGTAGCGATTACTTTCCTCTACAACTCTATCCCACAAATCGTCTCCTAAAAAATTCAAAAAGACATCTAATTCGGAAGGATTATCTAAGGCTATATTAGGACCAGATGCTGCCACAAACGGAGGAACTTGAACATCTGAGAGGTGAGCCGTCCATCTCGCTTCTACTTCTTCGTCGTCTGTGTCATGGCTTGGCTGTGGAACTTGGGCTTCTTCTTGATCAGGAGCATCTTCTTCGTCTTCTTCCGCATCTAGGCCCTCGAAATCTAAATCCGAATCATCGTCACTAGTAGATCCTCCCTCCCCAAACCCATCAAAGCTTTCTTCATCCCCCGAGTCGCCAAAAAGCGCCGCTACATCTGCATCATTTTCTAACGCATTCGCCATTGTCTTGCAAATTTCAATTACCTCGCGCGACAAAAAAATTACCGAGCTTGTGGTCCTTGACATGACCTGTCAAAAAATGCGCAAAAGATGGCATTTGATTGGTTAATCATCTCTTTTGATCTCCATGACAACAAAATAACGAAAAATCCACCAGGGGGAGGTAGAGAGGCGAAAAACCAGCCGCCATTTTGGACGGGCGGTCTTGGGCGTTTCAGGAAATTCGGGGGTTGTCGCGCATGGGCGGTTACGGGCGTTTGAGGGGTCAATGGGTTAAGTTGTAAAATAATGAAGGATTGAAAATGACCAGGCTAGGCTATTATTGTACCAAATTTATTTGGAAAATAGAATGTGGTATCTGTAGATGTTAAATTATATGAATGTATAATCCTTTGTTCCTTTATATGTAATTAAGGATGTTCGCGCTAATTGTTTATGCGCATCTTTAGTGCGCAAGTAACGCACACGCCACGCAATGTCACGCGCAATTCATGGTTGACGATACACGGAGGTAAACACACATGTCGGGGGATGTGACAGCATTAAAAAGGGGGAAATTCATTTCCGTTGCACAGTTTTAAAAACGAAAACTCGACGTGAAACGATTAGACGGGTTAAGGTTGCAACAAAAAGCCCAAGTAAAGGCGCTGATACGGTCCTGCGGGTATTTCGCGCCAAGAGATTTAAGATATTTACTTGACTCTTGATATAACAAAATAATTGAAATGCAATACTTTATGTAGTCTATTCGTCAAACGAAGTCACCTTTAAGCTTTTTTAAGTTTTGATAGTAAACGAGAAAGTCTTACCTTACAAGAGAGCAATTTTATTGATCACCAATCCCGTGTACAATCAATCTCCACATACCCATTCTAGGTAAATAAATAAGCTTACTTCTCACATTTTCGCCTCGCTAACGGCTATAGATACATTTACTTGGCATTGGCTAAACAGCTGTATAAGTTTTGAAGGTAGAATAACGATAAACAACTTAAACGATCAGAGTTTTGACAGCACACTCGAACGAAAACATTGACTCGAGCAATCATTGTGAGCTGTGCATGATGGGATAGATATCCCTGTTTAGGTTCCAGTGCTTCTCTGACCTGTCACGCAAAAACGTGACTTTGGAATCTGTCACCATAGCGGCTAGCTTGTCTTCATTATAACTCTCTTAGATGTCTGGTGACCCGCCCCTTTTTTTTTCAATTGATCACTTTCTTTATTGATTGTCTACGTTTTAGAGAAAAATGAAAAAAATCTGTGGGGCAGAAGTTTGATTATTTTCTATTTTTCTGTCCACGCGCCATCGAATTACACTCATTTTTGTCTGTGTGACGATCGCGAATGTCCTCTTAAGGGCTACATTTAATTACAAGGATGACACCAGTTGGACTAATTTACGAAACATATACGCTTAGATAAAATTTGACTAAAATAGTTTGTCTCCAGTTACTCATCTTGAATATTTTAAACTTAAAACTGTGGAGATCATTTTGAGTTACGAAGGCCCAACTTTTCAAAATCAGGGTATTTTTCCAGCGCTGTATCTCTGAAACGAAGTCGGTGACCCCCAATTTTTTTTGCATTTCTGACATCAATAACTTATTAGCTGACCATACCTAAAGTATGAAAAAAATCTGTGGGGCAGGACTTTTTCGCGCAAACGTCCTTAAGGAGGCTCCTTACAAAATTAAGGCTAATTTCTTGTCTTGTTTTGGTTCACAAAATGAACCATAAAAGATGGCTGATAAATTTGTTTATCAGCTGTTGCCATGATAAAAATGGCAAATATTTTGCAAGAATAGCTCTGCCGGTCTGAGCTTTTTGCCAATACAGCAGCCATATTGATTTGGAACACTGAGTATCCATAAAGACCATTGAAATTCATTATCTCTCATTTCATAACCTGCTAGTACTACATCTTAAAAGAAAAGACATCGTCATCTATGACCGCAAGAAATGCAGGCCTAGTCACTATGTCTAAAGTTAATTGCAGTCAGACGCTGTAATGTTCAACATTCACACCGGAGGCAGCTGCCCTTCTGGTCTGTGAAGCCTTTGACAAATAGTCGTCTGATTTCCGGGAGGAAGGAAACTGCGGCTGGCGATAAAAATTGATGCATCTTCCTGTCGATTTAATGTCAGTCTGTGGAGCGTCAGTGGATTTTCACTTGGATCAACATCATCTGGCACTTCATTAAAAGAGGGCAGCTCATCTTCCCATTCCCGGTATCTTTCATTGGTTGTGCAGTAGTGGAAGTGGTGACTACCGCCTATCCTCTTAGTAAACTCCCTGTAAAAGAGAAAAGTAAAACAAACAAAAAAAATTGGATCATGTTGCCTATATAACAGACTAATTAATACTGGATACATAGTATTTTCATCCTTTTTATTGAGCTATTTTGAACAAAAATAGCTCTCTTTCCCAAGCAGGGATGGAAATTAGCACTCGCCCAGGCAAGCTCAAGTGTCAATTCTTTCTATTGAGTGGAAATTCGCCCAATGGCGAATTAATCAAAATTAAGTTTCCAACCTTGCTAAAAAAAAATAAAAATTTTATAATTTGTTCCCTGTACATACCTGACCTGTTTCCTCCAGAGGGCCTTGAATTCTTCCTGAGTAAAAATTAAGACAAGGTAACGATGCAACAGAGCAAAGAATGCTTCCACGTCATCTGTTGTTCCAGCTCGTGGATGCTCCTCATAACCAATCAATGCATTTTCCCGCCTTCAAAACTCAATACTCTCGATGTTAGTGGTGACTGCTGTCACTGTCTCCCATGAGAACCCCATGTCCCGTTAACTGGCGTACAAAAACCATACACATCAAAAATAAAATGAACAGCAGTTGTAAACAACCAAGAGGGTCTGGATGGGTTTATTTTTCAAAAGCCTTGGTGGGCCTTACCATTCTTATTCGGCTAGTAATCATTTCTTTTTTAAACATAAGTCCCAGACACGTGATTAACAGTAGCACTCTATAAGGGAGTGTTTATTATTTATGAGTGTGGGGTCTAGCAAATGAAAGAAGCAGTAATGTTGCTTCCATGCTGGGGCAAAAAACGTTTTCTTTGATCTTGGGGGAGGGGGGTACCACTTCCCCTCCCCACAATAATGAAAACTCATGTTTTTTCACCCTAACATCTGCAACACGACAGTTATTCACTATTAGCCAATTCAATGACAACTAATAAACAGCCCACAATTTAACGGACAACAAACATTTTGCCAATTTTTTAACTGACATTTGTATACCATGCAGACTGTCAACCAACACACTGTGGCAATGTTGATACGTGATTCAGTATAATGAATTCACATGCTCAATTCCTGAGCATAAAATGTTCTTTAGTATAAGTGTTAACGTCAATAGTTGAAAGGTCTGGATTTTCCCTAGGCCAAGGCATCCACTCGTCCAGTATCATGTTGAGCATTGCATAATTTCTCTTGCTTTGCTGCAATTCAGTTAGACCTCTTCTGTCAGCTGCTTTGTGCCAACCAGCCACAATGTCAATGTAATTAGCTTCAGAGATGTATCCATGTTCACGCAGGAACTTTGATACATGCACTTGAAAGAGACCATCCGTTCTGCATCTCCCATAGATTGTTTACGTTCGCCACATTTTAACTTTTTAATTTTAACTTGAAATAAGATTGTTCCTCAGTGTGATTGCTTTACATTGTCACAGGGTGAAATAAGGTGTTTCCGCAATACGAAAAAGTGACAGAAACTTGATAGTTCGAGTTTCCATTATGTTTCGGCAAGACCGATGTGACCGGCAACTTGTAAGAGAAAAATGCTGTAGATGTTTCGGGTTTCTGCCACATTTCCGTTGGCTGAAATGTACAAGGATGTCTCCATTGCGTTTCCGCGATGCGGATGCAGCGGAAACTTATTATGGAGAAATTTTTCTCTTGACTGAAATGCACAAGGACGTTTCCATTGCATTTACTTATGGAAAAATTTTTTATATTGGCTAGACATTAATCGCGCACATTTTATGCTGGCCTGTCACGCAGGCTTTCTTTGGGCTTGTTACGCATTCTCACGAGGAGGGATTGCGTGACGAGCCAAAACAATGTCTCTGTTAGAGGCTAATTTTATGCTGGTACATGTGTACTCGCCATGCAAAACGGAGGAGGCCAAAAGAACATTGTTGACAACAACCAAAAAATACCGGTGGCTCAAGACGTTTTGAAATATTTTGTGCTCCGTATAATTATTCAAATATTACATGTGCAGAAAAAAAAGTCACAGACCATCAGTTATTCAGAGAGGAGTTACATTTTTGCTTAGTGGATTAATACTTTGGTTCAGTATGTCCTACCGAAGTAAATCAAAACTGCAGATAGACTTTATATTTGCTTCTCATTTCCTTAGATTTCTTTCAGAAACAACTAATTAAATTAAGTCAACTAACAGGTCAGTGAAACTATTTATTCTCGACAACACACAGGTATGTAGGCCAAAAAATCCTAAACCTCAGAATCTCTGAAATAATCGGCTTTAACAATTTGTTACAACGTATAATTCAAGATGAAGCGTTGCAAACAACATACAAGTGCACACTCTTTTTTTATATATATAAGAATATGTGAATTTGGTTGAGCCTAGGGATATTCTTATTTCAGCCCATACATTTTAACTTGAAACAGGTGCACACTCTACAGGTGCACACTCTTTTTTTATATATATAAGAATATGTGAATTTGGTTGAGCCTAGGGATATTCTTATTTCAGCCCATACATTTTCTGAAATTTTTGGACAAATCTCAGGCTCAATATTCTTATAAACAGCATTCTTATAAAACAAAAAGAGTGTAGCCAATTATAGGAAATTAATGCTTCATGAAATTTGCACGAAATTAAGCGTTACTTTTTTGCGACCTTAATTAAGGGCAGTGTTAATTTCCGCACCACTAATGTTTGTCATGATCCTGAATCATGTCGTTTAATGTCTCCAATTAAACATGAACACAAAAATTAGCACCACGTCACACATCGTCATCATTGTCATCACTTTAAAGGAAGATCCTCTGGATAACAGGACAGATAATAAAAATTAGTAGAATGTCACTGTTCCGATGCTTCTCTTTTACAGCTATAAAACGAGACTGAATTCTTTGCACAAAGATAAATGTAGCGGCACGAGGAAGCTTAAAAACGTTAGCATAACAAACAGACAGCGGGTTTCGAAATGGCGTTTCATTGCAGTATTCTTTAAACCACTCCACACATGCGAAACAATGTCGGTAGTGTTTTCCATCCAACTCAAATGAATGTTCGAAATAAAATTTAACACGCCCTGATTTGTTTTCCAATAATGCAATTTCTCCTTCATCACCAACCCATGAAGTCATAACCCTAGCATGCTTGTACAGATGACTTTCCATTCCCGAGCTGAGTCTCTCCTCTCCGATGCACAGAGATGGATACTTCTTGTAAGTGAAGTTCAGATATCTCCGCGCTATCGAAACTGCAGAGGCGATACCAACTAGGTAGTTCGATCGTGCTGAGATCGGCCCAAACACTGCAATTTGGAACGAAAGGCTCACTCATAGCTTTAGTCCACAACAAAGACTGCAATGTTTCAACAATAACTTCACTTGGTTGGTTGGTTTGACGCACGATGTTGCACAAAGGTTCGAAGGTGTCTTGAAAGTCAGAGGGCATTGAATATTTCATATCATCAGGAGCACTCATGGTTAGGAATTTTCTCATTAACCTTACTTTGATGTCACGGTTGTTTGTGTGAAAACTTCCTAACAGTCCATTGTACCGCTCAAAACTTAAAGAGCCAAAAACCATAGACGCTGCCATAGTTCTCAATGCATTCGCCTGTGTGAAGGTAAAGGTGCATGTTAGGAGTGACTGCAGACTTGTCGTAGAGAGATTCTACCTTCTTACAGAAGTCAAGAAGTTTTTGGTCGGCAATGAGCAGATCTGTTTTGGTGATGCATGGCTTGCAGAGGTGACGGCATGCCAACACAAAATTTTGCCAGCAACATATATGCTCATTACTCAAAACTCCTTCCAGAGCATACAGAGAGTAATACAGAACCCAGTTTTTCCAGTGAGATGCCGTAAACCCTCCATAGTTAGAGCTTATTTTTCCTGGAAGCCGTCCTAAGTCTGATGGAGCATCTACTTTATGAATACGTTCCTCCACTTGTACGTTTTGCTTGGTCAAAATATCATTCTCGCACCAAATTTTAAACATTTTCTTTGCAGTTCCTAGAAATAGTTGTGCATTAGGTCAATCACGCACATCGTGATACTTCCATAATACGGCAGTTTCAGTAAGCTGTTATGTCGTGAACCAAGCTCCGACTCCATCTTCTTTCTTTGCATTTTGGTTCGACACCTGTCAATCTTCCTTGCATTTTGACGGTGAGAACTGTCCGTTCTTTTTGGCCATGTGCTCCTGTCAAACCCACTGTAGTCTCTTTTTTCTCCGAAACCACCGGGAAAAAATTTGTTACAATGCGAACAACCACGATAAGCGTTATGTCCTTCAAATCCGCATAGTTTATGTGCTTCGGGGATGTCTGCTGCACAACAAATAAGTGCAGCACGTATCTCAGCTCCTTGTATGGGCGCTTTTTTAGTCTTAACTTTAAGACCATGCCATGATGCATTAAGTTCATCTACCAGCGGATCAAGGAAGGAGTTTAGTGATGATGGCTCTTTAGAAGGTGCAGGAATGACTCCAACAATGATTACATTTTCCCGCTTAAACCAATCTGAGTGAGGAAGATTCATGATAACCATGTACAGCACTCCAACAGATACGTCCTTGCGACGTTTGAAAGGTTGGAACCAGTCCACGTTTATCATTAAGCCATAACTTCGTTGTAATGAAAGAAAGTCTCTCTTGTTCCACCGAGGAAAAGATTTCCATACTTTACCATCATAGACGTCCCCGTATAATTGTTCATCAATTTGACGATGACGCCAATGTTCACACGATTCTTCAAAATTAGGACGCTTCAAAAATGTCTCGAGTACATCAATCACACTTTTGTAGCAGTGCACTTTAAGAGGATAATACTTGGGCGTTCCATTCTTCAAAATAACTTTCTTAACAAGTTTGCTACCACAGGTCTTTCTTCTCCTAGACCTTGGAAATAAAATGTTATCGCACAAAATTGGCTAAACTTGATTTCCAACTCTTCATAGACAATTTTCTGGTCGACACAATTTTGTACACTTCGGACACACACGTATCTTTCAAAGTTATCCCTATCAATTCCTTAAAACGTACGTAAAGAGTACATCATTGATGGCACAGACACAGCTAGGGAGATGACGAACTCTGCTCCTGCTCCATTATGTATAGCACCTCCAATACATGTCCAGCAGGCTTTTATGAATCTCAACAGCATAAGTAAGGCATTATCACTTGTCAAATGGCAGTACTGCCACACACACAAACCTCGGCCTTAATAATTCTCACTATCATGCTCAACCTCATCCAATAATTGCTAATGGTCAGTAGCCTATGGCACAAGTTGTTCATTATTCTTATTTACTGAAGGAGGATTTGCCTTATCTGCTGGTTACTGAACGTCTTATTCAGTCAACCAACCCAAATGCATGTACACAAATAATAACTGACATTTATTACTCTAAATAGAAAAATTGAAGAAGTGTACATATGAATAGTAAAAACTGCACAAGTAGAAACTGAACTGCAAATACTTATCAGAATTAATCTTACCACCATTTTCATCGTCTGACAGGAACTCCTCAGATTGCATTTGTGGAGCACAAACAGATTCATCTGTGGCGAAAAACGTTTGGGTTTAAGGGAAACAACCATTTATTCCTTTACATCACAATTTAAGAACAATCTGAGGCTGAAATCGCCAAAAAAATTAAGAACAACCCAGTCTCAGCCGAAAGTTACTGGTTCTTATAAAACAAAATGCGTGTATAGAAGCCATTATTTTATGAGCAAGACTTGTGATAATTAATCGATACAAAGTAGATTACGAGGGGATTCATGGCATCTTAATGGTTTTGGTGGGGTCTATATAAAGCAAGGCTTTTAGTACTGATTCGGAGGTGGTTTAAGTGAGGCTGATCCACGACCTCACATTTGGCGCATAACCCATATAGCCATGAATTCGTAAGCACTTATTGCATGAGTAAACTTGAATGGAAGGGAAACAAAATTGGCAAATTGGCATTGTACTCTGAGGTGTTTGGATGTAACTTTCACATTACCGTAATTTTGTAACAGGAGCAAAACGCTTACATCAGTTCATGAACTTCTGTGAATTTTGTTTTGTTTTGAATCACTATTAACAGTGCGTGTACAAACCCTTAAACCAATTAGGAAACAAATTTCCACAAAAGATATAAACTGAATCACTACACACCTTCACTGGAGCTTAATCCATGGATATATGTAGTAAGTCTGGCTATATCTTCCACAGTCTTCCACTTTCCAGTCCTGGTGTCGCAAAATTGACGTTTGTGCTCATGATACTGCCTTTTAGATAAGAATGTGTGGCAGTGGCCGCGTTTGACTCTATCCATGCCTTCTTTGGAATCATTCTTGTTTTGTTTTCTCTTTGGCATGGTGAAGTCTTGGAAGGTGTAGTTGTAGAGGATTTTTCTGTTCTGGTTTATATAGCTGCAACTGGAATACAGGGAACGTATTAGAGTAAGTTGTTTTTATATCATATAAAAGCTCTAATAATTAACCCAGCGACCTGTCGTAATTAATTTAAGACATCAATGAGGGGGGAGGGGGCGGGGGGCGGTTATTAGATGTTTTAGATGAGGCCTTTATGGTAGTTACTGAGACATGTGTGTTATTGGGTAAGTGTGAGGTACAGATGGCTGGATAATGACCAAGTTTTTACGGACCCGGATGGAGTTGAAGTCTATCCTGATAAAAACGAAAAAAAAAAACAAGGCCTTGGTCAATAAATGATTTAATATACGGCTTTACTGTACAAACAAAGAAGAGCCATATTACTTGCGAGGGTAGCCAATCACGGTGCAGGATTAGCATCCCTGGGGGGACTCCAATATAAAAGGGATGGGGGTGCTCGTCGGAAATTTTGACAAGAACCCCAAGAGGTACCAAGATCCTGTTTTGTGGGTGTGGTACCAAATTTTACTCACCCCTAAGAGGTACCAATACCAAAATAACACATTAACTGTCACGTTCATGATTTTTAATAACGATAAAGGCGATTTCTTTGTATCCCTTCCTGCTCAAAATGTTTTTGAAAGCATTGTCATTTTTCAGCTCAATACCCTAAAAGGTATTGTAAAAGCTCCCGCTGAGGACCATTTGAGGCTGATCACCCTAAGAGGTACCAAAACCGCATTTTTAACCCCTAGGTATATGGAAATCCCACCAGGTTTGCATCATCTTGTCCACTCATGGAAACAACCATATAATAAATACATGTGCTTATTGCAAATCAATTAATGAATAACTGTTGGTCATTGACAAGAAGTAATTCTATTGTGTCTTTCACTTTCACTTTCTATCAGACTAATCAGACTAATTTACACTAGTGAAAGTAGTCATACATGAATTACCTTTCCAGCCATTCAGATTAGTTTCAGAAGTTTTGTTCGTTACTTAGAGTTGCCGGCGCTTTTATTAGATTTTAAACTGATAATTTCCTGGTATAATTTCAGTGGGCAAGAGTTTGACTGATCAGTGGGTGAAATGAAGATATACCGGTAATGTAGACAATATTGAAGGTTCGACCACAAATTTCAAGAGCAAGAACAGCTCTGCTGTTTGGGAAAAACAACCACATACCATGATTGGTGGTCATTATTCATTTGGCCATCACATAATGTCACTGGTTGTATTGTTCATAGCGAGACGCATTTACAATAAGAGCGCTAGCTTAAAAAAAAGGTGGTCTCAATAAATGTCCAACTTTAACTAGACAAGGTTAAACCACTGTTATGAAAAGCTGATTAATTTACAAATGATACAAATTCGCATATTATAAATAAGTTGATATAAAACCTCCGTTAAGCGTACATGTCTCCTGTAATTTTCACAAGAAAATTTGTTGTGATCATTGTTATAACGATTGTAAACTAACTTTTTAAATTTACATGTCAGGATAAATGTTTGAAAGTAATGAGCTGAAAATACTTCTGTTAAAAACAGAAACACCATTATTCTAACATTTCAAGCATTGATTAGGCTTGTTTAGCAACAATGCGTCTTGAATTCTTAATGCAGGGTTCTCATGGCAACATGATGCAATAATCTCTTCAGGTACTGCAACAAAAGGCAACTTGGCATTCACTTTCTTGAGGATGACCCCAAGGGAAAATATATCACTAGCATGAGAAGGTGGATACTGCCCAGAATGAATTTCAGGTGCAATATGAGATAATCTTTTGCTCAATAAACTGGTTGAACCTTGCTTCGGTTTGGCTTCGCTGGCTTTTACACTTTTGCCATAATCTATAATTACTGGCTGCCAAATTTGTTCTTTCATGGTCAATAACACATTGTTCCCTTTGAGATCATTATGAACGAACCCTTTCATGTGTATAAACATCAAGACCTCAGTTAGCTTCAAAAGAATCTGCAGCCAAGACAAATTAGACTGCTCTAGTGTTTCGACTGCACCACTAAGGGTGAGAGCTGTATCATTCTGAGAACAGCATCAGATGATAAGTAGAAAAAGCTTGTCCCTAATGGAAACGCCATCCAAAAAGGGCACTCCAAGATGGTCGCCGATTTCTTGCATTGTAGTTGCTTCGTGCAGTAAATCCCTCTCATTGGCATCCCCTTTGATGCCTTTAACTGCCACTTCAACTCCACGGTACAACATTTTCTGAACACAGCCAAAACTCCCTTCCCCAAGAACAAGAGGAGTCTTTTCTTGAATAGCTGTCAAGTTAGCTGGATCAATCCTTCGAATAATGTTATTGGGAGGATTCTTTGAAATTTTCATCTTTGAAGATTCAATGACACGATGTACTTGACCTATGTATGTGCGAGCATTGTTACTCATTTTACGGTCCGTTTTTTGCCTTTTTTCCACTTTCCTGCACAAATCTAAATTCTCGCTTTGAAGACTCTTCCTCTTCTTAATTTCTTCACCTAGCCGCCTATTCAACTCTACATTCTTTTCAATAGAGAGAGAGACATGCGCGGGCCTGAATGGGGTGGAAGTGCGTTTTAAGCGGAGCGCTTCTACCCGTCCTCTTTCGGTGGTTATCGATCAAATAAGAGGGAATTTGGCATCTCAAAATCAGTGTTCGGATGCCACCTGGTAGGAAAAACAAAAGGGGTGACCGTGGATCTACTGAAGAGTCCCATGAAAAATCGACTGCCAAGAGATACAACATGGCGGATAATGGCGCGATTGAAGCGAAGAACTTGGATGACACCTCTTCAAGCAAACAAAAAAGAGCCAAACCTACAGGAAATCAAAGCGATGTTAGTCAACATTCAGACTTCACTATCTTCCATACTGCTCGAGAACAAAGAGTTCAAGAAAGAATTAGATGGACTTAAAGCTTCCCTTCAACTCAGCGATAAAGAGCTCCATGACACGAAGACCAAACTTGACGAAGCAGCCAAAGCTAACATCAAATTAGAAAAAGCATTGCATGTAACGGCGACTTCACTTGAGTAAGCAAGGAAGGATTTACAACAACAGACCGAAGAGGTAAATTATTTAAACGAGTCTCTGGATAATCTCGAACAGTACACGTAAAAACAGCCTCGAATTTCATGGAGTCCCCGAAAACTCTTATGATTCAACGGAAGAAGCCATTCTAAAGATCCCAGCTGCCGTTGAAGTCCAAGTTACCCCAAGCGACATAGAAATTTCACACAAACTGGGACGTAAGAACGACAGCAGCGTCACTTGCAAAATTTTGTAGCCATAAAGTGAAAACCAGCTTTTACAAAGCACAGATAAAGCTAAAAAACATCGAAACAACCGATTTGTTCCCATGTCAGTTTGCTTCTGCTGTAGGATCGAAAGACCGGCTATTCATCAACGAGAATTTAACCAAATTCTGCAAATTCTACAAATTCTGCAATCTACAACCATTTATCAGCAATGTTATATGCTAACAATAAAGCTGAAAGGTTGTTATGCCACTGCTATAACTATATTTCTCCCTCCAAAACATTACGGTTTACAAAATATGTTATCTATTTTTGCTCCAAATTTGCATGGTCAAAATTTCTATTATTATTATTGTTATGTCTCAAAAGTTAAAATTAATTTCTTTGAACGTGCGAGGATTACGTAACGGTAACAAAAAAAGAGCAATTTTCTCTTATTTGAAAATGCAAAAAGCCACAATCTTTTGTCTCCAAGAAACATGCTCATCATCTGAAGACGAAAAAGTGTGGTCTGCTGAAAAGGGTGGTAAGATTCTCTTTTCGCACGGTTCTTTGCACTCGAGAGGTATCTGTATTCTTCTGAATCCAAGTAATGTCACATTTAATTTGCAAAGCGTTAAACAGGACTGAGAAGGAAGATTTTTAATCGCAAAAGCAACAATACACGATAAATCTTTTTTCATTGTAAACATCTATGCTTCCACTGACTATCGTGACCAAGACAACTTTATCCGTTCATTGGGTGAGCTGCTCATGTCAAACACAAACACCTCAAATGTAATTATTGCAGGTGACTGGAATACAACCCTCAATCCAATCGATAAGCGCGGTGGCAGACCCTGGAAAGCTACAAATTATAGGACTTCTCTTGGCAGCCTTATGGATGAGCTTAATCTCATTGATATTTATCGACAAATACATCCCATCACTAAATCATTCACATATGAGTCGAAACCTTTGAATTTAAAATCGAGGATTGACTTTTTCTTAATTTCTCGCCCACTTTCTAGATGTGTCAAAAATGTAGAAATCCGTACGTCAATAGCACCAGACCATAAAGCTGTATACTTAAATATTGAGGTTAAAAATGAATTCACAAGAGGCCCGGGCTTATCGAAATTTCACAACACCTTACTAGAAGATGCAAGTTATAAAGATCTCACTGAGTTTTACTATCCACAAATTCTGAATAAATACTCCAAAGTTACAACGGAGTGTTAAGCAACTTGTGATATTTTAAACAATTTTTATTATTTAACCCATTGACACCTCAAATGCCAGAAACTGCCCATATTGGAATCACAGACCTAATCTACCATTTGTGACATCATTCCTTTTTGTAGGAAAAGATGTCTTTCGAGACAAACTCAATGAGAAGGAAGAAATCTTTCAGAAAGTGCCCAAACAAGAGACAGTCATTTAATAGCTCAGATTTAAAAGCGAAAAAGCTATCAGGTATGACTGGCAAAATCCAAGGACAAATCTGGTCTGCCTATCTACAGGCACATTGAACCACCATTGATGGTTACAAGGTGTGATGGATGGTGGTGGAGAATTGGGTTGTGATAATTGTGTGACAGATGTAGACGAAGAAGAAAGGGTGGATGAATGCACTGTGGATGGTGAAGAAAAAGACATTGATGAGGTAGACATAGATGGGGTGGGTGAATGTGCCTCTACACTCAGTCTGCTAGGCTTGGATTTCTGCTTAGCTGCACTTTTTTGGGTTTTTCCCTCCTTTGGTAGGGGTTGGCCATGGCCTTGGTGCTGGACACAATTAGCCTCAGATGTCCATATGAATTCCGTTCCCACCTGCAAACAAATATACATGTTACCTTAAGAATAACTATGTTACCCCTAATTTTCCCTCCTGGTTCTGATTAGAAAACTACTGGTGTAATGTCAGCGTAAAAGCTCTTTTCTCAGCTAATATTAAAAGTACAATTTTATTCCCATGTGATTTCAAAAGAATAATCCATCCTGCATAAAAAATAGCAAGTGACTTCCAGTTGCTAAATAATAATAAAGAAGAAGAAAGAGGAGGAGGGGGAGGAGGATTAAAAGAAGTAAAAGAAGAACTGAAAGAGGAGGAGGAGGAGGACAAGAAGAAGAAGACGAAGAAAGTTTTTTATTGCTAGATGCCAGGGATTGTGTCTCA
>NW_028145437.1:1585000-1660000 GCF_977016875.1 Pavona decussata | reverse complement strand
GGACTATTGCAGGGATTATCAATTTTCTCTGATGGGTCCTTGTTTTAACTTACCCAAACCAAGTAATAATAATAATATGCTGGCGAGTAGTGCAGAACTTGTTCTTTGACTCCGTAAAAGACAATTTGTTTTGAAAGCAAGCCGAGTCCATGAGCATCAGAGTTTAGACGGTCAGCCTTCTTAAGTGCTTAGCATCTTGTTTTAGCAGTCAGCAAAACAATGTGGTGTCTCTAGACAAGACTTAACCACTTAAATGCATTCAGCTTAAGGAGACACTGGTCATTATGGCCAAACAACCAAACATCAGTCTAATACCAGATCGGCCGTAAATGGAAACTAATCAACACCCAAGCAATCTACCAAGACAGGACGAAGATCTTTCTTGTACAGAGGAGTACATGCCTGGAACTCCTTATCTGTTGACACTAGGGCATATAGTTTAGACAAGTTTAAAAAAATTTAATTCGGATAATTTTTAGGTTTTTTTCTTCTTAACTTAATTTTAAACCTGTTTGATTACCTGTTCGATTGTGACTTGATTTCCAGGTGATCTGGTGGTCAAAAATTAACCAATCAGCGCAGAAGAGAAAATTTTTTTTAAGCCGCACAGAATTCTTTGCGCACCTAGTTTTGACTTGTGTGTGATCGTTCCATGCACGCACACAGTCGACGGTCAGGCAAGAAAGGAGTCGTTTTCAGTTCGAAACTTTCTTACAAAGAGTTTTGGCTGTGAGAAAAAGAGTTGTTGTACTATTATTTTAGTTTTTTTAAAAACCATTCCTTAAACTATGGAGTTGTACTCCGGCGCTAGATTCTTTCCTAAAGAAGACTGTTGAATTTTGATTCAATTGATGAGTACATTCTGATGATTGAGTCCGCTTTGTTTGTCGATGGAAGTGTTCCTACGAGACTGAGACAAGCCATCTGCCCTGCTCTCCCTAAGGCTGGATCTTTTAACGCCAGATATCTTTCTTCTGGTTTGTATTCTTCTTGTAATTGAGCGCCCGGGTAAACATCCACCAGTCCTCCTTCGATTGCCTTCTTCAGCTGTGGGATGTTCATCAACTGCTCTTTAAGATCAGCTGGCTTTCTTCCATGCACCAGTTCAAGTTTGACTGTGTATGGCGGTGTTTCATCTGCTTGGAAGCTCTGCTCCGTCCATTTGCTATTCATCATCGCCCAGAATGCTATTGTCTTTGGCGACATGTACTTGCAGTGCCCAGTTTATCAACGGGCGGCATAATAATTTGCATATGTGGAACTACTCGGCTGTAATTGGTCAACAGGTCAAGTTTTGGGAATACGTAAGTCCCTTTGCACATTTCAGCTGCTGTCAATCAAACGGTTGGACGCGCTAAGTAAATCCCAAGGTGGGATGAAGTTAACAATAGCGCTCTAATTAAAAGTGCGCCGCACTCTTTAAAAAGAATTTTATCAAAAAGTTCGCGGGCAACGAAATTTTTATTTAACTCGATGGAATCTGATGGTCAAGCATCTGACTTCTCAAACCATAAGAACGCGTGGTTTTACAAACGGCGCTTTAATAAATCGACCTGCGGTCAGAGGAAATTTTCCGCGTCGTTTTTCGTCTCACTTTTCGTTGGTTTTCGCGCGAACCTCGTCGAGAGAATGAAAAGCAAAAAAAAAAAATTGACCTGATCGTAGTTTCATAACTAGTGTGACGTGCAAACCAGTTGTTTGAGTTGTTTAATCGGTGGAGGTCGGGCTAATGCTGGAAAATGTTAGTTTCTAAATTCGCCGCGGCAGTTATATTCACGCTTCCCCGCTGGCGCATCGCAGCATTTTCAGTAAAAATGTAAACACTTCAGTTTTCACTTTTGCCACCCAGATGTGCAACCAAAGTGGACTAAATAGACCCAATATTCTGAAGTAGTTTTATTCAGAGGAGGTAGTTTTAAAAGCCGGCAAAAAACGCCCGCCTCGAACATGCTTCCGCCTGAGGGAACATGACAATTATTCAAATTTGGATCCGTCTTGACTTGATCGGGGATTCAATGAGCTGTAAAAAGAGCTCCCGATCAACCTTCTGCATATCTTGTACGGACGACATCTTGACTTACGGTTTCTGATAGCGAACTGACTACCTCCTCGGCCGCATTCGAAATGTGAATAAAAGCACTATTGAAACAGTTTGCGTGTAGGTTGTCAATGGTTACACAATACCGCCTTTTTCGGTACACTTGTGAGTAAAAAATCTTTTTTTTTTTTAAACAGCCCGCAATTATCATTTAAGGTTATTTTAAATAATAAACGCAAAGCGCTGATTCTTTTTTTATCTTAACGTTAAGAGTGTAGAAACTGCCGGGGCCTAGGAATCGAAACTGTTGCTTCTTTAATCATTTTTATGTTAGCCTTTAAACTGCTGTTTTCTTGTTCAGTCTCAACGCTTAATAGTCCCAAAGGGGTTCTATTGTTTGCGGAGGCGGAGCTTCGACTACATTTAAATTCTAGCGGGATATTCAAAATAGGTTCGTTCTATTCCCCTGAGAGTTTCTAAAGAGAGAGAAAGCAAGAACTTTGGTGGAAAAAAATCTAAAGTTGGAGTTTGCGACCACTTTGAACTATCAGTTTCATTTGAAACTTGGCGTAAAGCCGTCTCAAGCAATATACGGTCAAAGCCATATGCAAACTTTCTGATCAAGTACTCGAGCGAAGAAAAATTTAGCTTCGCAGTTTACTCTCGTACCAAAAATTCCTTGAAATAGACCAGATTCAAATAAAATTTGCGACTAGTTCTAATTGCGATAAAATCTCAGAAAAGGTCTCGTATCTTCTACTGATGTGTCATCTTCAAAAGCCATATGCAAACTTTTACGAAACTTGGCTAATAAGCTTGTAATCGCGCAAAACACACATACTGTTTGCAGACGTCGGCCATTTTTTCTTATTGTCTGGACAGCTGGGATCATTATTCAGTTTGAATTTACGCGCGGACGCCACATAAAAGCCCCGGATGTGTCGCGGCATTGTGGGTGATGTCTCCGCAGTGGTGGAATTCTACTTGGAAGCGTGTACTCTTCTCTCCATCGTTGGAATCGACTTCACATCCATCACTATCAAGTCTTTGCTGATTCCTAAACCGTCAACATCTGTGAATCCAATCAGCAGTCTCCTACTCTCATCAGCTTCAACTTGTGTGAAAGCAGTTGCTTGCAGGATTTGGCAAGACTTTATAATAATAATAATAATAATAATAATAAAGAAGTTTAATTCCATCATCATCGCAGTTAATCTGAATTACAATGTGGTTACAATTGTACAACTATAAGAATTACATACTGTTAATCAATCAATGAGGGACTGGGTTACAATAAGTTTCATATCAAAATTACAAATAAATTCATACTTATGCAAGTTAAAAATTGGGTATAAAGTCTAAAAATCTAAAGATCATTGAAAGCTAAAATAGTGCTTGGGAAAAAACTATGGCGCAATCTTTCTGTCCTGCATTTAATTAATGTATATTTATTAGCGCTTCTCGTTTGATAGTGATGCATGTGCTCTCTCGTTACTGGAAGATGTTTAACAAGAGGTCCTCCTCTTGAGATCTTTTCAAGAGTTTTAACACAAAGTTCACTACGTCGTTCGTCTAATGTTCTTAAATTTAGGAAATGAAGAGCTTCTGAGTAGGAAAGCGCAGGAACTATGATTTTGAATGCACGTTTCTGTATGCGTTCTAACTCTTGTGAGAGGTAGGAGGGAAGAGCGTGGTGCCATACTACACAGCAATATTCTAGTAAGGATCGTATCAGGGCGGAATAGATAGAAATTAGATCATTAATCTCAATGCCCCCTCGACGGAGTACTCGGAGTATATGAAGGCGTTTAGAAGCCTTGGTGACAATAGATTCAATGTGATTGTTCCATTTTAAATTATTCTGAATGACCAGACCAAGTACTTTATGCGAGGTTACAAGCTCTAATTGTTGATCATCGATCTTCAAATGAGGGAGTTCTATGGGATCCTTTAGGAAGCAAATCCGCATTTCTTTGCATTTTTTAGCGTTAAGTTTCATCCAGTTACTGGAGCTCCAAAGAGGCGATGGTATCGAGACTAGCTTGGATAGTTGAGTTGCTATTTCTTACAAGCCCTTCAGACAACGATACGTCATCGACATACTTCCAAGTGCAAGATTCGGGATCTGGGATATTCAAATTGTTGATCATTACCAGAAACAATATTGGGCCGAGTTTTGTTCCTTGGGGAACGCCGGCAGTTATTGGGAGCCAGTCAGAGATCGAGCCAGCCAGCTTAACGCGTTGTCGGCGGTTAGTCAGAAAACTTATAATCCACGGTATTAAAGATGTGCGAACGCCTAAGACCAGAAGCTTTTCTATTAGTACATTGTGCCCAATGCGATCGAAAGCTTTAGAGAAGTCAAGAAAGCAAAGGCGGAGATGTCCGGGTGAGTCAAGATACGTAAGCCAGTTGTGAATCATGTCAAGTAGGCAAAACATTGTTGAAGTTCCTTTCAGACATCCAAACTGATTTGGGTCGATTTTGTCCTTGACATCGTCGATTAACCATTTGACCACGTAATCTTCAAGAACTTTGGCCAAACAAGGAGTCAACGAGATAGGTCTGAAGTCGCCCTCGTCCATAGGTGATTGTATTTTTGGGATGGGTATTACATTAGATTCTTTCCAGACTGCAGGTACAATGCCGGATCGGAGTGATGTATTGAAGATAGTGGTGATGGGTTCAGCCAGTTCATATGCGAACTCTTTAACTATGCGACACGTTACGTTATCTGGACCGTGGGCCTTTGAAGGTTTGATGGCGAGCAGCTTCTTGCAGACTTCGTGGGGCTGCACAGTTAAACTTCCTGCCACAGCAGGAAGAAAAGCAGGTAGTATGTTGCCGTCAAGTCGTGGGAGGTCCGCGTTAACTGAAACGTAGAACTGATTTAAACTATTAACAAGTTCTTGTTGGCACATAGTTTTTCCATCGTGTTCCAGTGAGAAACAAGAGGGCTTTGCAGATCTGCCAGACATTTGATTAATGATGTTCCACCACTTGCGGCAATCATCTTTCTTTAGGTGTTGTACTTTGTTCTTGTAGAACGACTTTGCACCTCAAAATCTCTTTGCTAACACGAGGATCTGACCACCCCGTTGCTTTTTCATGTAAATAACTAGAGACCAATAATATTGTATTTTCATCAAACTTTTACGGTTTGGTGTTTTCAATTGAGCCAGATATTAAACTGTTGTTTAGCGTTTTTTGGCTCTTTTCCCACTGCAGGGTGTTGTTATGAAGATGTCCTTTGGTACAAACTTATCTACAGGCACATTGACCCACCCTCGATGGTTACTAGGTGTGATGGATGGTGGTGGAGCATTGGGTTGTGATAATTGTGTGACAGACGTAGAAGAAGAAGAAAGGGTGGATGAGCTGCACTCTTTTGGGTTTTTTCCTCCTTTGGTGGGGTTTTGGCCATGGCCTTGGTGCTGGACACAATTAGCCTCTCAGATTTCCATACGAATTCCGTTCCCACCTGCAAACAAATATACATGTTACCCTTAGAATAACTATGTTACCCCTAATTTTCCCTCCTGGTTCTGATTAGAAAACTGCCGGTGTAATGTCAGCATAAAAGCCCTTTTCCCAGCTAATATTAAAGTACAATTTTATTCCCATGTGATTACAAAAGAATAATCAATCCTGCATAATGACTGTACACTCCAAATAGATCACTGCGTCAGGACAAAACATTGACTAGCTAGGCATCCATTGAAACCTCTTTGGACCAGGTCCAAATTGGAGCACTTATATGGACCTGGTCCATGGACCCATGCCATTGAATAAACTAAAATGAAATCAATTGAAATGGACAGATGTTATTCAAGTAACTAGACAAATTGCAGGATTTTGGGACAGCAGTACCCCTAGCACCAAAGATAAAGTTGTGGTCATATATAAAGGGGACTATTTATGTTTAAATGATAATTTGATCCACAACTTAATTGTTTCCCTTTGATTTGCTTCATTGAAGCAAAGTACAAACCCTTGAAAAAGATCAGGTAAGACCACAAGATCAAAATCTAAAACAAGCAACATTTAAGCTGAAACAAGAAATTTTTTTGAAAAAGGATCCATTAGCTTCCTAATATTACCAGATTTATGTCTTTCTATTTTTCTATGAGAGACAAAATGGGGTCCATGGCACAGGTCTAGGTCTAGGTCCATATCAGTGAAAAGTCCCCTTACCCTTTGGATTGGGTCCATGTTTTTTCCTACCCTGAATCAGCAGTCTTGCTATTAAAAACCTCCACCCAAGTCAGAAGGCTGACTTGTATAAGGAGTTGTTCCAGTAAAGTAAACTTCAGCTGATTGAGTGGGAGCATGAGATTGCTCCCACTAGTTACAACTCATTTATACTAGCATGCATTCAAAAATCAAACACTATTATTGACTAGACACTGACCTTCAGTTCATCAAATTTTGTTTTCCCATCTGTAGTAGTTTGGGGGAGACTGACCTCTCCAAGGCCGGTGTTCAAATATTTTGATTTTAGCAAAACTCTAGAAAACATTTCTAAAACCAAAAAATGAGAACAACTCTTGATTTACTTGTAAACCTGAGCTGGTTCTCTATGAACAGGAGCATTTGGTTACCTGAGTTTAACAGTTTGACGAATTATATGGATCAGTCAGATGAATTGCTCTGGATTTTCTCACCGATATACTATCTACAGAAATTCAGCGTAGACAGGAAAAGTGTTATTACTTACAATAGTGTTGTGGAAGATTGCTAGTCTATGCCTGTAAATTTGATTAAGGAACTCAAAGACTTAACACTGTTATTCCATAGGCACTTGCTCAACATGAGGTGATAAGTGAGTAATTGGTTAGATATTAAATTACTTCGCACAGTAAATCTAACAAAAATAAGTCACTGGAATTATTTTATTAATTCTCAACCTTGGGAAATGTGCTTCAAGACAAAACTTCTGAAAACCTTTGAAATCAATGTAGCAGGATTTGACACGGCATCCAATTTATTGATTAATTATGCTGATAACCTGACTACAGGGTGCATGAACCAGTGAGAAGGCTAGAAATTCAATGGACAAGATTGAGAATTTTAAAATAGTTGTCTATGGAATAAATAATAATAAATATTGATGTCTTTGGCGTCTATTTGAGGGAAGTGAAACAGGCACTCAAGGAGCTAGTTGGTGATAGGAGCAACTCAGTAGCATTCAAGATGCAAAAGTCTGTCTTAAGCAGCTCCCTCCGTATCGCAAAATCCATCAAGATCTTGAACTAGACAGCTATGTTAAAAAGCAAACAGCCACATATCATAGATTTTATTGCATGAATCCATTTGACGCCTTATTGTGTAGGATCATTTCAAGAAAACATTACAAGTTTGGATTTTCTGTAAGACGTTTCCAAAGCATTTTAGTCCAAAGGTAATTTTGGGGTTTTATAATTTGATTCATTTTAAGAGCTGAAGTGTATCTGATTTTTCTAAGTGAACATTAGGATTTAGGGATTAGATTAGAAGTTAGTGATTAGTTGTTACAGTATAGTCTTCCCGAGGTTGGCTACGGTGTGCCGCTCAACCATTGTTTACTAAGGTTCTGGGTATCCAGAAGTTTACACTGCCTATAATAATAATAATGATAATAATAATAATAATAATAATAATAATAATAATAATAATAATAATAATAATAATAATAATAGTAACAATGAAACGATGGAAAAATCAACGATCAACGATTTCAATTTCTTTTCTGACAAACATCTGACCTGTTTTAAAACAGCAAGGCCTGTAGATATCTTTATTGCATATGGTCTACGCGTATATGATATGGTTCAGTTTTATCCTTGGTTTAAGTTTTAGCTTACTTCTTTTTGAAAAAAATTTAAACAAGAATAAAATCGAACCACAACATGCATGCCCATAGATTTACGATTTTACCCTCTTTATTGGATCATCACTCAATTTGATTTGGAGGGGTATCATCTAATGGGCTGCTTAATGATACTTGGTTTAAACTACGTTTAACATTGATCTATTTGTGATAAGCCACTGTCCAGTGCTCTCTAATCGATAATTGACCATGCTATCTAGATCAATAAAGTAATATGCCACAATAGTTAAGTATGTATTGCCAGCAAACATCCTTGCTTTTGAGTAACTTAGAGAACAAGGTAGATCGGTAATATGGATAATAAATAAAAGTTAAAGGCCTATTGTTTAACTTTTATAATAATGACCATGTGCAATAACACCGTCTTGTCCTCTCCACTGTCTCCGCCTAAATTCCTCCAAATATACTTGCAGATCATCTACAGAAATTCCTCTACGTTGTCTGATGGGTCCCTTTAAATTTGCCCAAGCCTCTTGCTCTGCTTCCTGGGTGTGGACCCCTGTTACTGGATCTGTGAAGTTATTGCCATGAACAACAACTTGATGTCAATCAATAAATCAATCAAAAACTTTATTTCAACACGATAAGAGAAATCAGCAAAGCTGGTGGGGTCGTTCATAAAACAAATGAGAATTACTAAAAACGTATAAACAAAGTTAAAGTTTTAGTTCCATGCTATTGCACCTCGAAGTCATATGGAGTTTCTAATAAAGTTCGTTTATGGCCTTAGAAGAATGATGTCTCCATTTCATGTCTCCGACACAATAGCTTTCTTAATATATATGTACCTGGAGTTTTAAAAACTGAAAAACATGTGCCTGAGTGTTGCGAATTTTTAGAAGTTAGCTGACTGAGCTGAGGACGACCTTGTCACTGGACTGGCAAATACGAAAAACAAGCCATGACCTGCAGATAAAACTAAATGTATTTGCTGGCAAAACCCAGCCATTTTTCTGGGCATTTCAAAAGAGTTGTTGTTCCACAGGTCAGCCTGTGGAACAAAAGGTCAGGTATTTGTATTGTTATGCCCCACGCCAGGTGAGTTAATTAAAGAGGAGGACAACGTTTTACTTTATAATAAGCTTCCTTCTTTATCCAGTTTTATTTCATGAATGTTTGACGGCTTTTGAGCGACAGGCAAAATTAACAACAATTGACAGTAATGCAGTAGACATACATATATTTTTATGAACACAAATGTTCTTTGCAACACAACAATATACCAGTACATAATGAACCAATCAACTTATAACAATACAGCATACTATACAGGAGGCACAAACTATCAAAAACGTTTATTTTATCACTATCAAATTTAGCAAGAGAACGTTTAAATTCAGTTAAAGTTTTAGCCGGTGATTCCTTTCCCATTATACTGTTCCATGCTATTGCACCTCAAAATCGTAAGGAGTATCTATTAAAATTGGAAGAATGATGTCTCTATGTCGTGTCATTGAGACATTGGGTAAATGGCACTCTAATTGTTTTACATGCCCCAGTCATCGGTATGTACCTCACTTCCCGGGAGCAGACACTTGAGCAGAATAAAAGGAAGGTGGCATGATCCCTTCTTCTTACAACTTCGAAGTATCCTTTGGCTGGGCGGGTATTTAGTAAATAAACCCCTTCAGGCAGCTGGTATGTCTGCTGATAATGTCCGTGGTTGAGAGATTGTCCGAAAAATGAATATTTAACCGAGAAGCGAAGCTTCGAGGGCAAATGTGAAATGTTGAGGACAATCTCTCAGCCAAGGACATTATCAGCCGATATACCAGAAAGGGGTTTATTTATTTTATAACCCTCCCATTAATTTTCATATTGCGTAAAAACTGCTCACAAAAGAAGCTAGTGCTGGTGTGATGACGAATGCGCGCGATTGACGTAAACAAGTACATTTGATTGGTTTACAGTAACTTTATATTTTCACTGTGATTGGACCAAAACTTGACAAGCTGTCATGTGAAATAAACTCTCCCAACACCCCTTAGAACAAAACTTGAAAATTCGGCGCTGTTTACCTTTACTATTTCGTATTTTTCGGACGTACTGTTCAGAACTTGGCTAGAAAAAAGTATGTCGGTCTCAGGGAAAAATCAAATTATTTTAATTGTCACTGCGAGTGCTGAAATAGAAAGTGCAACCATGAAACACAGAATGTGCAAAGTCTGGAGCACCAGGAAGATTCACGTTGAAGGTTGACTGTTAGTGAACCTGCTGGCTTCGTTGTTGTAAATCCTAGTAGATTTCAATCATGTAGATTACAATGGTTTAGTTAAAGTACTGGGAATGGATTTTGTCCAAAAGAATAATAAGCAGTTGTTCAGTTCACTGTATGCGGTCGGTCAACAGAGTCACGGAAATGATATACACTTCTACTGATGAGGAAAGTGTCTTTAAACATATGGGGAAAATAATTCAAGAAACACACGGCAATGACACCTTGATCAAGATGTTCAACATGATGTCAGGAAAGAGTGACATCAAAGGGGTCACAGGGTATCTACAGGATAAAATGGCAGAGAAATGTGTTCATAGCAATGTTTCAAATGTCGGCTGGAAGAAACTGAAACACTTGGCAAATTGGTGGACATCTACTAGACATCTGCAAATGTTTAGGAAAGCCTTTACCATTCAAGAACTGGAAAGTTGGGGACGGCTTATCTAAAACTACAAACACAGTGGAATCAATCAATAGGCAGTCCTGCAAATCGAAGAACAATCTACGTGTCATATTGGAAAATATGTACATGGAGGACCATCTAAATGCCGTTAAGATGCTTGCATGTTCACATCACATAAATATAGATTACTGCAAGGCAAACACCAGAAGAAAAAAAAAAACGAAAAAGGGAATGATCCAGCCTGTTAGGCAACAATTCAGGTGAAACCAGTCCCCCAGACAAGTTATGCCACATCAAAGAAGGAAAAGGTATACGGGGGGGAAAAAGGCCGGGCAGTGATGGATTCTGCGATAAAGTTGAGTACCAGGAAATAGAAGGAGGAAAAACACTTTATTTTGGTTGGTTGCAAGGTACAATAAAAAGTTACAATTTTAGGAATGAATATATATATGGCATGGTGTTTAAAATTGCATATTGCCACCTTCGGTGCTCATGTACACCTCCCCATAAAATTCATGAATGTTGAATTTTTTTTTTTCCAGGGTACTATCTATTTACTTCGCAGTCTAACATTAGTGTACCAGAAAACGATTAATATGTGCACATCTGGCATCACACGAGGTATGAGCTTTCCGTTCGCTTCTGTTTGTCATATGAAAGGGATTTTGCTGAGGCAGAGTACTTTGCAAAAAGACATTGTTAGAGATCCTGACTTTAAGTTTCAAGAGGGAAGAATGATGGACTCTCTGAAGAAAATAGCTGGACTTAAAAAAAATTTCCTAGGGGCGATGCACCTAAACTGAACACTTTGTTCAATGTCACGGTTGGAGATGTTGAGGACATTCTCATCGCTTCATCGATAAATGTCACTTTAGTAAATGGGGTAATCATGGCTTTGTTAAATGCGCATTGCAATGTTTCCATGGTGCACAAGTCCTTGGATAGGTAAGAAGAAGCTCGTCTTTCCACTGTTCGCAGCTTCTACAGGACAGGGTACTTTGTCCTTGTGCCTCTTTGCATTGTAGTTCAAAAGTCTCAGGAAGTCTTTACAAAACGTTGCCACTTCACTTGCAGACAAGCTGTTCTCCAAGATTTCACGAAAATACTTTGGGTCAGCTTCTTTTTGCGGGATCATATGCACGGAAGTACCTAGGCAACAGCTTCCCTATTTTCTGCACTTTGATGGGGTTTTCGACGAATACACAATTTTTTACAGACCAGAAAACCATCGTATTTAATTTCATTAATTATAATTTTTTATTTTTTAATTTCCAGAGGCTGAAAGAATTCACAGTTTGTATCGGCAAGCTGGTCGATAACTTTCCTCATATCTAGTATCTGTCTAGACTTGAACCGCTCATTGGTGGCGAGACAGTTTATAAACGCTCTTGCCTCACATTTTTACGAATAGATATACCTTGATCTTGGATCCTTTTTATAAACTTTGCCTCAATAGCTTCCATATTCAAGCTTTTTCATGGCGATGGTTATGTCATTCACGAGGATCGTCAGCTTGGCAGACAGACGTTTCTCATCAGATGCAAAAGGTGACACACCTGCGTTGGCCACATTGAAACCAAATTTTTTATATGTAATTTTGCCTGAATCATCCTGCTGGTTAGAGCATTCTCCAAGGATGGTTGGAAATTTGGGTTTATTAATATTACGTACACTTTTTGGTTCAGCATTCTTCCAGCTCTTGTGAGTCTTGCATATATGGGTTTTTGTGGTCTTTAAAGAGGTTGTAAAGTTCCTTACTGGCAGTGCACTCTTGTCCATCTTGAAACTGAACCTGTAATAAAAATTATAAACCTGAATATCATATGTGCAAAAACACATTTGTAGTACGTAGTGTGTACTAAGAGACAAACGTTTCTTTGTCATGCAACTGCTTGAGTTTATGCTTTTTTTACTAAGCCTTTGATGTACTTTTTCTTGGGAGAAATGGGTTTTCAAACCACAGTTAAAATAGTGATCCTAAACTAGAAAACCTGATATGAATAAATTTGATGCCACGTGAAATGTTTGCAAAACCTCGTCCAGAATTGCGAGCGCCACTGTTTCCATGTTGACATCCATGTTTCACGACTTTGCCCGGGGTGACCAAACTCTCATCCATGTAACTGTACTTCTATTTGTGTTTTTATTTCCGGCCTGTTTGAGGGTTTCTTGAATTAGCTCGTTTGAACAGTAGGTTGTTCGTTTCCATAGTTATTTCTGTGAGGAGAGCTTGCTTGCTTGCTCGATTTATCATAATTTTTTTATATATTAAAATTCAACAACTAAATCGTTTTCTTTCATTTTAAAGCTTTCTAAGGCAATAGTATTAAAAAGGTTGTAAAAACCTGAAGAAAACATATCTGAATAAAAGTCATTGGAGCAGTTAATTTCATCCCGTTTTTTCTTCAAGCTGAACCTGGGCAACCTGCTCAGTAAAAATTTTCCTTAATTTTGATTGGCTAGCATTGGTGAGGTAGTTGAATTGCATTGGTTAGTAGCATTAAATGCTTAATTTTCGTTGGCTGTTTAACTGTCCAATTTGACCAAGGTGCCGATTTGTACAAGATGCTTGTAATGGGACAGGTCAAATCAGACAGTTTGGTGCTACACCAGTCAAATTAAGTGACAAATAAAGGGTGTTGACAACCAGTCAGATGCGAGCATTTTGTTGTTGACACAATTAATGCTCAAATAGGGCCTGGCAATAACCAATCAGATTCGAGAAGTTTGTTATAGTTATGATTAAGCCAAGTGTCCCTGGGTCCCAGAGGGTTTTTTTTATTTTTCTGCATGATCAGTAATCATTTGTCATGTCTCTGTTCGCCTTATCACGCTCCTTGCAAAAGAAAAATAAAACCTTGGACACCCAGGGTAAGCCAGGTAGTGGTACATATAGGCACGGTCGAAAAACCGCTGATTGGCTTAAACATCCATTAACTTAGAGCATGCTCTAACACTTTCCGCTGACGATGTGCGGGTGCACATGAGTTCGAACTGGAAGGATTACTGTGGATTTTTCCCCATCTGGGAACTTCTACTTTTCTGCAAGTCTTATCCTGGTTTTATTTCTTTTTGTGAGCGTCATTCTTTTGTCGGTTGGAGCCGTGGTTCTGCTGTATGTCCCACCATTTCTAAAAAAATTCCAATGTTCGTAATGGTTCCGAGTTACATCTCGTAATGATTTCGAAATTCGGAATGGTTCCGAATTACATCTCGTAATGATTTCGAAATTCATAATGGTTCTGAATTGACGTTTTCAACATTCTGAATATTTCCGAGACCGTTCAGAATGGTTCCAGGACTTTTCAAAATGATTGCGGATGTGATGGGAAAGAGGCAAAGAAGCGTCACCACGAGTTACCAGGAGGCAACTTTCACAGCGTGTGGAGACTGTCTTAGCCTTGTTTTAATATACTGTTTTAGCCTGTTTATCAAAGTTTGATTTGTGTAAAATTATTTGGTGAAAACGATCTACTGTGGAAACCCTCTCATTTTTTGTCGAGGATGAAGTTTTATCAGTTTGGAGTCATTTCCATTCTTGCAATCGTGTGCGTCGTTACAAGGTGAGATTTCTTTTTTAAAAGGCATTCTTACAGGATATACTTACTTTGTGAAGGAAGTAAACCAATACAGCAAAAAGACATTAAATTCGGCTTTATTGACCATCAAATGCAAAATCTTCGATATGCTAGGATGCATGCATTCTGTGCGCTTGTATGATCCACGCTGAAAGAGTTTCGAAATTTCACGCCAAGCGGCCGCCATGCGGCAGTGGACTCTAAATCCTACACGGGAGATAAATTTGGATATCAACAGTTCATTTGAACAGTAGACGTTTTACAAAAGTCAAGTTTACTACCTCTGTCTTTATACGCTGCTTTACGCCAAAGACGACAATTGGTACAGAAAATGAACACTGTGGGGATAGGCCATTGTCCCAAAGAGGGCTAGCCACAGGACACCTAAACAATCCACGGGCGACTGTACCTTGCGAAGCTAATACATACAATGTGGAAACAGCTATATATTTTTTCAAAAACATTGTTTATGCTTGAAGTTTTGTACCTGTTGTCATGTGTGTTAGGGGGGGGGGTGATGGTTGAGTTGCTTGTGTTTTAATTTGAGCTTGGCAACATAGTCGATTTTGCTGCAAAATTCCAACAATCCATAAACAACATGTGAGTTCATGCAGCTGTTTGTGCAATCTGTAGAGTGGGCGGCTGTACATAGGCTATGCAATTTATAAAGAAGTAGTAGAAGTTTTTTTCTTTACCTAACTTTGTAAGACCATATGAAAAGCTATGTCACAAAACTGTATGCTGATTTCAGCAAGTTTTTTGTAGCAGCAAGGCTGGGGTGTCTGCCATTTGTTAAACCTTGATATTAACATGTCGTCCAATTGGTTATTTAGCAGCCAATCTCATATGGTGTAAACAAAAGTGAGCTGTTGTATTCCATTTTCTAATCAGATTATCCAGATTCCATTTCTGTGCCTGATAAAAAATTGATCCAGTAAAGTGTTAGCATAACATACAGCTGTATGGGGAGGCCTTGCCAATAAATTATTGAACATAAGATTAAGCAGTGCATGAAGTTTTGAGGACAACTCAAGACAACATGTAAGCGTCAATCAAGCCAAGGAACAAATCTGTAGTCTTAAAAGTTAATGTTCCTCTTTGTCTTTTAGAATTACTGCTGATGAAGATTTGTCACAGTTTGTTAACTGTGTCTGTTCTCTGTTAAGGGAAGTGGAAGCTGAAATGAAAAATGTGTGAGCAACGTTCAAAGAGCAGAATTTTATGGAAATAGATTACTGTGTGCATTGACACATTTAGGAAACATTGTCATGCACATGCAACGTGCTGGTTGTTACCCTCCAATTGAAGTTCAGGAGATGGAAACCTTGCGTGAAAACATCAGAGCCATTTATATTCTGCTTGTGCAACTTCTGGTCATGTATGGGTATTCTTATCGACCACAAACTGAACAACCATCAGGACCTGGAAGACCAAGATATGTCATTTTGGCCGAGCAATTGTGTTGCTTGAGAGGCGAATTCAACAGTTGGACACAGATTGCCTCTGACTTAGGTGTTTCCAAACAAACAATTTACAACCATTGCAGAGAACTTGGATTTTCAATGAATTTTGAAGGTTTCACACCAATTCTAAATCCTGATCTTGACACAGCGGTTCTTGAGGAACTTAGAGCCTTTCCCCGTACAAGGGAGACAAACGTCATTGCAGGCCTTCGGCAACATGGCATATATATCCAGAGCTGGAGGGTGCGAGAGGCAATTGTAAGAGTGGACCCCATCAACCGTGCCAACAGATGGGGTCAGAGAATTGAACGTCGCCCTTACAGTGTACCCCATCCTAACTTCCTGAGGCACATTGACAGCAACTTGAAATAAAGGCACTGGAGAATGGTCATCCATGGATGCATTGATGGATTTTCCCGTTGCATTATTTACCTCAACAAACACAACAACAACAAAGCTACAACGGTTCTCTCTTGTTTTCAGCAGGCAGTAACTGAATGGGGGTATCCATCACGAGTGAGGGCTGTTGGATTTGGATTTGGATTTGGTTTAGGGGGGAGAACCGTGGTAGCTTTTTAACTGGTCCAAGTACACGCAACACGCATATTGAACGTCTGTGGAGAGATGTAGTTGAGAGTGTTGTCACCATCTTCACATCATTGTGTTTTATTTATGGCACGAAATCATCTACTGGATCCTGGAAGTGACCATGACATGTTTGCTTTACATTATGTATTTTTGCCAAGAGTACAGAGGCTCTTAGATTTGTGCAACGCTTCAATATGCATTCAGTGTCAACTGAACGTAATAGAACACCTCGACAACTATGGGCCTCTGGATGCCTCAGGAATTTCAACTCACCCAATGCTGGCATTCGTGATGTGTTTGACCCTTATACACCTAAGAACGTTGAACTGTATGGACGTGATCCAGATGCCCCTCTACCAGATCCAGAGGATGACCAAAGTGGTGTTGAAGTGGCTGCCATTAATTTAGAACTGTCTCAAGATTTTCAATCTGCCTTGAATCAAAACTTTAAAACATTACAAGAGGACAATAATTTTGGTATAGACGTTTACCTGCAGGTGCACGAATTTATAAGGCGTGTCACCCATGAGGATCCATTGGTGTGGAAAAGTACTTTCTTTTAAGAGCGAGTGCACAGAAATATCAAGCAAAATCATAAAATCGCGGCCACGGTCAAAAATTAAACCCACCTTCATTTTCAATTTGTGGCGAGGTATTTATGTGGTTTCAAAGGTTTCGGGGTTTATTTCTGATAATACGGCCGGATTTTCGAATTATTCGAGGAAATCGATTTCTCCCTCTCGCTGGCTAAAAATTTTTTTTTTTTTTTTTTTTTTTTAATTTTTATTTGCAAGAAAACACAGTTACATACAATAATAAACTAGACAGTACTTACGCACTTACACTTTGTACAATATTACAATTAGCTTACTCACTTGCTGGCCCGCTAACACACCATTCACAACACTCACTCACTCATCTCATGCTCTCATGCACTCACTCACAAAAAATTCAAAGTCACACCCGTACAAGTCATATATATTAAATAGGTCTAAATATTGTCCATTTCTTTTTAAATATGTCTAATGTATTATTTTTCGTACAAATAAATTTCTCTGTGTCATACTTTAACGATACTTTAAATTTGTAACCACCTATATTCGGAAGTTCGTTATTTCTTCTACACCCCCATAAATAAATTTTTCCTATAAGTAACAGGTAATTTAGTAAGGGGCATTCTGGTGTTAGAACACCAATTAAAATATCTCTCAACTCAAGATGTATTTGTTGTTTTGTCAGGGATAAGTAATATAATTCAAAGTCTTTCCAAAAAGTAATTGAGTAAGAACAATTATAAAAGAGATGCTGTATAGTTTCTGATTCCCGTTTGCAAAAAGAGCACAGATTGTCTGAAATATAGCCGATTTTATGTAATTTTGAATTAGTGTAAAGTATAGAGTTTAATACCTTAAACTGAAAGGCCTGAACGTATGGCTCAAAAGCAACTGAATGGGGAAGACAGAAAGCTTTTTTCAACGCCTCATCAGATAAATTAAATTCACACTTTAGTTTTTGCGCATGATTAGGGAAGCGTGCCTTTTTACGGACAAAAAGGGAATAGTAATCTTTAGATTTCTTTTTAGTTACATCGAAAAGACCACTGTCAGTTTTGAAGGATGGATTTAGGACTATGGGATCCGGTTTATAATTAGCATTTCTTAAATTGAGCGGTATGGAGTGGCGTAGACCAGTCCATTCCAGAAAATTCGTCTTCTCTATGTATTTTGCCTGTAATTCATAAGAGTCGATATTATTAAGATCAAAGCGTAAGTCGCCCACAGTTCGAATCCCATTATTGAAGTACCTTTTATAGAAAACTGGTTTATTGTTTATTCGTATTTCTTGATTATTCCAGATAAAGTAATGCCAGTTAGTATCATTTGCATTGTCTTTGGGAAACTCAGACCACCATTTCAATAACTCTGCATAGAATTGAGAATTAATATTTAAGTCTTTAATATTATAATTGCAATTAAAAAGAACCAGACCACCTGTTTCTTTTAGAAGATATTCTAAATAGCTTTTCCATACGCCTGAATTATCACCAAAGATTCTTTTCAGCCAGGAGAGGCGGAGAGATTTGATCATGCTTTCAATATCAACCATTTTGAGGCCACCTCCCTCATAATTATTTATTGCAGATACTCTAGTTACTTTGTCTTCACCTTTCCATAGGAAATTGTATATCAAATAGTTTAATTCTTTCACTATATGTTCAGGGGTAGGTAGCAAAGAAGATATGTAAACAACTTTCGGCAAGAGCAGAGTTTTGATAATAGTAACCTTCCCGTAAAGGGATAACCCCCTGGAGGACCAGATATTAATTAATTTTTTTATCTTGTCAAGCCTTTCTGAGAAGTTTTTTTGAAAGAGAAGTTTTTTATCATATGAAAAGAAGACTCCAAGGGCTTTTATTGGATCGCTCGGCCATTTGATTCCGAGCGGCTTCATTTCATTTCCTTTCAGCGATCCCAGCCACATTCCCTCTGTCTTTGAGCTATTGACCTTTAAACCTGATATATTTTTAAAATTCTCTAGCAACTGAAAGAGTATGTGGGCCGACTCTATGTCAGCGAGAACCGCAGTTGTATCATCAGCATATTGTAATAATTTGGTCTCTTGTTGTTCAATTACAATTCCCTTTATTTCAACATTTTCTCTGACGGAAATTGCCAAAGTCTCAACAGCTAAAAGAAAAAGATAAGGAGACAAAGGGTCACCCTGCCTGACTCCTCTTGAAAGGTTAAAGTATTCTGATGACAAGCCATTATTTATCACACAGCTTTGAATATTCTTATAAAAAGTTTTTATCCAACGCTTAAATTCAGGGCCAAAATTGAAGGCATCCAGACAGTTAAACAGAAAGTTCCACTCTAAAGTATCAAAAGCTTTTCGAAAATCAATAAATATCATCAGACCAGGTATATTTTCTTTTTCTGTAAAATCCATAATATCAAGAATTGACCTTACCGTTTCATCGATATAGCGATCTTTAACGTAACCGGATTGATTACAGTGTATAATATTAGGCAGGACATTTTTAAGTCTAGAAGCAATTACCTTCGAGATTATTTTGGCATCAACATTGACTAGAGAAATAGGTCTCCAATTTTCTATTAACGTGCGATCTTGTCCTTGTTTTTCTATTAAAGTGATGACAGCTTGCTTTTGGGAATTGGACAATTCTTCCTTTACAAAAGACTCATTTATGCAATTAATGAACGGCTCACAAATAAAATTCCAACATTTTTTGTAAAATTCAATTGGGATTCCGTCATTTCCGGGAGACTTATTGTTTTGAAAAGTTTCTAAAATGCTTTTACATTCGTCGATGGTAATTTGGCCTTCACACGATTGTTTCTGTTCTTCAGATAGTTGCGGAACATTTAAATTGTTCAAAAAAGACGTGATGGAATCCGTATCTGTCGCTGGCTAAAAATAGCCGGATTAATTAGCAAAACTTAGCATAGACGTAAATTCCCTCGTGTAAGAAATAAAAGCTATATCATCAGAAAATGGAAACTGAACGTAAAAGAAGAAGTATTTGGCCCTTTATATCATCCTGTTTTTCGGTTCTAGATCATACCTCTTACTACGAAAAAACACATTCTTTGATGAAGATTTGACCAGAGCCGTAACAAAGCGAGTTTCACCTTAAAATTATAAACTGACTTTTCGATATGTGGCCACTCTCCAATATGGTTCATTCTAGGGCTATAGAGTGATAACATGACCTTCTTCCACGGAATACAAGAATTGGTTTGGGTTATTTAGCGAGGGCTTGATAAAATGCCATCGAAATCTGAGTAGTTTGACTGAAATGTGAGCTTCTTAGCATATTGTTATGTCGTTAACATGCAAAACGACTAATCACTTATTAAAGCCAAAAACTCAGGTTTTGATTGAAATTATGGATCTAAACTCCTGCTTCATACTTAAAAAGGCTGACTTACTTCAGCCTGTGCTTACAATGGTCCATGTGACGCGTCGTTTTCAGAAACGAAAACTAACTTCGTTAAAAGCGAAAAAAATGTTCGGTCAACCGCCACAATGCGTGGCGCTCCTGATATGACATTGTCACACATACCGATAAGAGCCCAAATGAGCTCAAATACAGCATCAAATTAATTTTATCTGTCCTTATGATTTGGTAGCGAATTCAGTAGGTTGGTGTTTTTAGCGAAATATCGTAAAATACCGGTTACAATACAACTTAGTAATGTGTTTTGGGCACAGTCGAATAACTTGGGTAGCTTATATATCGGGTAGGAGAGGTGGGGAGCTTGGAGGGGGGGGGGGTGGGGGCTTATAAGTGGTGAATGTCTTAGGCATGGGCCAATAACTGGGGTAGCTTTAGCTAAGCGGGGGTGGGAAGCTCTGAAGTGGCACGAAAAAAAAACGAACAAAATGGGATTTATTTTAAACTTCTCGGACTGAACATTTTGACTTGTACTTTTACACAGTAAAGTTATTCGTTGGTTATTACGGTATCGTTTATTTGTTATTTCTATTTTGCAGTCCCAATCTCACCGCTGCATCGTGCTCAGAACACATTGGCCAAGATCCTCTTGGTGTAGAAACTTAACTTAATAGTGGAATTGATGTTTAGATATATTTACCGGAAGACGCACACACAGTATTCATACAGTACCAAAAGAAGATGAGTTCTCTTGTAGAGATCCGACGGATTTAAGTGTGCCATTATAACATATACGAAATCCGAGAATGCTTCACAGAATGTCCCATTACTTTGAGTTTCTTATGTTTGATCATGATAACAGCTACACTTCTTCAAAAAATCTTCAATTCGACTCAGGTAAGGGGCTTTCTTTCGTCCTGTTATATCGCAGGTAGGGATTTCAAAGTGGACACATATTCTGTTCAGCATTGAAATCGCGAATTTCGACAGCTTGGATTCTTTCATCAGCTCACATAGGTTGTAGTTGTCGAAGCTAATGGGATGGACAGGTTGAACTGTTTCAAGAACTACTCCCCTCAGGTCGCTAAAAGCCATTTCGCCTTCTGCGCTTTCGTCATCGGACTCAGTCTGGGTGGAGTTGCGGTCTTGGAGAGTACGCCTCGACGCCAAACGAGAAAAGTAGCTGGCGATCTGCTGACCCGTCAAAAATTCAGCGCTGGTAAACAAGTGGTCGCCATTTGTATCCCTTGCACTTATCATTGAGCAAGCAACTGTGCATGCGTTAACTTTTTGCCCTGTTTGTTCTCCGATAAGGAACTTGCTCAGCAGGTAGTTCTTCTGCTTTTCATTGAATTGTGCTCTTGAGACTTGGCTAGCCTTCAGGGCCCATCCCATTGGAAGTAAAGGCACATTTTCTGCTGTTCTGCTCTCACTGCACTGTTGCATCTGTGGGACTCTTTTGAACTGCTCTTCCAGTAACGATAACGTCAAATCTGGACTCAAAACGTTTGTTAATGTAATTTCCATTTTATTAATAGTGGATTCTGGTAGAAAATGGTTAACACTTACCAATGACATATCTCCCATTCGGAGAATAACTTCGATTTCAATTCCAGACGGTTGGGGCGCTATCTTCGTTTCATCTTCGCCAAGAAGCTTATGGCAATTAGAACACACGCCTGTAAATACGATGTGCAATTGCTTTATAACTGAAGATTTCATCCATTTGTCCGCATGAAAGCGCCCAAGAATATATTATTTTAATATTGTAAATCCTTTCAAACCTGTGTCAGTTAACGTATTTTTCTTGCTAACAGCAACACGAGAAATAAACACTGTTAGTAAGGTTCTGAATAAGAGCGCTTTCATTACAGACCATTACAGATTAGAAAATGATTAAACATATTTTTGCTAAGACATCAACAGCAAAACAACTTCTGCAAAGAGAGTCCAGTCACTGGCAATCATCCAACCCAGGCAACTACTTTTTAGTCAACAGTGAAACCGCGTTTGCGCTCACAACTTGTAGAATTGAATAAGCAATCCCTCAGAGTAAAGTTCTCCCTCCGCAGTTGTAAACAATTAAGGTGCTAACTGCACCAACTATGGGATGGTAACAAATGGTCTAAACGGCCGTTAAAAACTTGACTGACGCAACTCGCACTTGCCCTTCATCTGTGCTCGGCTAACTAGCATGGGCGCTACTGGCTGTTAATCAAACAATGTCTCTACAATACAGTTGCACACTGTATTGTTTGCACAGTCCAATACTTAGTAAATGTAATCTCCTTGCCTTTTTACCCGGTACAAAAAATACCTGACTTTACCTTAAGTGCATGAACGGAACTTTCGTAATAAAAACATAGACAAAAAACTCACCTGCGCCAACTGGAAGGAAAATTCCAGTCTCCTTCAAAACGAACTGTGATCCTGACTTGCTTAATCCTCTCTCTGCTTTGGGCTTTTTGCCTATAGCTATGCCGTGCTTTGACAGGCTCACTGGAATGGAGCACTCAGTAGAAGAACGCTTCCAGCTTACGCCTAGGGAAGCACGATGTTGGGGACATATAGTCCAGGTTTCTACATTTCGGGGCGGCGCGTAGATTGACGCTCTCGCCAGTAAAACTTTATTGGCAAGATTTCCGCACAGCCCCATACATTAATTATGCATACAGTCTTTGTTCAAAGGAAACAGTAGGGATAACAATAGCGCGGCGTTGGGATTACTTCACTTTGTTCCTCTTAGTTTTTATATTTTCTTTCTAAGTCCATATGGGCTTTGCCGATATTTTCGATTTTTTGCTCAAAAATACGTGTTTTCAACATAAAATTGACAAATTTTGTTGATTTTTACATGTTTGTTATTTGATCCGCTTGTTCAAAATGTGCAAAATTCGGTGCTTTAAGCGTCACGGCAGACGTGATAGCTAGAATTAAGTTTACGTGTTTTAAAAGATCACAATAGTGGAATATTGAAAATAAAATGTTTTTCCTACTTGTCTTGTTGTTCTGTTGCATTTTACTCCTTTCCTCTTTGGGATATAAAGACGACCACAGCTTGTATCCCTTGCATGGGGCGGGCGCAAGTTCAATTTTTGCAGTGCATTTTGTTTTTTCGCGGGAAGGATCACAAAGGGTGCATAGAGTGATACTTTTGGAACCCTTTATGGATCCTTTCGAACCTCATAAAGGTCGGGGATGTGCTTGATGATGTTTCCAAAGGGATCCTCTCCATATTGCTGACGCCACATAAACTCCTGCAGGTAGCCATCAAAGAGTTCTTTGGATGTTCCTGTACGAGACAAACTTCGCTTTACTTCCCACCATGTGTTTTCGATGCCCTGTGTGTGGGCACCGGTGTCTGGGTCGAATTTGTATGCCCAAGCGTAAGTAAGGGCTAATATTTTCTCAATGGAAAGCTTACTACCGGAAAACCATGAGTTCTGGCGTATTGATGCCATTCCATTGCAACCTCTCTTCGAGCATCGCCACTCAAACCCGTCTCGCGATGAAGCTCGTTTAGTCAGGCTGAGTGCATTGCACTCAGCCCTTGGACATTTCACAGACGACGCGAGTAGGTTGTGTTCCTTGCACCACTCTATGCACCCGTTGTGATCCGCAAAAATCTTGGACAGTTGGAAGAAATTCATCATTTGTTGGCTTGCCATCTAAAGCAAAACTTACTCAAATTTGAAAAAGGTTGGAAGAAAGAACACGTCGCAGGAAAGTTGCATTTTATTTCATAAGCGGACCAATGAGCAACAAGCTAAAAGGATTCTTTCGTGAAGAATTCGAAAAGCAAGCCATAAATCAGTATATATTGTTATGTAGATCTGCAATTGCCTGAGCGGAAATAAAATTATTTTTTTGCACACTGACTACCAACCGATTCAGTGTGGTCTAGTGGAAGAGTGTATGGACAGGTAAGCAAGCGGTAAATGTAGCGCCTTAATTCGAATCTCGGTCTACGCAACGGAAAAAATAAAAAAAATAAAAGGGTTTTACTAGAGGAGAAAACGAAATGCGAATTAAGAGTAGAAAGTAAAGGGAAAAAGAGAAAAAGGGCTGCACACAATGAGATCCTTTTTGTTGATGCAGTAAGTAGACATTAAGGATTAAAATATGCAATTCGCATGGGATCGACCTATTGTTAATGAAAACAATAGAGCGCATACATAATTAATAGTGCGGCATGCATAATAAATGTATGGGGCAGTGTGGAAATTTTTCCACTTCATTTTCTACTCCGTTGATGGCAAAGGATGACTTGTGTCTTGTAATGTCACGGTTACAGGTGAGCAAAGGAACTAGTTGTACTTGCCTACTCCTATCTTTCGCATCGAAACCTCAGTGGCCGCCAATGATGGCAAGAAGCGAAGACGCATCGGCCTCCATAATACGCCACCGTCAAAGTCTAAGACCGAGTGTGAATTCCTCAGGAAAAAAAACCCTTGATGTCAAGTTGTCCATTTCACAATGACAGGAGATCACATATTATACTGACAGCACGTTAGATCTTAAATTCGTTTCTTGCCTGATCTTTGCCATAGTTTTATTATTATTATTATTATTATTTTTAATACCGCTTATAAGCCACCCCCCCTCCCCAGAACCCCACGTCCCCACCTCACCTCCCCGATGTATAAGTTACCCAACTTACTCGACCGTGCCCAAAACACGTTATTAAGTTGTATTGTAACCGGTATACGATATTTCACTAAATACAAACCTACTGAATTCGCCACCAAATCATAAGGACAGATGAAATGAATTTGATCTCCCAAACTTCTCTTTATCGGTATGCGTGATAATGTCATACCCAAGCGTCATGCATTACTAACGATAACTGGAAACGATTGACCAAACATTTTTGCGCTTTTAACGAAGTTACCTTTCGTTTCTGAAAACAACGCGTCAAATGGACCATTGCTGGAGCACACGCTGGAGTGAGTCAGCCTTTTTAAGTATGGAGCAGGAGTTTAGATTCATAATTTCAATCAAAACCTGAGTTTTCGCCTTTAATAAGTGATTAGTCGCTTTGCATGTTAATGACATGACAATATGCTAATGAGCTCACATTTCAGTCAAACTACTCAGATTTCGACGGCGTTTTATGAAGCCCTCGCTAAATAACCCAAACCAATTTTTATATGCTATGTAAGAGGAGTTCTTTACAAACTTTATAACCGTAAAATTAACCCGATTGGAGAGTGGCCACATATCGAAAAGTCAGTTTGTAATTATAAGGTCAAACTTGCTTTACCAAAGCTGTTATTAGATCTATATCAAAGAATCTGTTTTTTCGCATTAAGAAATATGATCTACATCCGAAAAACAAACTGATATTTAGTGCCAAATAATTATTTCTTTAAGTTCAGTTCCAACTTTTCGATGATATAGCCTCAGCGATTATCACGAGAGCTTTTTTCTGAATTTAATGCTCCCAACCCATGAGAAATAAGAACACAACAATGATATGTGGGGTAAGGGGTTGGGAATGGAGTACTCCAATAGCAGGCCAGTAGAACTAAATGCCATCAATAACTGAATCACTTATCTGGCTTGGTAAGGGGGGTCAAAGCCCCCTCCTCTCCGGGGATGCAGGTCACAAACCCCTGGGAGAGGTTCCTAATCCTCTTGGGGGCTGCAGTCACAATACCCCAAAAGAGGTCCTTACTCCCTTTCAGGGCTGCAGGTCACAATACCCTGAAAAGGTCCCTACTCCCCCTTAGGGCTGCAGGTCACAATACCCCGAGAGAGGTTCCTAGTCCTAAGGGAGTTTAGACTCATGGTTACCATGGTAACCCATCAATTCTGTGCGTCTATGGGGCCAAGAGTGCCTGTAAGAGAGCACTTCATCCCCACAAATACACAAAGTGTATTCCCCATAGACGAAACAACCCCGACCCCTAAAATAAGTAATGAATTAACTAACTAAAGGTATCACCTAACGGCTGACGGGAAACCCCAGAAAGAAGGGAAGGTGGGCACTGAACATATCTTTCATAGCAGTCACAGGACCACCGCCCCAGTGTTTTTATTAGCCAAGGGGGAAGGCCCACAGAAGCCGAGGTTGTGGCAGCCTCAATTCTATAGCTATGTCCGGCATACTAAGAAGGCTGAAAACCTGACATAGAGAGAAGCTGCCTAGTTTCAGAGGCAAGTCCCGCTTTTGTGAGGGGAGCGCCAGACAAGTACTGAAAGAGTGGACCTAGTGTGGTCCCCCGGTAGGACAAATAATTTGTCGTAGCCAAAACAGGGCAGACCCTCTGGTCAGTCCTTCCAATAACAATAGTCTGACCAGAACGAAATGGGTCAGTTTTGGATATTTTTATTCTAACTGACATATGGTCAGGGTTCTGAATACTGGGGAAAAAGGTTACATCCCCTGGAGACAAGTGGAGTGTACATGAATAGGGTGAGTTGCAGGTCATTTCTCCCAAGCAGAGGAAACCAAAAAAGGCTAAGGTCATGGCTGCCCATACCATAATGGAGTCATAACGACTGGTGGTCGGGATTGCAAGAAGTTGGAAGAACAATTTCAGATGGTTTATTGTAATAGGGAGTCGAATGCGGGTAGAATCGCCCTGGGAACACTTGATGCCGCGGCAAATCAACTGCAGGCGCAAGAATTTCTTAAGGTCCAGGTCATAGCCTGAGCGGATATGCAGGTGTCTAACTGCAGCCAGGTAACCCTTGATGGATGAGTGTTTAATTGTTTTGGCTAAATAGGCAACCTACTGAATAAGAGTCTCTTCATTGGTTGGCAAATAAATTGACCTGTGTGGGCTATGGAGGGTGCAAAAGTCCAAAAATCTACGTTCACCAGAGGTATATGTTTGTTTAGTAGAGGCAGCAACAGAGAGACGTAAGTACTTCTGGATGTCGGCATTCAGATCACCAACATTGCCGGGGGTACAGGACATGGGGCTGGGTCTGTGTGAGGGGCCAGTCTGCGAAATCGCTGCATCTGAAATCGAGAGAGGGAATCCGCGATTTCATTTTTCTTGCCTTCAATGTGTTCCGTCCTTGGATAAAAGTTACCGTGTAGCACGAAAAATTTGCGGGAGTTTTATTTTGCGGATTCGCGATTTTTTGTGGTTTGCGGGAACAAATTTTTGCGGTTCGAGATGACTGAAATTTCTGCTGGGAACTAATTTTTGCGATGCTCTGGTTCAAGCAGCAGAATATTTAAGCGGAAGAAACCTGAATATTTTCAACTTTTATTGTACGGTCAATTGAGTCACAGTTCACTCTAGTTACATATTAGAGACATATCTCTGTAATACAGTACCTTACTGCGCAAAGGGACTGAACAACAACAAAACAAGAAGCCTACCCCTACCATGCACAGCCAAACATTGTTTCGTTAAAATGGTTTGCCACGACGCTATTACCGTATATTATTTTATCAGAAAGCAGTATGAGTGTTTGAATTACGGTAGCTGAAACCTTTCTATGCATACAGAGGAGCTTTCGAGTGAAAGATGTACTTTGAGACCTAACTGGGAGCGGCCTGCTAAAATGCAAAACTATGCCCTATTGTAACGCAATGAGACAGACTCAGTCGATAATAATAACACTCTTGTTTAGTTGAACTTCTGCACTTCTGTGCAGGCCACCGCAGAAGCGCCAATAGAACATGGTTGGTCTGCTGCACGATTCAAGTCTGTGCATTCCTTCAGATGGCCCATCCGTGCCAATCTAATGTACTGAATTGCTTTATTCTTGACAGCTCTAGTTGCTTTATCCAATGGAAAATCATGTTAATGTTCTTGTTTAATTCCAATGTATATCGCTCCAGTGGCATAAGTCTACTAAAGAGGAGTTTTAAATTTGACTGAAGGGAGTTAATTTTTGCGGCGTTGTATTTTGCGGGTGTTTTTTTCTGCGGGAACTAATTTTTGCGGATCGAGGTCAATCCGCAAAATCCGCAAAAATTAGAACCCGCAAAATTTTCATGCTACACGGTATGTCTTAAAGTTAAGAGGGTAAAATGGCGAACCAGATCCATAACCCTAGGAATGTGGGATCGTTTAGAGTTTACTATACTGACAACCGATTGGTTGTCACTATAGAAAATGATACGCTTATTAGCGAACTCATCCCCCCATAGGTGGCATGCTACCACCAGAGCAAATAACTCTTGCTAGGCAATGCTTATACCAGGAGCATTGAGCTGGTGGGGAGTCTCCCACCTACCCTGAAACCATTTCTGACCTTATATCCCACTGTACCCAAGTGTGCCTGAGGCATCAGTATGCAGTTCTAAGGAGTCGGAGTCTAGCCATGAAGTAGGGAGGAAAAACCCGGCCCCATTCCAGGTGTGGATAAACTGTTGCCACATAGTGAGATCCTTGAAGAAACCCTTGCTTAATTTAATGTGGTGGTGAGGTTTAGCGACTTTACGAGTTAGCTCAATCGTGCGCTGAAGAAAGGGTCTCCCAGGGGGGATAACTTTGCATGCAAAATTAAAAGTCCCAATGAGTGACTGTAACTCCTTTAGGTTGCATGTCCTTTTTGTTTGAAAGAGGGCAAGGGAGGCCTGTATCCGTTCTACCTTATCTGCTGGGACTCTGGCCTCCATCCGGACGGTGTCCAGGATAATTCCCATGAACTCAAGGGTAGTAGAAGGGCCCTCTGTTTTGTGGGGTGCAGTGGGGATACCCAGATTCCTAAAGGTCAAGAGCATGCTATTCAAGCTCTGCTGGCATAGCAAATTTAGAGGAGGAGAGGATAATGCTGGTTCGATGATCAAGAAATCATCGAGGATATGACAAACAAACGAAACCTGGCATTGATTGAGGAGGATCCACTCTATCGCATCGGACAGTAAATTGAACAGAAAAGGGGCACTCCTCAAGCCAAAGGGAAGAACTTTGTCATAGTAGTAGCTACCCTCCCAATACATGCCGTATAGCTTATAATCTGAAGGCCTAAGAGGGATGAGGCGAAACGCTGACTCGATGTCGGTCTTCGCAAGAAAGCACCCTTGGCCGAGGCTCGAAATCCCTTGGATTGCATTGTCGATTGTGATATACTGAAGGCTGAAATCCTCCTTGGGGATTAAAGAGTTGATACTCGTCTCTCCAGATTTTGGGAAAGATAAGTGAAAGATGGTCCTAAACTTAGTATAATGTTTTTTGGGCACCAATCCGATGGGTGACACCTGGAAATTGGGCAGTGGTGGGCTGGGGAAAGGACCTGCAACTCGCCCCAGGGCCACTTCCCCGGAAAGGTTTTCTGAAACAATATTTGGTTGGGAAAGGGCAGTGGGCAGATTCCTAGAGAATCTAGCAACACTTCTCCCAGTAAAACCCACATCGGCCCCATACCTAAGATTATTACACTATTTGGAGACAAATTCCTGATCAGGATGATTAATCAATGTTTCCTCAAGTCGTCGTACATTAATAGGGGTCAGGAGGGGGCAAGTATTGTTCTCACTTTCGATGAGAGGGACTTGACTTTGAGCTGCCACCATGGTCACTATCTCTATTCCTCCCCCCTTCACGCTCTGGTTGCCGCACAGGGTGGGCCTGGCAGTCAACCCTTGGGTGCAATCCACTACATCTGTTACACACATGTCTAAAATAGCAGGGGTCTCTATTACATGTGGCGCTCCTATTGTAAAAGTTGCATGTGCCTCTGTTCGCGTCCCCTGTTGTAGACACATTTCGCTGGGGTCCATTGGAAAAAAGCGGATACTCTTCTTTGAGTATCTCTGGTGACACAGTAAAAATGGTTAACCAAAGCTGAGTGTCAACCACTGACCAATTAATAGACTTATTTACGCTAGCTTTCTGGCGAAACTTAAAATCATAAATGGCCCATCCTAACCCTTTGTGCACATGGGCTGCGTATCCAATTAAACTCACATATTGCAAGAGTTCCTGTGATCGTGTTGGGAACTTGTCCATTAGTACACTCATATAGGACGTAAAAGCAGTGGTCCACTGTTCAATATCGGTAATAGAGGTGGAGGCCGTCTGCTTCGATTTCTTCGACACCTTAACGACGGAGTTCTCTAAGGAGAGGACAAGATTATCCTCCTCGTCATGCAGCGACAGGTTCTTTGGAAGGTGTTTGGAAAGATCAAAAAACTCACCACATTGGATGTCTTTGATATACTGCCCTGGGATGTCTTGGAAGGGCGATGCGAAGTTTACCGCCGCAGTGTTCGTGGGAACTGTCGTTTCAGGCGCTGTGCCACGCACAAGCGAAGCGGGCCTTTGGGCAAGGAGGCTCGACGAAGCACTCACAGCGGCCCTAGCCACCTTGGTCCCTATCTCCTTGGCAGATTGTTTCACAGTGTCCGCAATTAATTGTTGGATCATCTGTATCTGACCATCTGTAAACTCAGTGCGCTCTTGCCTGTTTGCCGCCGTTTCGTCGTTGTTTGGAGTTACTGGTTCATGTCCATTGATGTTTTGAACCTGAGTTGGTGGTGGATTGTTCAGCTCCCGGAGCCGGCTTTCGAGAGTCCTTCAGACTCCTATCGACGGAATCCCATGTTGAACGCAAAGAGAGCAAAGGTCGGTGATGGATAGGGCTCCAAGCACAGTCGGGTCGATATTCGGTTGTGCGCCTGGGCGGGAAGTCGACCGGCGTGCTCGTGGCGACATGATTTGCGGTCCTGAAACTTAAAATCCCCTCACAGGATAGGGAAATCGTCTCAGAAGCGAGTGAAGAAACAAATTGAACGGCTGCGAAAGTTATTAAAAGACACGTCGTAGAACAAGACACCTACAGTTTGCTAGCTCGCAGCGAAGGAATGAATGAACACAGAACTCGTGCTCGATGTCTGAGGATTGATTGACAGTGAAATACCAGCCGATTCTGATTGGCTCAGCGTACAGTTTGCGTTACTAATGCATGTGATCCCAATAAACTTTGGACTGTGAAACCCTACCCCCTAACTTAAAGCATGTCACACAACCAGCACGTAATCTCTCATGGTTGTTCCATTAACTTAAATTTATGAGGACATAAATTGGTCTGCTAATTTTTGCTAATTTATTCGGACATTCTTTGGCCAGCGAGAGCGCGACATCGATTTTCTCATATATTTCTAAAATTCGGCCGTATTTTTGAAAATAAACCTCGAAACCTTTCAAAACTCACTAATACCTCGCTAAAAACTCCAAATGAAGGTAGATTAATTAAGAGTGGCTTTGCTTTGATCGATATTTTTGTGCATTTGCTCTTAACCTTTTCAGCCCTGGCAGTGATCAGCATCAAATTTCTCTTTGCAATACACTGTATCAATACTTATTCCACCCCTGAGGTCATCAGAATGAATAATCATGCAAGGGAGTTATTTTGTAAGAAAAGTATAATATGATGTAAATATATGAAACATATATTTTGAACTGCATATGAAAGATCAAATAGAAAAAAGGTCCTCACAGTTACTATGCAACTTAACCAGTTACGGAAAAGAAAGCCTGAAAAAAAAAACTCAGGCTTGAACCGGATTCGAACCCATAACCCATACGATGTCGGTGCATGCAGTGCTCAGTTGGTAGAGCACTGCATGCACCGGCATCGCAGAGGTCATGGGTTCGAATCCTGTTCAAGCCTTAACTTTTTTTCAGGCTTTCTTTTTTGACTCTGCTTAAGTTGCGTAGTAACTGCGAGGATCTTTCGTCTATTTGATAAAAGTATAGTTACAAGCTGGGAGAATTTGTTCCTTTATATTTAGGGTTAAAGGGTTAATTTGATATTTGACGTCCCATTTAGCACATTTTCATTTCTACCTGTACAATTTGAAAGAATACAGTTATGCAGTTCGAGTAAGATTACTTTAAGAGGACTAGAAATTAAAGAAGGTCTTCTTGCCAAGAGTGAAATTCCTAATTCATTAGAAAGCATGCTGTTTTCTTTAAAACAGGTTTTATAGTTTATTTTATAACCATGGTTATTATTAATTAACAGATATCAAAAATCATCTTTTTCGCTAATTTTTATAACATGCAGTGTATAATGAGTAATATTAAGCAATTATTGGATGAGGTTGAGCATGATAGCGAGAATTATCAAGGCTGAGGTTTGTGTTATCTGCCAAAGCCGAAGGCTGAGGCGGATAACACAAACCGAGGCCTTGATAATTTCGCTATCATGTGAAAACCGAATCCAATAATTGTTTTATTATACAATTATAAATGTACAAGCGTTGAGACATTTCACAGAACAACAACAAAGTAAGCCACGCAATGACACGTTTTAGTGTAAACATCTTTATTAATGACAGCCGTGAATAACGTGTAAAGCGGAATTCAAAAGGTTTACAGAAAGGATTTACGCTTAAAACATCTGAAAACATTTCAGGAAAAACTGAATCGAACTGAAACTTTTGAACAAAATTCTAAAGTTAAGTTGTACGGTCTTATGAAAAATGTTCCCGATTTGCGTTTAATGAATGTTGACATTACAGTTGAAGAAATTAAAATTTTTCGTTATCTCTGAATGAGAGTTCTGTACAATAAATTCCTCTTGAGAAAGGCTAATAACAGGAGATAACTGGTGCGGATTAATAGCCACTTCCTCACCTCTCACCTCGCACTCTGTCGTCAGGGTTTCCGACATTTTTCTCTTGGTTGAAATGTCAGTCCTGCTATAGCTCCGAATGCTGGATTCATTTCTGTGCCCGCTCACCGCCATGATATGCCTTGCTTCGAACCCGGACTTGTCCAGGATTGTAACCGCCGTTGCCCTGATCGAGTGATTGGTGTAACACTTTGAAAGTTTGGCTTCTCGAGAGATCCTTTTCATTTTTTCACCGAGCAAACGCTCTCCGACAACCATGTTATCGTACCACACTTGATCAGATATGCCGGCGTTTTTCTTCGGCCGCTGAAACAAAAATTCGTTTGAGGGATTCAGGTGCTGTATGTACCGTTCAAATGAAGCCACAGGACAGTGTGGTCCTGGTTTCTCGAACATCACGCCTCCTTCAAATCCTTCATTATTTTCTCGTCAGTTCTTTGTGAGTTCATCTGTTGTTTTGCACACATATTTTGCACCTTTGCCATCCGTGCTGAATGAAAAATCAGCTTTTTTGAGTTCACGAAGATTTTGGCTTCCTCGGCGACAAAAGTACAACATAACCTCGAAAAAAACTTTGTTTTGAAGCGTTTCCGGGCTGTTTTGGTTAAAAACATCGCTCTCTTACACCTTTTTAAGATCTTCTTCGCAGATCGGTGGCGTGTGTTCGACTTTGGCAACCCTTGTCGTTTTAGTTCAACGCACTTGGCGCCAAAAACTTTGTTTGCCTCGGCAAATGCTGGATCGTTTATTATATCGAAGCCAAGAGTCGCCTTGAAGTGTCTGCCCAGTCCAAATCTCAGGCTGTTGAGAGTGCTTTTGGAATAAGAAGTTCCATCGACTTTTCTAGCCTCGGCATAAAATAGTTTGAGAACATTACTGATGCCATCTTCGGTTTGCTGTTCGGGAACTTTCTTCTCCTTCAAATACTGCTGTAAAACTCTAAGAGCTGTCTTGGTAGCTTGTTTGGTGTTCTTTGCGTCCTTGTCGTCAACAAGGCGTCCTAAATCCGCTTCTGAGACTGACGCGAATCTTGGAGCGGACTCCGCCATGACAATCTTGCTCAAACCGCCGGCTAGCTTGTCAGGTGACGAAAACCATTGTCTGCAAAAACGCGTCATACCTACATGCATAAACGCCAGTGTCTGTAGATGTGACGCGATGACACAGCGCCATCTAGAATTAGCGGGGTGCTTTTAGCCAATCAAAATTGAGATAGCATCAGCATTGTATAATAATATTAGCTATTGGCCAGTTTGAAGTTGCGCAGGGGACTGGTTTGAGTTACAAAATGTATCCAATTTATAAATAGAATTTATTGACACCACCATATGAAAAACCACTTTAAAGAATAGCAGTTTGACCAAGTTTGGTGTTGTTTAGTTGAATTACATGTACAACCAAGTTATTTACATTGACATATGATCCCAAATCTACTGAAATGTCTCTACTTTTGAGAGGGCGTCCCCCCAACAATATATATTAAACTCTCTCAATTTTTCTAATTTCCGTGTTATACTTAAAAATTGATAAACATTGTAATTTTCAACTCAGTTTCTATGAAGTGGTAGCTTTATGACAGTATTTTACGGAGGTAACAGAAATGAGCAAGTTGTTAAGAATTTGTTTGGTTTTGGGGATGTTGTCTCAAAATTAGAGACATTAGTATGGATTTGTAACCATACTTCAAGGTCCATAACTTGGTTGTTATCATACTAAACAACACCAAACTTGGTCAAATGACTTATCTTAGCATGATCTTCTACAGACTGAACATGGTAGTGTCAATTTATAAGTTAGATAAAATTTGCTCTTTGACCCATACCCCTACTCAACCTCAAAGTGGCGGGTAGGTTAATGTACAAAAATATAGTTAATGTTTTGTCAAATAAAACTATGAGTATTGTTCATACAAATTTTGTGCTTATTGATGTAACTTAACAAATTAGCAAATTTTGGGCTTGACCAAGTTAACATTGTTTTTTCTCAAAAATGATTTAAATAATACGAAATGACAGGGTAAATTTGTACTGTTATTTCTTCTACGAAAGTGAAAAGGGACACAGAAAGTCCAAGCGAAATAAAATGATTAGCTACATTGAATGAAAAATTGTATGCAGATGTGCAATATGGCGCTGTCCTGAAGGTCATCCACACTAGCAAACTCTTTTATTTTGATAACTTCCTTGTCTGGCCTGATGACTTCCTATTTCCATCCTTCCTTGATAACTTTACCTGCCTTTGTATTTAGCATCACCCTACAGTTAAAAAAGATTTTATAAACATTCACAAGCTTGCTATAGGTTTTTTCAAGTTACTGATAAATAAATTATATGTTTGCACAAAACAACTAAGAACACTACACTTCAAATTCAACAACACATCTATTTTAAATCAGCAATTTATTGCATGTGATGTAGAAAAGACACACTTGCAAGGGAACTAATACAAATTGTATTCGAAATTGTATGGGGCAATCAACAGATGAATGGATATTGGGACACGTATCTGTCACCCCCCTGCAGATATGCAGGGGTGAATGACATCATCACCAACTTGGCAGAGGCGAGAGCCTGGTATCAACATCATCGAACACACTCCCTAATCTTCGATCATCACTAGTTATTTAAACTGTTATATTCTGTATAAGACAAGCATAAAACTCTTGGGTCCATTTCCAAAAAAATAAGTGCTTAAAAAATCTTTAAAGGGGGGCTCTATTGCCCCTTAGACCAATTTGCAGAATAAGAGAATAAACACTGTTTTATGTATCACTTACATTCCTGATGTGAATGATGTGGGGAAATTCATTTTACTTGAAATGAAAATAAAGACATTGATAAATCCATTGCTCCTTTTTAAGCCACATGATGCTTTGAACAGTTTACTTGACACTGTTGGGCTCAGGACGTCTCTGTAGAGAAAATCCCCCTCTAGGTGCCGGTCAAAGAGTCCCCTGTCAACTATTTGAGGTGAAGGTATTTCCTAAGGAGATAAAGTACTGTTTACTTCATATGGGTATAATGTTGGTATTTGCTTACACGATGAAAACGTTGATCAGGTTAAAAATATATCAAATCATCAAGTGTTTGTCCCTAATATTAAAATACTTGTCTTCTGTATATTGCATAAATCATGGATCCTAGAAAGACTGGATAGGACACTAGCTGACGTGACAGTCGCAATCAGAGTGGAAATCTGTGACGTCACGCGATTACGCGAAAGTACACGCGTGTACGCGATGTAAACATCACTGCGTGACTGCGTATCAAAATTGTAACATTGTTACACACAAGAGCGGTCAAAAATGTAGTTAAATGTGGTTTAAATGTAGTTGAAATGGAAGTAGATGACTTGTTTGAAGATTGGGATGAAAACTTCATACTCGCAGAAGACAACGAAGACACGGATTCCGAACAAGAAGAAGAAGACAGCGACGATGACGACAAAAGTGGATTGAAATGTCCAAAATGCGCAAAAAAATACCACACTAAAGGCTGGTTAAACAAGCATATAGAAAGCTGCAACGGTCACGGTGCCAGCGTAAAATCGAAAAAGAAAGTGACATTGTCAGACCATCAAAGGAAAACCAGAGAGACTCTCACGAAACTCGGTTTCGAGGAGTATTTTATCTGCGAGTGCGTGCCATCAATTTTGAAGTCCCTTCGGGTCATCACTTCCACGTCAAGCGACACTGTCAAGTTGAGAGGATCCAGATTCGCTGCCAGTAAAGCTCAGGCTGATGTTCTTGTCGTTGAACTAGAGAAAAGTGAAGCAACAGCAGCCAAGACCTATTTTGAATATGTAGCTAAAGAAGTGTGGACATTAACTTTCGCGAGAGATAATCTTGCGAGTTCATCAAGGAGACGGACAACAGTATGTCGCCCAGCATATGAATGCATTTCGCCAACAACAAGAGCTATCTATCAAATGGGCTGAGCTTTGTAGTGCTGCTGGGTTCAACTCTTCAGATGCACTGCTACTCCAGATGACCATCACTACCATCTTCGGAGACATCTCGCTTCATCGATCTCAATCTGTAATGACCGCAATGAAGATAAGAGAAGATTTTGTCGGAGAAACAGTGAACAAACCATCCCTCCATCTGTTGAGAAAGACATTGTTGCCTATATCGCTGGGTATGTCTGCAGGAAAACGAGGGACCGTTTACAGCGATGCTGTAATGCAAGGTATGCAGTAATGTTTGACACCCAAATGCATTGATCACAAAAAAATTATTAATTTGTATTTGTATCCAAGTTATGCTTGTCACACCTTCATAGACATAATTGATAATATTTTACATAATTTTATAACTTCCTTCAGAGTGGTCTTCATCAAGAAACATTTCACCTTTTTCCTGTTATAACAAAATCTTTTTATGTTTATTGTATTCTCAGTTGATCTCTCTATCTCTTTCCTATGGTCGTTTTAATGTTGTTTATTTTGATGTAGCAAATTTGGAATTCGATGCAGACATAATGAAAGCCTCCAGTTCTGGAAATATTACAAATTAGTTATCATTTTAAGTAGGAGTTCCCGGGAAGTGGGGGGGGGGGGGGAATCCCATATGAAAGGGGCAGGGATGCTCGTCATCTCGTTTAGGGGTGTAAATTTCGGATTTTGGTTTCACTTAGGGTGTTCTGGGCAAAACGCCATTATATTTTTCCGTCAAGGTCACATTTAGGGTTGCACACGAAGAAATATTGTGAATTGTATTTGTCTATGTTTTAAAATTGTCTCTATTAGGGGTCAAAAGAAGCTTGGGCCACACCCAGATTGGTCTCCTTTAGGGGTATTTCCAACAAGCATCCCCGCCCCTTTTATAGGGAGTCCCCCCCGCGGATGGGCAGGAGTTATTCGATCAATAATAGTTATACGCTCTTTGATTATGTGGACGTTTTTTGTTCATAATTTAAAAGTAATTAATTTTTTAACATTTGCTTATGTAGGCGTACAAAAAAGAAATTAATTGTTTTTGAGGTCGAATTCTTTGTCCTTGTTGCAGGTCTGCAGCAATGCAAAAAATATTAACGACGATGATTCCAAGTGTTGGAAAGCAACCACCGGCCATGACTTTCCCTAACTTGATAACATTGTCTTTAACCAGAGGTGGCCTTTCACAAGTTGACCATGCAACTTTTAATTTTTTTTGTTATCTTGAAGTTTCAATTCGTCCTTTTCTAAATCTGGCAAGTTTCCGTTCCATCACTAGAAAGTCTGACAATGAACTATTAGATCAACTTGTATCCAACTCATCCCTATTGTTACAAACCTGGCCTTATTCTTCATCTCTCCCTGCTGCAGATAGTAATCTACTTCTTAAACTTTTTGTTAATTTATATTATCGTGTGAGGAAGTGGGCGTACCTGAAGACCTACGAGGAGCAAAGGAAAGTGAAAGAGAAGATGGCACTGTTGAAAACCAGCTCAGCATCTGGCAGTAATTTGCACGGAAAAGACAGCATCAGAAAAGCTCTGATGTCCACAGTTTAAATAATATTTAAACTGTGGACAACATAGCATTTCTGATGCTGTCTTTTATGTGAACATGTAATTACTGGTATGGCCATCCCCATAAGAATGTTTTGTTTCCCATCGCCAGACCCGTCCCAATTTTTCAGAAAAAGCAAAAAAAAAAAAAAATCCCTAACTCATTTGTCTACATGTGTTTCTATTTCTGTAAATATATCCCAAAGTTCCTCCGATGTATCAATCAACCTCGTAAAATGACTCCAATCCCCTTTTGAAGTTATTCCAGAGAGCACAAAAACCGAATCTAATAATTGATTTAATATACGGTACATTGTTTTATAAAAGAAATACAGAACACAGTTTATTTCCCGGCAAGAATAGAAAATTCATGCTCTTGGAAATCATGCATTGCGCATACACCCTACAGATAATTTAGTAATCTGCTAGCAGATAACTGAATAATCTGTAGGGTGAGTAGATTTCCAGAATTAACTGTAGGATCTTAGCCAATGAGAAGACAGATAGTGTTTACATGGTTCCAATTCAGGCCAGGCTGAGTCACTCATGTCAGTTCAGTACATGAGTATGTTTTTGCGTATATTTTTGGACATTTCAATCCACTTTTGTCGTCATTGTCGCTGTCTTCTTCTTCTTGTTCGGAATCCGATCTTCATCTACTGCATTGTCTTCTGCGAGTATGACATTTCAACTCCCAGTAAGACAGTGCCCATAGTGATAGACAACCAATAACGAGACAAGATATGCATTATTGTGGCTGCTAAATTGAAGCAATATATTAAATATGGGTTACTCTTAAGATATTTTGGTGATTATACGTTTTGACCAATATTTAATATTTTGATAATATCAATAATATTATTATTGTCGTTCAATTTTATTGTATTTTTTTATGGTGGTTTTTAAGGTGATCTTGTTGCACACCTAGTTCAAACCTCAAAAAATAAAGGATAATTTTCAAGAAATAACCATAATATCAAAAGAGAATTTATGTTAGTTTCACGGAAGGTCACACCTAGAATTCTAATAGCCCTTTTTTGATAGCGAGGCCTTGAGGATACAAACAATACAAATGAATATACATGTTTATTCAGTTTCCTTTGTTTTTGTCCTCAAGGCCTTGCTACCAAGCTGAATATTTTCAATATATCGAAAAGGGCTATTGAATGGTTACTTTCTATGAAGGCATGTAAACTTAGGAATGTAACAGTTTTCTCAAGCTTGGTTGCTGATATTTATAACAAGAATGAGGAATTTTTGCAATAACAAGAAACATATTTTTGATGACAATAAACAACTTTTATTGAACTTTAGTAGTTGTTGATTTGTTTTAATACAAATTACATGTACTGTGGAACTCCCAATTAATGTATAGGTATCATATGGCAGGGTCCACTGTACTGCTGGCAGATACAATATTAATGAATACTTGTTTATCTACACAGTAGCAGATCCAAGGGGACTGGACCTCAATATCATCCCTGGTGGGATATTTTTATGATTCATCATTTGAAAGTGAATGGATGGCATACATGTATAAAAATATAATTATAAAAACTGTTTAATTGATCATTGTAAATATTGCACTTTGCTTCTCAAATTTTAAGTAAAATCTGTTTCATCTGTATCAAGTCAAACACCTTTTGCCTGTTTGCCCTGTGAGTCTTTTAAATTAGAAACATCACATCCATATAGTTGTAAGGGTGCCATCTGGATCTGGATCTACCCCTGCTACACTATAGGCTAAAGATTAGACTATCTATCTTGTGCACTTTGCTAGAGGTAAATTTACATCTAAACTTTCTAAAGCACCTCCACTTCATTTAATACGACGAACAGTCTTGATTGCATGGGACTCACTGAAAACTGAACAACTGTAACTCTGGTTAAATTCCTTGCAGGTAAATGCACCATATGCCCCCCTCTTTTGTCGTACCTTCCCAAAACATTTCTCAAGGGAATCCTGATTAAATTTTGTTGCCACAACATAACTCACTCCTGGAATATTAAGAGAAAACTTTACAACTTCTACAAAAGAATTAACGCAAATTTGCAAACCCTCCCATGTCTGATCACTAATAAAATATTGCTTACGTTCCACCAATGGAACATCTACCTGACTCATCGCCCACTCTTTCCAGTCTTGAAAATACTTTAAAAAATCATTTTGCAGCCATTCAAGTCTTCTATCTGAAGGTGAGCGATACACACTCTTAAACTCAAATTGAGTATAGATTCTATTAGCATTTAAGCAATCAAAAAAGTCATTCATATTCTTGACAAATTTTTCAGTCTCCTCTGTACCCGCCTTACCTTGCACTGAAAGGGCAAGAGCAACCCTGTTGCTGAATACTTGAGCAGCTAAGTACACCCTCATCCTTAAATAAGGGTTAAGAAAAAGATGGTCAGATGTTAACTTATGAAGTAACCTTAAGCCTGATGCATTTGATGCATTAACATCATTTTCAAATGCATCAATTAATTGCAGCCATGTTATCCACATGTTATTATTTCTCAATTTCTTTGTCTTGTTTCTCCAACAGCTATTTTCCCAGTTGTTTCTTGTAGTTTTCAAAAGATGAACTGGATCACATATAAAATACAATGGTCGATCCTCCATAGCAAAATGATTCTTAGTCTTATAAATTACTGTACCTCTTGGTGCATCTGGGGGGCAATGGAATTTGTAAAACAATCGATGGGGGGATGCACCATCACATGTGCTAGTTAATACTTTAAAGTCTCTTTGCTCTAGATCTTCTACACACTTCCAAAACAAATTAAACAAGGCAAATGACTTTATCGTAGTAGTGGGGAAAAAAGCCACTGGCATCTTCCAACCTGAAAATAAACTAACAACCATGAAAACAAACATATGGGTGGCTTCCTCTGGAGTAATGGAGGACATTTCTTGAGAGGACAAACTTTGCTCTAGGTCATCAATGTTGTTTTGTACTGATCCTAAATTGACAAAACCAATCAACTTTCCCGAATCGTCAAAAACTAGGTCTTTTCTGAGAGAAACTTCGTCATGGATAATTCCCACCCAGACATCATAATCTTTGGGATCAGATCGTGTACTAAAATCTTTTTTCACCAAATCTAAAAAATCTGGATCTAAACCTGAATCAATCTTAAAACAATTACTGTAGTCCCTTAAAGTTCTTTGGTCAGGCAGAATTAAAACCCCACTATCCTTAAGAAACTTATATGCATTTGGTGACTTGGAATGAAGTTCAAAACACCATCTGATGATTAATGGATGCCATCTTCAAGCATGTTTGTCTTGACAACATAACGCCTTCTGCTGTTGCTTAATAAACAGATTTGAAGTCTTCAGGTTTGTCAGAATTATGGCTTGACTCTAATTCACTGAACAGTGTACCAACAACATCGCTATCTTCATCCGATAACGTGATCAAATCCTACAAAAATGATGAAAATATGTTATTAGGAAACATGAGTGAAAATGTTTATTCCTGATTCTGTTGAAATCATACTTAGATAAAAGGTCTCTAATCACAAATATCTGAGAATTTAAGCTCACATGATGGCTATCAAATGAAAGCTTGTGAGCTTGAAAATCTCAGATTCTGATTAGAAACCTGTAATCTAAACATGAAGATCATCCGGTAAGAAAACATTATTTTTACAAATGAGTGGAGTAAACTGAAGTAAAATGAAAAGAAACATTTACATCAGAAACCCATTATGGGTGTCTGGCATATTTTGTCATGCCAGGCACTGGAATACATGCCACTTAAAAAAATGACTGGCAGTAATATCTGAGGTTAGACATTTAGTTGAATCCAATCTTACAATATTTTCTTGTACTTACCTTTTTAAATCTTTCTTCTAACATGTGGATTTTCTTTGAAGAAATTTTCCTCTGCTTTGTGCAGTTTTTTATCCTTTCCTCCTTTTCCTTTTCACTTAAGTACCCCCACTTACAATGACTACTGGCACTTGTTTTGTCTGATGGTGACCTTGACTTTTGATTTGAAAGCATTGTCAACAGAGTTTTCTTATACAACTTGCAGTGTTCGCAGATAATATTGGAATGCCACAAACCACTACAGTTAACTGGTTTGATGGAGTCATTTAATAACCTGGCCTTGGTATTGCCTCGTTGATCTGTAAATAAACCATTTCTTCCACCAGAAATTGCAAGTGCTCTCAACCTTGCATCACAAATGCCAGGGCAAACTGTGCTTCTATCCACAAAGTCCAGCAAGTGTAGAAAACTTTCTAAAGTTGTCAATTCTTCTGGTATGTCTGCCATAGACTCATTCACATTGATGTTGGATGCTATAACTCTCCATGTAAAATCAATGTTCACAATCACAGTTTTCTCTGGAGCAGTAGTGTTGGAAGTAAAGGTGCATAGCATAAGGAATAGTTCTGAATGTTTGATTTGGTTCCAGTTGTTTTGAAGGACATTATCACCTGATAGAATCTTGAAGACATGAGAGAAGTTGTTGATTGACGGCTGATGTAGGATGGCCGATGGGACATTACGGAGGGAAAACTGATACGCATAGGGGAGACCACAGGGAGGTACTGTTGAAATTTCTTGCTCTTGTGGAGAGTGGGATGGATGGTATTTTCTGTGCGAGTACTTTCTAACCCTTCCAAGTCTGCACTTACCCATCTCAGCCTAAGAGATTAAAATTAAACACAACATTTTATCGCTGTTCCTGTCAGGAACTTAATGAGCTGCATTTCATTATGTCTAATTTACATATTTCACTCGTGTCACTATGCTCCATATCACCATTTGATGCCAAACGATTTTATACTTATACTTAATTAAAAACTGATTTCAAGAGCCAAGTAAATAAAATTGATGAATACGTCCCGCGGAGTAACTAGGGAATACCCCGCCACTCCATTATTGTGTAGTCCCCGGGGATCTCACACAAAGAACGAGGTATAGTCATACAGTGATGTGTGATGATTAGTTTTGGAGTGGCGGGGTATTCCCTAGTTAAGCCGTATTTAAGCATGTTCGCTTTGAATTTAAAGTTTCAAACTGAAATATTTTACTCGGGTTACTGTGCTCAAGCCACAATTTGATCCTTAAACGATACAGTAAAAGTGGAATTTTAGCCCTCCTTGACAACAAAATGAGAAATAAATGCGTCCCAAAACAAGCAGCATATATGCAAAATTTAGCTTCAAAAAGACACTTTTTTGGGCCGCGATTTTCTTAAAAACAAGAGAAAATGTTACAAAGGAACATCGACATGTGCTTACCTCGAAATCTCACGTGTGGTTTAGCCAGGTTGACATCGACATAAAACAAAAGAGAAACGAGAAAAATTATAAAAAACTCAGAAAAACATATATACACGGACAAAAAGCAAAAAAAAAGGAAAACAAACCCATAGCTTGCGCTATCATTCGCCATTCTTCACGTCATAAATTTCCACTGTGATTGAACCAGCGCCGCCATTTTGAAATACAGTATTAGCCAATCGCTATAGCTAAAATGCCCTACGTGACAAGAAGTGTCCTATCCAGTCTTTCTAGGATCCATGCATAAATAAAGTAAGTTCAACAAAAAAAATATTGTTTACCTTGTTTTTCTTTGTTTGCATAAGGAAGGTCAACATCGAATCCAAATGATTCTTTTGATAACTATTGAGGTGCCCTTGCACTGACGTGGGCTCTTGTCAGACAACTCGCCCCCCAGACAACTAGCCCCAGACTACTCGCCCCCTGATATATAGACAACTAGCCCCCAATAATGAATATGTAGACGATTAGCCCCCAATGAAAACTTATATTTTTTTGAGCTGAGAAAGTAATAATTTCGTGAAAGAAGAATGCTCTGGTGTAAGAGCAGAAGAGACCAAAGCGTATCGATCGCATCGTTCGCGTAACACATGAACGTGGACATTTTTTAACCCAAAAATCGAGCTCAAAAATTTAAATCACCTGCAATGAAACAGGTCTTACCGTTTTTGTTTTATAATTAGAAGCACTCTGCGATAGAACGAGATCCAAAACAAACACAAATATGTAAAACTAACTGCCATCTTGTTTTAAGCGCGTTCAAGAATTTGCCAGGTCGCTAAGCATATTATGATGTAAACAATGACTTTCCCTTTTTGACGCCGAAATCCAGTAAATTACTGTGCGGTAGGAATTTTTTATGTAATAGTAGATGTGTTGGTCATTGACTTTTGTAGGGTTGGTGGCTCCTAAAGGAGCCGGTTTTTTTTTTTTTTTGGTTCCTAAAAGAACCGTTGGTTTGTTGTGTGTCATCACTGCATCACTAAGTGGGAGCAGGCATCCAGCAGCTGTTTGGAGTTCTTGCGGCCTTCCTCGAAGTCATTCCATAGACCAAACAGCTTCTTCTGCATGTTTCGGTAAGTTGTTCGCTGGTGTCTCTGAAGCCTCCTGTCTGACACGAGTCGGATTTGAAGAGACACTAGTGACGCTTCCTTCTGGAGTAGTTGGATAAGCACGTACAGGGGCAGTTGAGATCTACCTTTGGCGCGTCTGTTTAAGCCGTTGTGCTATCCTTCTAGGTCGTTGTTGGTCCTCACTGCCTGCATGAACACACTCCAGGATGCTGGGGGGAAGGTCTGACTGGTAATCCAGTTGTCTTCGATGTACCGGGTAAATTTTTGTAATGCGTCGCTCGTCGTTGAAGCCGATAGAAACGTTTCTCAATCTTGTCAGCGGGCAGGAACGGCAAAGCCATCAATTTTCTCACAAAGTCGTGTGTTCCACGGTCTTGACTGTACGCTTCCTGAAGGCCAAGATCTTGTACCTAGAAGAAATGGAAACATTATGTTAGATAATGCTTAATTTATAATTGCAGTTTGGTTTTTGCTCATTATATAGATTTGCAATCTCAAATCAAAGTCCTTGGTTAAATGTCAAATTGGTCTTTTACTGTGATATTTCCCAAATCGGATTTCAAACAATTTGTAATAAGCCCCAACGCCAAAGTTTCCTTAACAATTAACTTAATCGATCATACTAACCTTCCTCCATAGGGCTTGTGTCCAATGGAAGGAACACCCCATCAGCTCAGCATTAGGGAGCACTTGACGGATCGCACCCCACATGGCCTTTTCGAAGTCCAGGGTCACTTTTTTCACTCTCGTTTGGTTCGGCAGGATCGACAAGACTGCTTGGAGGACCACTTTGTAATCACGTTTCTTCCTCCCAGACATGATGACGAACACGAGGGGAACTTGCTTTACATGGTCATCGTTTTTTACGAATGCGTTTACCGTCAGCAGCTGCGAGAAGGGGTGGCGGCACAGTTTAAAGATGGCATCCAGGTACCATGTTTTCGATTTGGCGAGGACTTCCAACTGCCTGTCGGATGCGAAGATTAAATGACGGCGTCCACATATCTGAAACGAAAGGATAACAGGAAACATCATGAATTGGAAATTTTTGGCACTAGGAAAAGGATTTTAGGGAAAAAATGTCGTCGAAAACCATGTTAAGGCCTATTAAGCACTAACAAAGGTCTCGCATTTAGAATTGGAGTCAAAATTAGAACGTGCTCTTAAAGGGCCTTTCTTTTTGTTTATATGCGAAAGTTTAGCTATTACATTTAATTCGGAGCACTTACAGTTAAGCAATAAGATTTCGCTTCACCTTGCAATATCAATAATTTCGATGGCATCGAAAATGAAAAAGAACCATACTTATTTTACTTTAGCCAGTAATGCTTACCTTCACATCTTCACGAAAGAAGCCATCAGGAATATGCTCGGTCTGTAACTCGAATTCCAAGTCTTTCGGATCTTGTGGCCGCAACTGTTGACGCACGCGGTTAGCAGTTCGGTGGGCACTGTCGAGACGGGGTAGGCTGGGGCAAGGAGCGTCTGGTAACTCGTGGAGCAGAACATCATTGACAACCTCTGATGCCGGTTTGAAGACGTCTTTCGAGGCTTCCTGTTTGACAAGGGACTTGATTTTAGTAGCTATGAGCGCTCCGACTGGTGCGGCGTGGTTGTGGTTGTGGTCGTTCTTCCCCACTTCGAAATGGTTTGATGATCGCTGTATTACGGTAGACTTGCAGCGGTTGCCCTGAAAAAGAGTAAGAGTAAATCAGTAAATCAACCTAACTTAAACTAATCAATAAAACCTAATAGATAACTATTCGTCAGAGCGAACCTGATTGAGGTTAGTTAACCATAGTTTAAATTGTTTCCTTCATAAAAGCCGCTTTCGGAATTTACAGAAATAACAGCATAAGTTAAAGTTTACTTGGATCCTATGTCAAAGTCAGTGGATATTCTGGTTGGTGTGGATGGAGATTTAGTTGTATTTAAAATTAATCAATTTCTTACCATAGGTCGAACGGTGCATTGCCAGTCTGTTGCGTTCACACGTTGTCTCTTAACGTTGTAGCTGTAACCCCAGCTGTCGATCAGTTTTCGTTTTCCTCTCTCGCTGGCACCCTCCACGATTTGAAATGTACGGGGCAGATTGACTGGCTCCACTGGTTGAGGCGTGGGCTCTTCGATCGTGGACTCCTCAATGGACGGCTGAGCTGGGAGATCATATACTGTAGACTCGAACGAGTCGGCGGCTGATGAGGACACAGGAGGGTTGAATTCTTCAGACTCAAGGATGTCTGCTGATGTCTCTGAGTAAGCGGCTGATGGGGACACAGGAGGGTTAAACTCTTCAGACTCGAGGATGTCTGTTGTGGTCTCTGTTACCCTGGTGCTCTCTGCGATGGGGTGCTCTAGATGACAGGACTGGCAAAACCACACGATATCTTTACCCGCCCGGACAGCAGCGCGATATTCTGGTTGAGAAATACCTGTGTGGAAAAAAAAAAAAACAAATGTAAGAACACAGACTGATTTTATCTAAAGAAAATATGTGACATTCTCACGGCTTGTGTTTGTTGGAATTTTGTTGTTTAAGTGAATGCGATGTTCAGCTATAATAAAAACAGGTTTTGATGTCACTTACCAGTGTTACAAGTTCTATGGTTCCATTTCAGACAACCATCGCACTGAACCCCTTGTTGTCTCTCTCTCACAGGTTCTTTACACAGGATACAATTGTCACTTATAGAAGCCATTCTGGTTGTTCGCGTATTGAAAACGTATTCGTTTGGTTATGAGATGTTTCTCGTATGGTGATCGATGATCGGATGAGCGTTCTAGTAGCTTTTCTGTTCTTATACACACGATGGGTTGTTTAATTAATTCGTTAGGATCACATTAAATTCATCTTAACTGTGATTTGTTGTTTTCATTCATTCATTTAATCATTTGTCGTTAAAAGGTTAACAATAGCATACGTGCGTGTTTTCTGAGAGGTAAGGTAAGTTTTGCTTTGTCTAATTAAATAATAATGACTCGTTCACTTTGGAACACTTTTTTAACATCATTATTATCAATATTGTCATAAACAAACGTTTTTTTATGTAAGTTAAAGTTAAGCTAGTTAATAAAGTACTGTATTTAGCGTTCCCATGTCAGCGGCGTTCCCGCAATTGATAACCCGCGAGCTATCAAACACGTAGTAGGCCTGGGTTTAAATATTGCAATTCAATGTTGTGTTTACGGTCAAAGTCATGTTCAAGCATAATGGATCAGTCGTTTGCTGGGCAGACTAACTCGCTAAAATCTCACGCTAAAATCAACAGTAAAATCAACGAACGCTAGAATCACGCTAAAATCAACGAACTTGAAATTTTAGGTTACGAAATGTTCATGTGTTATGCGATTGATACGCTCGATCATGTGTGCTTGAAATTTTAGTTTGCAAAATGTTCATGTGTTACCCCGATTGATACACTTGATCATGTGTGCTTGAAATTTTAGTTTACAAAATGTTCATGTGTTACGCCGATTGATAAGCTCGATCATGTGTGCTTGAAATTTTAGTTTACAAAATGTTCATGTGTTATGCGATTGATACGCGCGATTATGTGTGCTTGAAATTTTAGTTTACAAAATGCTCATGTGTTACGTGATTGATGCGTTCGAGCATGTGTGCTTGAAATTTTAGGTTACAAAATGTTCATGTGTTACGCAATTGATACGCTCAATCATGTGTTCGTAAGTTTTGGTTTCATATTTACTTATATTTAGCTTTCTTCTTTAACGAAATTTATTTCTTACTATTATCGTCTTTATACTGGGGGCTAGTTGTCTAAAGATCGGGGGGCTAGTAGTCTGGGGCTAGTTGTCTGGGGGGCGAGTAGTCCGGATACCATTAAGTACCACACCACATTGGAAAGGGCAAAGAAAGGGTTCTGCTTTGCACAAGGCAAAATGGGCAATGACTTGGTCCCTGAAACCAATTCAAAACTACAAATTTAAAATTGTAATGTCAATTAATGGCAGTTGTCATGCTTCTTCAAAGCACGTAAAATTCAGTATTGAACAATGAATAACTGTTTTTCTTTTTTAATTTGACATATTGTGAAAGACCCTTTAATGTCACATGTCTCTGATAGTGCTCTGTCATAACATGGTGTTCCTTAAGCCAACTTCATTGAAAATATTACAATGTCACTTCATGTTAGTTGGTCCCACTTCTTCAAAGAAGGTTGAATAAGATAAACACAATTTGGTTGATGTTTGGGTTTGTAAATTATGTGCATGTCGCTTTAATGTCATTCATGTCTCTGATTCTACTACATCATAAATTATGTATTGGTCAGTTGTACGACTTCGCCACATTTGTTTGGGCATTCAACAGCACTCTTTGGGCAATTCTTTTTGTGCTCAGTCATCTCTATGACCTTTACTTTTCCTTGGCAATTGTCACAAGCTATGGTCTGGTGATGACATTTCTTCTGATGTGTATCCATCTCGTATTGATACACCATCACACTACAGTCGATGTTGGTACATGTCAGCATTTCCTTTGGGCATTTGTGTTGGTGTTGTTGGAGATTCTCAAGTGCTCCAGCTGCAGTAAGCATAAATTGTCTACAATGATATAGCAAATGTTGCGAACCTTGCTTGTTTCGTCTCGTTAACAGTTTGATTCAAAACATTATTTACGTTTTATTGTGTATTTTATCTATATATATATTATTTAAGATTGGATTGCCGTTATAGGCAACAGTAAGCATGAACTTGGCACAATAAACATGTTGTACTTCCCGAAAAAAAGGTGTCATATTACACTCCTACCTCCCCATAACGGCCACCTCTCCACAACGGCCACTTTCTTCTGTCCCTAAGGTGGCCGTTGTGGAGAGGTTCAACGGTACATGTATATCTGGATGGTTAATGACATGCATTGCACACTATATGAATTTGTGATTCACACCGTATAACACAGCCAGCTTGAGCTACAAACGTTATAAGTAACAGCAATACAATTTCACAATGAACTTCTCGGGAAAGAAACGTTCAGAACATTGCTTTGTCTAGAATTGTGTTAAGGTTTAAGGGGAAGTGCTAATAAGAAAGATGATTAGATTGATAAAAAAGATTGCAACTTTGCCATTTTCAACTGTGATATCAAGCAATGACCAATACTGCATTGGGCACGTTAAAAAAAATTTATTTAGTAATAATTGTTCCTGAGTTGTAGCAACAGAACTCGTGATTCATAACAAAATTGAATCAGTTACTAATAAATCATAGCTTGGTAAAGTGCATTTGATCTCCAGTGAAATTATATTTTTTATTGTACTGATTATCCAGAAAATCGACCCGCAGGACTTCACTGAGCCAGCGGGATTCAAAGCTCTTGCATGAAATCAAGGCAAGTGGTCAGCCAGTCCAAGATGGCAACTAAACCCAAATCACACAGCATCTACAGCTGTACATGTAGAAAGATTTAGAAGCGACGTGAAAAGTATACGTTCTCCTAACGTCAAATGCAATAACAGAGTATGACAGTCATAAATGACTTAGCTTATATTTATCAAGATTTGGTGACTTGACTCTGAAGCTGCAGTCTTGAGTATTAGCCTTCACAATCTGTGGTAAAACAGAAAATTGTGCACTTTAAGTGAGTTTTTCTTGTTGATCAGGGCTGTCAGTATGATTTTTGACACATATTGCAGTGAGCTTTTCCCCCGTAACAATGATGAGTAAATTAAAAATATGAGGGTATACAGAATTTAACTCATGGTGCTACAAAAGTATAGTGTATTATTGTGCATGTAAAAAATAATAAACTTATACAATACATGTACTCCATGAAGTTAATCTATTATCATGCAACTTGAATCAAAATCAAGATTAGACGAACGAGTCTTCAGCTTATACCAAGACATGATATTAACCTGGCTACAAAGTATTCCTTAAAAACGTTTGTGAAGGCTATAAATATTATGGAAAATCCAGTTCAGATTTGGCTTTGCAGTGTATGGAATGTCATAGATTCTAAAGCATGTGGCATGATCAGAGGTTGGAGGAAAGTATAGTTTGTCATTGTAATGTGAATCTCAACTGTTATTGAAGCCAGTTATGGTTTATTCTTTTCAGTGGACCAATATATATTAAAAATAAATAAGGAATGTCTACCTCAACAATCTAGAATTTGGAACCATAAAATTTCAAGAAGCACATCTACTCATTCCAAGCAAACTATATTTATTTATAAAATCACACATTTTCATGCAGTTTCTCATCAAAATTATTAACTAAATCAAAGCTTACCTCTTTCTTAAAGTAGTCATCCACATTATGCTGCTTGAAGACATCATTTTTAGCTTAACAGAAGTAAAAAACCAGGGGAAAGATGCCTGTAAACTTGAATCCTGCTTAAAATGTAAAATGAAACGGTTTTTCTGCGAGCCTGCAGTGGCATGGCTGCTGACCAAAATAGCTTTGTTCATGCCCAGTCTTCCCAGTCTGACTGAAATCCAAGATGGCTGCCATTGTTGCTGTGCAGTGACTCCACCGTTCTTTTGCCCGTTGTAAAAAGCTAGCTAGCATTGTACTTGAACGATTTACGATTCAAAACTTGCTGATCTTTTTGGAATTATATGACCTCGAGATTAATTGAAGGTAATAGTGGTTTTCACAAATGCATTTCAGTGTCTTAATTATTTGCCCATTTATGTATGCATGGTTCAGAAAACTTACAAGAAGAAGCTGTGAATTATGAATTCCAGTGTATATTGGAAGTTCTGCTTTGTGTGAGTACAAAACAGCTGCCTCAAAATCACATTTTTACTTACATTGTAAGCCAAGTTTGAATTGCTGAATAAAATAGGAATAAAATATGATAGGTTAACCATACATAGGAAAAAAACAGTATTAAAATAGACTATTTTATACATATTTTGCAATGGAATAGTATCTACCTCCAAAAATAGGAATAAAATAGTATTTTAAATCTATTTTGCCATTTGTTTTCGATTCAATTCGTTTATTTTGCCATTAACCAAAAAAGATACAACATAAATACATTATAGACGATACACAATATTCTTACTATTACAATGTTCATACTAGCCTGTGAACATCCGCCCCTTCCCCTCAAAAAAATCGGGAAGAGAGACGTCTGTGTAGCGGCGTCGCTAATCGTGTTCCGGACATAATTTTGCATAAATTAAAATTCTGGCAATTTCCGCTGACCAATACGCACACGGGTTAGCTTGCGTGCAAAATTCCATTATGGCGTCGTTTTCTAGTGCGAAGTTCCAGCGAGCAATCGACAGAGTATGCGAGAAGTTTAAAGTTTCGTCGCTCTATTCGGAACAAGTAGAATGCATAAAAGCTATTTTACAGGGAAACGATGTTATGCAAGTCTGCTTACAGGATATGGGAAGTCTCTCATATTTTATGCTGCTCCCCTAGTGGCCGATGAGGTCTTCGAGCGACCACGTGGAAGCAGTAAAATCATCATAATTTCACCGCTTCAAACGCTGATGGAAGACCAAGTCTCCTACTTGAAATCCCTAGGTTTGTCCGCTATTGCTCTGCACGACGAACAGTCAGAATCAGTTTTGAAAGATGTCGAGAAAGGCTGCTTCACGTACGTGTTCGCTTCACCAGAGAAAATGTTGAATGCCAACAGATGGCGCAAACTGTTGTCGGGTGAAGAATATCGTAAATTTTTAGTGGCGATTACCATTGATGAGGCGCACTGTATCAGTCAGTGGGGTTTATCTAAGTCTTCAAACCTTACAGCCGTACCATTCAGAACATGGTATGGGAATCTTGGGGAACTGAGGTCACTAACATGCGAGGTTCCCTCCATTGTTTTAACCGCCACTGCCTGTACTGCTACCAGGAGAGATATTTTTAAAACTTTGAATTTAAAAGAATCTTCTTGCCACATCGTCAAACGTAGTCCAGACCGGCCAAATGTGTATTTTCATGTCCAATACTTGGACAAAGACATGGCAATTGCTTCAACCTCCTAAAGTTTGATAGAGGAATTGAGAACAAAGAAAATTGCGTGTGAAAGAACAATGGTGTTTTGTCAGACAAGAAAACAGTGTGCTTTGCTATATTCGTTGTTTCAAGAAAGCCTTGGAAACGACTTTTACCTAAATGGGCAGCCCAATCCAAAGGAAAGACTTATGGACATGTTCCATGCAGGAACACCTGTTTCTGTAAAGAAACATATTCAGAGTAATATTGCCGAAATTGGAGGCCACATCAGAGTGATCGCCTGCACTGTAGCCTTTGGGATGGGTGTCAACTGCAAGGAGGTGCATCGGGTTATTCATTTTGGCCCATCTAGAAACATTGAAAATTATGTCCAAAAGTGTGGCCGGGCTGGAAGGGATGGACAACCAAGTACAGCTGTACATGCACACTTTTTCACAATGGACTCCTGGGAGCTCATTGTTCCAATGAAATTGAAACATATGTATCAAACAAAACAGTTTGCAGGAGAAAACTTATTTTTCAGCATTTTCCAGGGAATTTCTCCGCCTCAGTATCAGGCCACAAGTGCTGTGACATTTGTGCATGTAAATGCAACTGCCAGGAAGACACTTGCCCTAAAGAAAACTTGCAAACTGTTACTTGCCAAGATTAAATTTTGCCTGACATTGTTAGGTCTGTAAATGATGAGCAAAAGGAATTCCTTAAGAAGGAGCTTTTTTCATACATGTCTGAGTTGTTGGTCAAGAACACTTCTGGTGGTGTTGCCACTGTAAATCTTATGCACGAGTTTACCTCATTTCACATTAGATAGGTACTTGACAATTTTGACAAGATAAAAACATTACGACATGTTGAGAAATTTGTGGAAATTTGGAGAAAGGAACATGGCAGAGCTATTCTTGCAGCTGTAAACAAAGTTTGCGGCGATGTTGACACTAATGAACTGAAAGTTCCAGAAAGCATGGAAGGCAAGTCAGTTACCTTAGTTGACGAATGGGAAGACATCAGAGATGATTCGGAGTTGTGCCAGATGCTGTTAGATACCGGTAGTGATTTTCAAGATATTGATATGTTGGATATTGATCAGTCTGGTACTGAACAAAGAAGCATAGGCAGTTTTGTTGAAAGTCTTTTTAGGTAATGTAGTTGACTTTCATTTGTAATTTTTGCATCGAATATGCATTTGGAGAATAATCAATACACAACACACTGTGGAGTTGCCACATGGAAGGGGCTCAGTCACCATGAATAAACCAGACATGTTGTGTAGTTCCATAACATTTCTATACCCCCCCCCCCCCCCCCTATGGATGGGATTTTCCCTTTCCTCTGGAAATTCCAATTAAACCTTATACATTTCTTTATCTTTTTTGGTTTTTGGGACCCCCACCCCACCCAGGAAGTTTTAATCCCTATAAGTATGGATATTTTCTGGAACTACACATTGCCTACCGAGATAGAAAAAAATGCCAGAGAAGCAATACACTGTGAAGGAGGGCTCCAGGAGGACTTTGAATGTAAAACATAAGGACTGCAAAATCTGAAAATTTTAGGTCTAACTTTTCAACTGTTATCTGTGACAGAGCTCCTGCAAATATATTCAGGCCCAAGTGGGTCTATTATCAATGCTGTTTATGATGCTTTGATGTACAAACAATTTCCAGTAATTATTTCAGCTTTCATGAGATGTGATTATCTTGGGCCTCATTGAAACAAGTGAATTTAAAGTATTCACTATTGCAAATTGAGTGAATTGTATTATGCTTTTTTTTTTCTTAAGGTTATTTGCAGGATCACCCTAATTTGGTTTTACTGGGGGGATAAAAATAATGACAAACATAATTATGTATCTTAAGAAATTCTTCAAAATAATTTCTTTTCATAATAAAATAAATACAGCCAAGTACTTAAACAAGTCTGGAAACAAAGCAATATAGAGATAAAATTACACATTGATTATTTCAGTGGGCAGTAATCCTCGTTTTTATTTTATTGTAGGTTACAACAACTTCAAAAATGAAATAATCATTTCATTTTCAAATAAATAATGTGCATGAAAATAGTTCTGTTTGTTCAAGTTCATTATGAAAACAGTTGAAGTGAGACCAATGTGCCCAGTGTTTGGGCAGAATTTTCATTGCTAGTGATAAATCAACAGCCTCTTTTATAAGTGAATATTAAATAATGTGAAATTTGCACAAATAAAATGCTGTGGCTTGTGCCTTATTTAATTGCTTATGTTCATGATTGAACTTAGATAGTTTTATCACTACTTCTTGTAAAACTGTTTTATTGTATATTTTCATGTTACTTCAAATCTGACATAATAGTTATTTTTGAGATTATTTTTAGATTGCCTTATATGAATAGAAGGCATCTGAATAGCCTTCAATAACTCTTTAACTGTAAACAGTAACAATAACTATAACTGTAACCATAACTGGATATTTAATAAAGTATATGTCACTTAAATTTCAAGTTAATAGTTGTTTAAAAAGGGTCAAGTGGGGTTGGGGGTTAGTTGCAGTGTGGGCCCTTTTCTTTCCTCTCTAAGGGAAACAACATCAGCTTTTTGTGATCAAAAATATGTCAGTGTATTGCTGGAGTGGAAGGGGGTGAATATGTTAAAATTTCACCCCAGGATGTTTATGTACTGAACCCCCACTGCCCCTCCCCCTCCCATTAAGATATAATTTAGCAGTTCAATGGTGACTCTGGGGTCATGTGTTATTGGTTTGTTTTTGCTTTAAGGCAAAACAAATACCTACAAAGCCTAGTGTGTATTTACATATCTCTACATTAACATCTAGCGTGCTCGTCGGGCTCTGATTATCTCCTGTTTGTGCTCATTAATCCACCCGAACATCTCGCTAAGGTTGAAACCATCGAGAAGACTTGAATCAATATGTTCAAAGTGCCCATATGTTCTCCCCGCTGTCCAATTGAACGCTTTGTATGCACATAATTCTGTAACAACTCTGTGTAAATCTGACATAACTGATATTTCATAATGGTGTCCTGATCGTCGAGCAACAGTGCACTCCCGATCAAAATTGTCAAGAGCAGCCTTGGTTATGTCAACAGCATGGCAGTATCGGTCAACGGCCTTGTGGTTGGTTGCATTGGGGCCAAGTTTTCGCACTACCTCTTTCAGCAACCTGTTGAAAAATTCAAGTAGCAAGTCCAGAGGAATGTTGTGTCCAGACAGAAGTGCAGATCTATTCCAGATAAGTTCATGGGCAGCCTTGGGTGAAAGCAATCCATAAACTTGAAACATCAACCCTAGAGCTTCTAGGGCATACTTGGTACCTAAGTCCTTCTTGAGGTATGGCTGAAATTTCCAACACCTCAGAATGCGTTCACCATCTCCTTCCTTTATGGCATCAAAGAAATTTAGAATGATCATCCCGTACTCAAGGAAAGAACACTGATAATTGAACATATCATCTCTTTCTTTGGTTTTGCCTGGTGACGTTGTTGTTTCCAAAGTCTGGCTGTCAGATGCACTGACTATGACAGGTGCATTGTGGGTGGCTTCATGATCTCTGAGGAGCTTTCCATTGTGTGCAAATGTCTTTTCACACCCGGGAAACTTGCATATGAACCGGCCATCTTCAGTTTGCTCCCTCCTGTTTTCGGCTTCCTCTCTTTCTGCTGACAGAAGCCGTTCTAGAAGGGCTTCAACTTTTTCTCTTCTGAGTACGAAATTATCAATAACAGAAGATGCAATTTTTCTAAGGTAATCTTTCTCTTCAACATTTCCAGCATCACGAAGGTTGGGGCAAAAGAATTCACCTCTTGGTGTATCTTCCAAGTTCTCCATTCCAAGTACTTGCATTGCTGCTGCCATGAGCCTAGCTTTCACTTCAAGCTCGAAGAACTTCCTGCATGGATTAACTGCAGCATCCACATCTGCCTTTACATTTCTTCGGTTGATCAAGTTGCGGTCACTAAACAGTGTGCACTTGTCTGCTGCTGAACTTGTGGAGTAGAAGTTTTTGAAAACAACCTGATGAGAACAATCAAGGAAGAATATAATTTTTAATAAATTTCTCATAACTGACTAAAGTGTGACAGCAAAGAACTAATTTCTGTTGAGTCCCTAGGATTCACCTTTGTATATTTTCCAATCATTACTTTCATATCTCAAAAAAAGGGCAACTTTACTATAAATGTTCTAAATTTTTCAAGTGATACTGCATTAGACTGTTGGTTACTGGTTGCCTTTAAAAACTTGTTCCCTGCATGCCAATCTGCGACTTCTAAATGAAGCCCTTCCAGTCGTTCTTCAGGGGTAAAACCATTAGCAAGCTCAAAGAGGGCATTAACACCATGCTCAACAGACACCTGATCACCTACTAGACCCTGAGATGAGTACACTCGGTCTGGACCATCACCATAGTAGGAGACGTACTGATGAATATTTGTCAGGACTTGTTGTATACCATCAGAATCATTTTCACTATGATAAATCATGCCAAGGAATGCCTGTGCAAAAACAACAAAATATGTCCATACTATTTGGCTCCTTACATGCCAGTAAACATCACTTTACCAAGGAGCTCCAAGGTTTAAAATAATAATTGTTGCATTCTGTAGTGGAAAAATATATTTTTTAAAAGGAGCTTATACCTTATGGAAACTTTTATTAAAATTATTGACCTTGACTGCAAATTATTATTGAGCAGTAGTGCAAACAACTGTGCCATTCTGCACAATAAATATGCTCTTCAACATGCATTACTTATCTCACAGAAAAAATAAATGAAATAAGAATGGTATGAACTATTAGAATTTTTCTCACAGAAGGGATTTTTTTTTTCTGTCACCCCTCCCCCTCTGTAAATTCCCAAAATATTAAGCTTCAAATAGGTATTAAAATTTCTCTTGACTTTGATAATACCCAAGCTCTCCCCCCCCAACCCCCCCACACACACACACTCTAAGGAATGTCCAATCTCCTTTGAAGGGCATTATGCATACTTTGGGAATTACTGAACAAAAAAGATCAAAATCTTACAATTTCTGACTTTTCCCTTGCCTCCTTTCTGTACTTGTGAGGGATATGCTTACAAACAACTTGCTTTAGAAATTCCAAGCAAGGCAATTCAACGATGACTCTTTCAGCAAGAGTTATGTAATTTTCCTTCTGCAAGATATGTTCGCGGGGGTCAGCGGTAGTTGAAGGCGATGGACGTGTATTTTTCTGCTCTGTGACTTATGTTAGAAACTATGCGATTCTAAGAGGTTTTTTCAGCTTTACATCTGCTGCAATTATGAATGAAGACCTGGATAACATGGATTCAAATGAAAGAAGGCCTACGCGTAAAAGACAACGTGATAATGGCTCTCAAACTGACGAGGAATCTATCGTGGACAGCGGCCATTGTTGCGACGCCTCGATGAACATGCAGAGAATGGAGGCCAAAATCGATCAACTTTTGGCCTTACTGCCCGAATTTGAAGCTCTGAAAACCCGTTTAACAGAGGTAGAACGTGAAAACAAGGAATTGAGAAATACGTTGGATTTTAATGGAAGAGAGCTAGCTGAATTGAAAGCTACTGTGGCCTACACGTGCTCCCAGATAGCAGTAAACCGAGAGGATCAAAAGAAGCTGAAGGCTGAAGTCCATCAGCAAAAATGCCGGAATATCAAATTGGAGGCGTACACACGTAGAGAGAATATAAAGATCTTCAACCTTCCGGAAATTAGAGGTGAGACACCCAGTCATACAGAAGAATTAGTAAGATCAATGTTTGAAGAAAAAATGAATATCTCGAAAGAAGATGTAGATGACATCCAATTTGAGCGTGTCCACCGTTTGCCGACTCGCAAAAACTCCGTTAATCCTGCCAAGCCTCGACCAATAATTGCTAAATTCAGCTTTTACCAAGACAAACAGTTTGTTTGGTCTTCAGTCAAAAATTTGAAAAATACTGGAATTGGACTTTCTAATGATTATCCCAAAGAAATAGATGACATTCATGGAAAGTTATACCCGGTTCTGAAAAATGCTAAGCGAGAGAAACAACAAGCCTTCTTCAAGGTTGACAAATTAATAATAAATGGTCAAGTTTACAGAGGAAAGGAAACAGAAAATCTTCCCTACTACGGTGAAATAATGAGCAGTGCTCACGCAGATGGAGAGCTGTAGTGACTAAATGCGCGCCAGATGTTTGATTTCTGTATCTGTGTCTCCTTTTTTTGTATTTTACTCAGCTCGTTTAATTAGTGTCGTACCATTCTCGCTTTTGTTAGTTGTACTTATTTTTAGGTGGAGTCTGTTCTATCAAGTGTTCGGGTTTAGTTGCATCTGTGAGGCATTTTTTTTCGTATCTGATTTGTTTTTGATCTTTCAACGTCCCCTGTTCTATGTTTTTGGATTTGCATTTACATTTACCACTTCGAATACTTCATTAGCACTTTTCCCTTTTTTTCCTTCTTCTGCGGTCTCATTAGTAACACCTTTGGGATTATAAAATGACTGAGGCGCTCAAATTACTATCGCTAAATGTAAGGGGCATAAGTAACTTTAAAAAAAGAAGAACAATTTTTACTTGGTGCCGGAAACGCGCAGACATTTCTTTTCTGCAAGAAACCCATTCTACAGCAACAGCAGAAAATCAGTGGAAAAACGAATGGGGTGCAGAGCTCATTACTTGTCATGGCAGTTCAAATTCCTGTGGTGTTGCAATTCTAATTAAGAAAGATGTTGATTGTACTATACACCAAAAAATTTTTGACCCTTTGGGACGCTATATTGTTCTAAAAGCTGAAATCAAAGATAAGATGTATGTGCTCATAAACGTATACGCGCCAAACAAGGATAAAGATATTGTTGCCTTCCTCAACAAACTACTTATTACAGCACAAAATGAGGATCTAGATTGTGAAAGTAACATCATTATTGGAGGCGATTTTAACTGCCCCCTAAATCCTGCTATTGATAAGAAAGGTGGCATTCTCATTGAACGAAAATCCGTGACATCCTGTATCGATTGCTTGAAAAGTGAACTTGATTTAGTAGATATTTGGAGAATTAAAAACCCAGATACTAAGAGCTTCACATGGAGTAAAAAATCTCCTCGAATCTTTTGTCGTCTTGACTATTGGTTAATTTCGAATAACTTAACCGATTCGGTACAACTGACCGATATAATTCCAGCAATTAGAACAGATCATGATGCGATCTTTTTAGAGATTGGCGGAAATCTTGATCATGTGGGTAGAGGACCAAGTTACTGGAAGTTGAATTGCTCTTTACTAGACGATGAAGAATATATTAACAGTACAACCGAAATGATTCCAGTGTGGATTGCAGAAGGACGGGAAGAATTTTCCGACGATCGGTGTGTGTGGGACTGGGTTAAATATAATATACGAGCTCATGCTATCCGTCACTCCAGTAGAAAGGCAAAGCAAAGAAAGGAAACGGAAACAAAACTCCAAAATGAACTAAACGCAACAAAGCAAGCTTTCGAAAGCAACCCTAGTGATTCTAATGCTACTTTGTTTGATGTTGCTCAGAAAGAACTAGAATATTTTTATGAAGAAAAAACCAAAGGAATCATTGTACGCGCACGTGCTAGATGGCACGAATACGGCGAGAAGAGTACAAAGTACTTCTTAAATTTAGAAAAGAGAAATCACGTCAAGAAGCACATACGTAAATTGTATGTAAACGACGAAATTAAAACAAATCCACTCTGCATACTAAATGAGGTAGAACAATTTTACTGCGACTTGTACAAGAGTAAAAACAATCGTCCGGATATTGAAAATGAAATCGATTCCTTTTTAAACAATTTAAATATACCCAAACTCTCTGAAGAACAGAAAATCTCCTGTGAAGGTAAAATCACTTCAGAGGAATGTTTTCGTCTTCTTGATACCTTTCAAACTAACAAATCTCCAGGAAACGATGGAATTCCAATTGAATTTTATAAAAAATTCTGGCCTTTAATCAATGATTGCTTCATAAGGTGTGCAAATGAATGTTTTGAGAAAGGGGAGTTGTCCCATTCTCAAAAGCATGCGATTATCACGCTTATTGAGAAAAAAGGAAAAGATCGTTCTCTTATTGAAAACTGGCGCCCCATTTCTCTTGTGAACGTTGATGCAAAAATATTGTCTAAGGTAATTGCATCGAGATTAAAAAATGTTTTGCCTTATATCATTCATCATAATCAAACAGGGTATATTAAAGATCGTTTCATAGGTGAAACCATCCGTTCCATCTTTGACATTATGGATTGGACTGCCAACGAAGACATTCCCGGCTTAATGATCTTCATTGATTTCCAAAAGGCATTTGATAGCATTGAATGGGATTTCCTTTTTAAATGTATTGAAGCCTTCAATTTTGGTTCTGATTTTCTTCGCTGGGTAAAACTGTTCTACAACAACGTGCAAAGCTGTATTATGAACAACGGCATAACTTCAAAATCCTTTCAACTTGAGCGAGGTGTCAGACAGGGTGATCCTCTTTCTCCCTATCTTTTCATTGTAGCGGTGGAAACGTTAGCTATTGCCATTCGTCAAAATCCAGCTATAAAGGGTATTACCATTGGGAAAGAAGAGACAAAATTGTTACAATACGCAGATGACACAACAGCAGTACTCGCTGACACCAACTCAGCCACGGTACTTTTTCAACTACTGGATTTATTCAAAAATATCTCAGGACTCAAGATCAATAGCACAAAAACCGAGGGTTTGTGGATTGGCTCTTCTAAAGGAAATAAAGCAAAACCGTTAGGCATTAAATGGCTTAATGAGCCGATAAAAGCCCTGGGGGTGTATTTCACGTATGATCCAAAATTACTGAAAGAAAAGAATTTTATTGAGCGATTAGATAGCATTAAAAAACTTATTAATATTTGGTCCTCAAGAGGTTTATCTGTCTATGGTAAGGTGACAATAATCAAATCCTTCCTTATTCCAAAGTTTGTTTATGTGTGCTCGGTACTACCTACACCTAACGAATTAGTGAAACAATTGAATCAACTGCTATTTAAATTCCTTTGGAATGGCACGGATAAGGTAACACGTGTTTCGGTAATAAATGAATACGAGGAAGGTGGATTAAAAATGATCAATTTAGATTGCATGATAAAGTCCTTAAGGCTGGCATGGTTAAAGCGTATTTTTGAAGGTCAGAATGGAACGTGGAGAACCTACCTACAGCACTTGCTAGAACCGATGGGAGGTTTTTTCTTCTTAAATTGTAACTATGATATTAAGGATTACAAAATCTCTTCTAAGTTTTATTGTGAACTACTTTCTTGGTGGTCAGATTTTCGTGACTCTTTTGCCTCTCAGAGAGACTGGCAAAATGTTATTTGGAATAATAATGAAATTCGCATTGACAAGAGACCAGTTTTCTACAAAAATTATTTCATGGCAGGATTGATCTTTACTCAAGATCTACTTTTCAGTTTAAATATAGAAGACTCTTTTTGCTACTGGTCGCATAAGATTTCCAAAACTAACTTTTTGCAATGGGCTGGCCTTCGACATTCAATACCTTCTTCTTTAAAAATTACTTCTCCCTGTCCTTCTACAGCCTCTCCATTATTTTCAATTGATGACAACATCTTTGATGTCACAAAAAAGAAATCAAAGGACTATTACTCATTACTTGCACGCGAAAAAGCACAGCCTCCTAATATCGTTCGTAAATTGCAGAATGATTTTAATTTTTCGTTTGATCAGCTGAGAGAAATCTTCACTCTGCCACATTCTGTTGTGCTTGAATCATACGTAAAAGGTTTTCAGTTCAAAGTGATCAACTCTATTTTATACACAAATTCTAAATTATATAAAATAGGCTTCAAAACGGATGATCTGTGCTCGTTTTGCAAGGCAGAATCTGAAACCTTACACCACCTTTTGTATCAGTGTCCCTTTGTTAGACAGTTTTGGAATGATTTTCAAGATTACTGGCACCAACTCTCAAATCAGCAAATTCGTCTTACTCTTCAAGATGTTTTATTTGGAATTATAACTAAACCATGCCCTTTACTTAACCTACTGAATTATTTTATAATAATTGGGAAACTGTTTCTATGGGACTGCAGAAGAACCCAGATTCGACCCAAAATCCAAGGATTTCAAAGTAAAATAGTCATAAAATATGAAACCGAAAGAAAGATCAATAACACAAAATTCTTTAAGAAAAAGTGGGTACTATCCCCAGTTTAATGTGAAGAATTACATTACACATAAACGTTTGTGTGGTATTTTCATTCATAAGTGCAACTGTAACCTATTGTAAGTCTCTTTTTTTTTCTTACTTCGTTAGTAACAACTTTTAATTTAATTTTAATATTGCAACTATTGTGTAACTGTATATTGTAAGTGTTAGTAGAAGTATTTAAGTATTGTTTCTATTATGATAGTATTAGTAGTAAATTTGAGTGAATTGTAATTCGTTGTAAGTCTAAAAAATAGTCATACCTTGTCAGTAGAAGAATTTAATTTAATATTGTAACTATTATTATTATTATTATAATTATTATTATTATTATTATTATTACTTTTTTGTAATTTAAGTTAGTATCTTAAGTTGGTATGGTTAGTATTGTAAGTAAAGTTTAGTATTCTATAGTTAATAAAAAAAATTAAAAAAAAAAAAAAAAATGTTCGCGATGATTTGGCAAACACAGGCCATTTTCCAACTGGGCCAAGTCATTGATGTCTGGCTTCTCGCTAGACAAATGACAACCAGAGACACGGTTCTCCACTGCTGCATGACTTACCCAGTGAACATCAACATTTTGGTGGTCTTTTGTCATATTGTGGACATGCTGCTTAAAATCAAAATTATCAAAGACCAATTTCCTGCCTCTATCAGGAGCCATAACAACAGGTGCAACAGGTGGAGGAGGCTGGTCATTTTTAGTTGATGCAACATTCACCCCATGGATTTTTTCTAGTCGTTCAGACTCCTTCTTCACTTTGCTTACAACAGGGGCTGCAAAGTCTGTCCCATACTCATCCATCTTCTTGTAATAGTATGGATGTGATACAGTAAGTCTCAAGGAACTAAGGCGTGCAAGAGTGCCCTATCATGGAAACAAATAACGAAAATTTTACACTATACAAGCTTTCCATAGAATTTGCCAACAACTTATGCATAGACTTTCCCAAAATAAACTGTTTTTAACCAAATAAACAACCATCCCATAAACCAAACACACATACAGAGTATTTGTAGTCAATGCCATTAAAGGAGCTCTAAGTCTTCAGCTTTCATACAAAAAAAGCAGCTCAAATCGGAAACGATTGCACCTTCATAAAGGGGCAAAACCGACGCCTCTTACAGATATTGCAATTTTGTAATTAATTTCCTCATTCATTCAGGGATATGTACAAGTGGAATTATATTCAGTACCCAGTGAACATCAGCTCCCAAAAATATTGCATCATAAATAGATATATGGATATCATTAAAAAATATATATATATGTAATTTATCAATATCTTCTCAATTGTAAGTTCAAATAAAAGGTTAAACCTATATACAAATGAAATAAAGGAATGACTGACAAAAGCAAGAAAGATATTTTATGTCGAGCAAAAAGTGCTTTTTACTTACAATTATTCCTGTGTGATACAAGATGATTGTATCCAGCAACTGAATAGCTGTCATACTAGGACACCTATTTTTTAGCAGAACTGCAGCAGACATGCAGACCGAAGGCTGCCAGAATTGGTCATCTCTTTTGCTTTTTCGGAGGCTCGCCGTCCAAAGAACTGCACTAAACAAAGGCGCTTTCGTTTCCAGTTCAGCATTTAGTTTTTTAAAGGAAAACGATTGGAGATCTTTTTTGCTTGGTGACCTAAGGCAACTCGGATGTTTGACGGAACACATTGCACTACATTCGCGATCAACTTCTTTCAGGAACAGTTGCTGGACGTGCTTCTTTAAAATGGGGTTTTTCCACACAGCACCGGCGATTTGCTTGTAAGTCCCGCGACATAACATTTTTCCAAGCGACTCCAAGCCTTCAGGCAAATTGTTTACCTTATGTTTGCTCGGCCATTCAACTCGTACTTGCATGGTTGTCCTCTTGTTTACATTTTGATCCGCTTCGCCTATCTCTTGACGAATATCTTCACGTGCATTGACTGGCGTATCAGCTTTTGGGATCGGGGAAATGACAACTGCAGACTCCTTTTTACGATGATTTTTACTCGGCGTCGAAGACATAAGCGGGATTATTCCGAAGGCTTGAGGCTCTGAAGATAGTCCACCCCGCAGTGCAACACGCTTTGTAGGCTGCACATCACATCGCATATCGCTCTCATCGCTTTCAAAGAGAGTGCGAGCGGTACTCTTAGTGGTCGCGTTTGTAAACAATTGAGGATTGCTACCAAAGGCAGAATAACTCTGTCTCAACGACGAATTCACATCTCGCAAGTTCAAAATGAGAGCTCTTCTTTTCTTTAGTTTAGAAAGGCAAACCTTGCAAATGTACACGGATCGTGAAACATCAACGCTGAATTCTAGTGTCGAGATTTCGGCTTTGACATTAAATTCTGAGCGTCCAACGATCAGATTTTTGTCGCCATTCTTGATAATAGCGCTGTTGCACAGCACACATAAACTCATCAGAAAGTCGACTGCATTCATTGATATCACATCACATTTACAAAACCTCCGAGAGAAAAATGCAATCACAGATTACAGATTACAGCGACGTACAGCGAAATGTACAAGGTGATTTTCCCGCTAAGTTTCCTGGTTGCCGGGGAATTTGGCAGAATTAACCAATTAGATCATGGAAAATGACTTACGTAATGCAAATTAGGATGCCAGCCAATCAGCACACTTTCCCTACATTCCGGGAAAGCCACCTGGAGCGCAGAACACGATTAGCGACGCCGCTACACAGACGTCTCTCTTCCCGATTTTTTTGAGGGGAGGGGGCGGATGTTCACAGGCTATGTTCATACTGAACTATTTACAATATTAACTGTGTTAAAGGCTAGGAAGCCTATATAGAAGCCAGGGGCTTATTAACTATAGGCCTCTTAGAACTATAGAATAAACCATAGAAGTTAAGGGTACTGATTAAAAATTCCAATTAATTTTTTTTAAAAGAAGAAAAAAAGAAAGAAAGGTTGTCATGGATAAAATAGGTTTATGATAGCCTATTTTTTTCATATTTTCCAAAGGAACTGGCCATAGTCAATCCTATGTGCAGAAAAATAGAAATAAAACAGTCTAATTTATTACTACTTTACTAAGCAACAGTGATGTTTCAAATTAAAATAGGATTAAAATAGCCTGTTGAACAAGCTATTTTTCAGCTTGTTATGAAAAAATAGAAATAAAATACACCACCTGGTTCAATCTTGCTTTAAAATAGGTTTAAAATAGAACTAAAACTCAAATAACATAGATGGTCTATTTTCCTCATCAGGTAAAATAGAAGTAAAATATAATTAAGTGTGAATAAAACAGTATAAAAATAGGTGTGATAGGATTAAAATGCGTTTTTGTTCATGCTGAGCAATGCCTGGTTATTCAATACTTAACTATTGTCACTGTCTCAAGTGTAATTTCCATTTGACTAACAGTTCTCACCTTTGAAAGCAAATCATCAATGTGGTCATGGTTTACCTTGCCAAGGACAGCACCTTGCAGTCCACTCTGATGCATATGTGAATCAAAAAAATGAAATCATTGTTTGATTTCAAGTAAAACATTGTACGTGAGGCAACAATATTGACTACAGCAGAGTTGTTGTCTAGTTTTGTCACAAAGTTAGAAAGTCTAGCACTTGAAAGGGAAGTCTGAAAATCACATTGGTGCTCTTGGTGCTCGTTTTCTGCTATACAAGGGTTGCTGCATCTCTCACTCCGAACATTGTTGGTTTATGTTATACTGCTTCATCAATTTGGTTACCATTGACCATAGACTGGACCAGAAGTATGAACCACGTACTAGGTAAGTTGCCTGTGTGTGGAAGGCTTAATGTTGAAGCATTTGCTGCATAGGTGGCACCTGTTACAATGGCAATAACAGTGCAAGCATTGCTACCTACTTGGCGGCTTAATATGGTTGACTGTGAAAGGTTCGGAGGAAACATCCAGAATGTTACGTTTCCATGATGCTGTGATGGGATGGCAGGTAGAGTTACTCTGTGCACTGGAACATTTTGCTGATGGTGATTTGGGAAAGTATCAGGAGCATGTGGGGTTTGCTGATGCTGATTTTTCTGTTGTTCTCTCTTTTTTTGGCCTCTGCACTGGCATACCTCATGGTCGTTGGCTGTGTAAATGATTCAATCTTGTTCTTTAGATCATCTGATAAAAGAATCGAGGCGGTAATAACCCCTTACTTTTATTACTGCATTCTGGACATCCTCAGTCCTTGAATCTGTGTTGGTTGGTTTTTCTGCTAGTTCTGTTGAAGAGATGGATTCCTGGGGCTGGAGGATACACCGTTAGTCACTTCTCTCTTTAAGTGAGGCCAACTGAGGTGACATGGTAATATCTTTTCATCTTTCTCCGAATATGCAGCACGAAAACTGTGGCTACATGCAATAGTCGGAAAGCTAGGCCCAGAAAAAAATCGTTCCGTTAAACCCACTCCACAGTAGAGGTTTGACAAAGAATTCTGATAAATTGAACTCTCCTGATTAACGTTAGGAACGTTGTAGAGTCTGATTTTGGTATCAGTTTTGGGTTATGAGGGTGTTTTTAAAGGTGACCAGAAGTACGGCATGAAAACGGGGCTGAACGCAAATTTTGAAATAGCCATTGTTTTGGAACTCAAAACCCTTACAACTTCACAAAATATACTACATTACTTAAATTATATTTAATAGGGTACAACTCGTGTTAATAAAATGTCACGTGATTGGTCAAGTAATTGTTCCAGTACCATCACTCTGAGGTATTGTCACTTGCTCTAGACGAGCCGTTACTGTCATCAGAGGATTGAATCTCGGCAATTTAAATTGTTTTTAAAACAGTATATACATTAATACATTTCTTAGACTATCCTTCATGTTTCTTGTAATTCTTTTTCATAGTGACAGCTCGAAACTTATACTTAAAACGTATTAAATTAATACTTATTGACAAAACATATTTGTTTTAACTTACTCAATTATATATATCTATGAACAAGTTTGAAAGATTGAATGGAAAAATATGTGATACTTTTATCGCGTCTAGTAATCTAATAATCAACTGGCAGTTGATCATAGTCGTCTGAATCGTAATCACACGTCTAAATGCTGCTGGTGCACTTTGCTGTTGACAATAGTCTTCCATGCCTTCTTCTTTCCTACTCTAGACAGAGGGCTTGTCGAATCACACCCGGTTAAGGCGTGAAAGACAGGTTGGACTTTGCACATCAGTGGTCTAACACCAGCTGCAATCTTGTGGGCTGGGATTCAACGTACGCGATCCTTCACCCCAGTGCGAAACCACAGCCCCTCACATTCAATCTCGTCATAGTGGGTGACACAGAGCAGTAGCACATCAGTATCAGGGGATTGAATGACAACCCTCTGTGCATCTCGAGTGACATGTTTGGCGTGCAGTAGCATTCTGGTGCATGTCAACTTCTTCGTAATCACAATGCAATGCTGTAACTTCGGTGCACTCCCCGTTCTTGATCGATAATGCTAGCTGCCCATCCGTAGCTCCTCCTCCGATTAAGAGTTCTTTGTCTGCCGGCAGACGTTGTTTCACCATTTCAACCCAAGCCTCTGTGAGGAAAGCAGATATGGTGACTTCGTTCGCAGCATTACTGATGTACTTTGGAAACTGCTTGGGGACTGGCGTGGATGCCCCATGGATCCGCTTCACCGCTTCTAACGCTTTTGCCTCGCCTCGTTTCTGCCGTTCAGCGGCCTTGATGGACAGCTGCCAGTAGCAATCAAATGCTATATCCAATTGATGGCACCTCTGTTGATAGTGAGCTATGAAGACTTCAAAGTACTTGGTTGCCATTTCTCTGAAGGTGGTTGCTCCAGCAAATCTTAGGCTTTGCACTAGTGCCATAGCATCTAAGATTTGAACTGTTGGCATATCTGGATGGGAGGCCAGCCGTTGTTCTAAGGTCACATAATTTTCCAGAACCTGGAGTAAAGGTTTTTGGTGGTCTTCCTGAGAGTACCGCCGGCATGCTCCAGAGAATATGGTACTGTTGAAAGCTCATAACAAAGTATCTCTCTCACGTTGACCTGCCGGACATTTGCAATGATCAGCAATCTTCCAAATAGATCCCTGCCTTCAGTCAACGTCACAAGCTTCTCTTTGGTTGATTTGATTGTTGTCTTTGTCATGGATGATAATGTGTTGATCTTAAGGTTTGGAATAGCATCCCAGAGACTGACAGTGTTAGTATTCAACCGTTGTTCTATGAAACTATTCATCTGTGCCTTGCCCTTCTCTTCACTTGCCAACAGCCGTTTAGCTTCATCGCCAGGCAAAACAACACCAGTTGCAATGTTACTCAGAGAGCCGCTCTCTTCAACAAACGGGTCTTTCATCAATCCTGACTTGAAACAGGTAACTATCTTCTGAACATCGTTCTCGTCACGCTCCACTCTCTTAAGAGCTGCTTCCTTGTGGGTGCTAATTCGGTCCGGATTGTCGCTTCTACACATCCGCCTAACTGCCGAGATGATTGCCGCTCTCTTGTGGCAGTCAGAAACCCCCTCTGCATTCAAGCTGATCCCAACAATACCTACTTTAGATTTCAAATCTAAATTGATTGACTGTTCTAGTACCATGTTGGTCCATACACTAGAGAAAGGTTGGCTAGAGCAGCTTATCATATTGTCGCCTTCCATGAACCTCTGGTAGACTGCTTCTGCTGCAGTTGTTCCATGTCTACTAAGTAAACGGGAAGCCAACGAGAATAGTTATGCCGGTCATGTGCGAAGAAATACGGAGTCATTGAAGAGGCTGCTGCGAGATGAAGGCACCAGTTTCCTGTTCGTTCTGCCTTTACCATACATATGTACTCATCCCAGAACGAAAACATTGGCGATCGAGATCTTATTTTGTTCTCGGAAGGTTTCAAATAGCTCCATCACGGTCTTCAACTCAACTGTAATACTCGTGAATCTCTGAGGGACATCCTCTTTGCTCTTTATTGCAAACTGCTTACAAGGTCCTTCTGCTCCAGATTCGCCTTATATGGGTGTTGACTCTCAGCGTTTAGCCAACGAATGAATGTCTACCACATTAAACGAAATAGCGCCTCCATGGTGAGCTTGTGTGCCCTGACTCCTTGATTATATGACTTCCCCTTCATCAGGGAGGTCAAAGTTCCTGGTCCATAGGCACCGGACTCAACCAAGGCATCAATACCCAAGCTCTGGTATCGTTTACTTAAGACCGCTAGGAAATTCAGAGCAATGTGAAAACCGCCTGGTCGAATGAGGGTGTCGGGAAATTCGTCTGGATATTTCCATATGATCTGTTTCGCTTTGGAGTAGATCGCCAGATCAAAGGAGACAACCACGTCTTTCTGATCAAAACTAGTGCATATGTCCTGTGCTTTTTTCATGACTGTTTTGATAGTGCTGAACTCAGTGGATGATGCATGTGTCATTGGGCAGTACCCGATAACAGTCGGCCGTCAGATCCATTGCGCATGATGACTTGTATTCATCTGTTGTGGTGAAGACTGCCCCTCCTGGTTTTAATTTTCCGATGAAATCTTTTACGGCAGGTCGTTTGCTATGAGCTGAACACTCCAAGATTTCGTCATAGGCACTTATCCAAGTAAGAGATCTCTCTTTCCTAAGGTCAGCATGCACTTTTGGCGGCGGCATCGCCCCAAACGGTTTCTTTTGATACTCAACAAGAGTTGTTGCGTGAGTCGTACTCTTTCCATCTAGAGTTTCCTCATTGAGATCATTGTTGTCTGCTGCAAACTGGATAAACACCACTGGTGATATGTTGGATGGTATAACAGTACCACAATCCTGTGATTTGGCTAAGATCTCCTTTGCTAGGCCGGTATCCACGGTGATTGTACTGATCAAATAATCATATATGTGAACTGTGGATGAAGGGTCATAAGAAGTTTCTGAGGAAAATGTTTTAAATTTCGCGGGTTGTCAGCGTTGTTATAAATATAATTCATATTAATGGACATTGTGTTGATACTTAGTTCAAACTGTCTGTGTTTTATGTCTCCCTACTTCTTGCATAAAGTTTGTACAAACATTATTTTAGCACTTACCTGTCAAAGCGTTCGAGAAATAGTGAGCCAACACACAGCCTATCCTTAACCATTTTGAATCTTGGCTCGGTATGGAAACGAGGCTGACTGGTGTCGTCTTGGAAATCGCGCCTCAAAGCAGAAACAAATCTGGCAATATTCCCAAAATAGGTGTAGAAAGTTGCGATAAGGAGTAATAAGACTCCGAAATCGAAAAAAAAATCAATATAGTCTTTTAGAAATACTTTTAAAAATATTACAAGTAGGTGGTATTTTTTCATTAACAATTTAGGCAGTAATCTCTAAATGTCTTTCATGAAAATAAAGAACTTAAATAAATAATTAAAAATCCACACTAATTTCTAATGATTATCCTGTGCTTTCTTTTGATATTTTAGCAATTCTCTCTTGTTTGGATTCAGATTAGACCTACATTTTTAATATTTGCGTTCCGCCTCGTTTTCATGCTGCACTTCAGGTCACCTTTAAAAACACCCTCTTAACTCGAAACTGATACCACAATCCGACTCTACAACGTACCTAGCGTTGATCAGGAGGGTTCAATCTATCAGAATCCGTTGTCAAACCTCTACTGTGGAGTGGGTTGAACCAACTCCTTAACTAGAGGCTTTTTGGAACCCCAGCTCCCCGACTACAAGCAATTTAACTGAACTGCTTTCAGTGAGACTGCAGGTGGCAAGATCACATTCAAGTGCTTCATCTGGTATTGAGTTCCTGCCCCATCTGAATGCCATGGCATGCATTTACGATCAACTTCTGTGCCAAATTGTATGAAACGTCCGACTCTGTATGTCTTTATAGTCTTACCACCGTATGTTAAAAATTAAAATACAATGTCTTTACTAGTCTTACAGTCCTAACATATTTCCGAGGAGACCTGTCGGTATAAGCCCGGGGGTTTCTTGAGGTCTCCTCGCCACTTCTTACTTCTTCTTAAATTACTATTATTATTCACTGTAAACTTATGTTACATCCTAGTCTATTATTCATTGTAATTTTTTACGAATGTATGTCGTGGTGAATAAAAATAATAAAAATAAAAAGCTTGAACCTTACATTTCTGCAGTTTCCACTGATGTGGTTATCTGTCTTGTTATGTGCAATTTTTTCAAATGAATCCACTCTGGACAAGGATTCGTCGGTTCCTTTGATGCGGCATGATCCGAATGATCTGAAATCACAAATCCGTTTTTGGATTGTCCGAAAAAACGCACCCTTACATTAGCGTTAATCGGCTTTCGAATAATACTGTACATGTACATGTACATGTACAACCTGTTTTAAAACATTGCATGTATTTAGGACCCTCTACTTGTTTAGATAAGAGTGATCTTTTCCAAATTATTTATCATATTCAGTTTTCTGTTATGACTAGGCTTTTGAATACTGTTATGTTGAAAAGGCTAGTCCAAGTTTGCCTGGTTTTATTCATTTTCTTATTCATGCTTGTGAGGGCAAAGGCATTTAGTGCATAGCCGGCATTAGGCCTGGATGGCCATAGCCCTTTCTCACTTGTCTGTCTTCTTTAAAAGTTTTGGTGTTTTTTGGTCCAATAGTTAACTTAATTCCCTTACCAATGTGTAGACTACTCAACTTATGCCAATATTTCGAACTTTCAGACCCCTTTTAGTTTCCAAAACCTGTGCAAAAAGGAATAAAAGGAAAACAGGTAGACAAAAGAAACTTTTTTAATTTCCAAGTAAAGGTATCGTTTATACAATGTAGTTTTAGATTTGATTTACCCACACTGTCAAACCAGCTTATTTCATAATAAGCATTTCACTTAAAGTCCTTATTTCTTATCGGCCAGGCTTGATAATATTGAATTTTACTGGCTATAACTTGCCGGGTTTTTTTTTTTCGGTGCGGTGTAGTCACTGTGACTACTGAAAAATTCAACAGCTTTCTCACGGCAGAGGGTACAATACTTTACACCTGGCCTATAGCCTACAACACTCTGGCCAATTTTGTCAAACAGGTAGTAAAAACGAACTGGTAGACGCACTGGCGCTTTTTTTCAGTGGAGTTCAATAACCACACAAATAGTTCAAAAACCACACATCAGTTCAGTGACAGTAGACCTTAATACCAATGTTATAGTTCAAAACCCCTTTTTTTCTCAACGGAGTTCAATAAACACAAATAGTTCAAAAACCACACATCAGTTCAATGACAGCAGACCGTAATACTAATGCAAGAGCTCAATAACCATACAATTAGTTAAAAACCCATAAATCCGTTCAATGACAGCAGACTAAATATTAAAAGAGGGGGTTTTGGAGAAGGCCTTACGGGGGCAAGCCCCTTATCCAGAGCCCGCAGAAAAACAAACAAAACTAATTAGCATATACACACTGCAAGCATTGACATCAAGCTTAAAGATTCCTTTGAGTAATCCATTGTCCCATTATCCAATGTTTTTGTCTATAACCATAATTGGCATAGGTTGGTCTCAACCACAGCCTGTTCCATTAAACAATTCCGCTTCTTGTCTGTCAATGCCACGGATCACTTGGTCCTCTGATCAACCCTGCCTCAAGATAGAAGCCCCACTGGCACTATGAAAAAACAGATCCCGGCTTTTTCTCTTTCTGATTTGATATCAATTGTGTAAGAGCAGGGAGGGGAAGTGGGCAATTATGTTCATGTTATATCAAAAGGGCCACCATGTTTAACTATTATGGTTTAAATCAGATTTTTAGGGACTAAATATTTAAATAATTATTGGTTTTAATGAGTTTTAAGGGACTGAATATTTACATTGATTATTGGTTGGTAAAACTGTTTATTTTATTTTATTAAGAGATTTAAAAGAAAACTCATTAGGAAATTGCCTGGCAAATCCCAAATTACTTTTATATTGTTTTGGATGCTGACTTTCTGGTACCACCGAGCAACCTTGTGACAGTCTAGAATCCCCATCTGCGTGTTCATATTATTCTGATTTGATATCAGCTGTGAAAGAGCAAGGAGGGGTAGTGGGCAATTATATCCAAGCCACATCAACAGGACCTCCATCCCATATTATTTTGGTTTGATGACAATTTCAAGGCCAAATTTATTTTATTAATAATTATATGTTTTGGTTTTATTAATTTTCTCTTATTTTATTTTAGAGATTTAAAAGAAAAATCAATGGAAAAATGAATGGCATATCATCCAAAGATAACGCAGGGAAGAGGCTGGTGATTCAATTCAATTCAATTCAATTTTTATTTTCACACGTACAACGAGATTCAGTACAATACATAAAAAACAATAAACATTTATATAACAAAGGAGGACTAACGAACTAAAGGAAGCGAAAAAGGACTGAGAACAATACATGTGATTTAAAGCTGTCATTATTAATAAATATTGCTTTTTGTGAAATCATTATTACTAGGTGTGAATTTTGTGGAAAATTATTACAAGTTTTGATTTTTTATAAAACGTATCCATAACATGGTTCTCTATGTCGATGACCCTATTTGTCCTAAAATTTGATCAGCCACGCGGTCTAACTGACCAGCCATTAATCGGAGCTGGGCAGCTACCCGCGTGGCCTCAATTGTAGATTTTTTTACTTTTTTTGCTTTTTCAATGAGTTTGTCTTGTTGCACTTTAATTATAGCCTCCATTGCCACTAATTTTTTCTCTCTGTCCAAAAGTTCTTGTCTCTTTTCGTGGATTGTAATTGCCTGGAGGGTTCCCCTGATCTCCAATGTTTCTTCTTGTGTAAGCTGCAACAATGATGCGCCAAGCATTCTTATCTGACATTACTTTGAAATTTTGATATCTAAAAAGATGAGCTCAACTATGCTATTTAAGAGTCAATGTCAGTAAAAACCAGACAACATCAAATACTTGTGGCAACGGTCAAAAAAATCGATTTCGCTCATACTTTCAAGTTTGATACCCTATCATGTTAGAAGAACCCCTGTGCAGTTTGTTTTGAAAAATATTTTTTCGTTGGGGAGAAATTGACATTTTTGCAAGAGAGGGTAAAATTATGCAAGTTTGTCGATCTCTTGAAAATCGAATAAGCTGTATTTAATCTTTCTGATTTTATTATCTTCAAGTATGATATCTCTTTGTATCTCAGGGAGATGTTGAGGCTTTTACAATAAACTCTAAATTTCTGGTGGATTTTTCAAGAAGACGTGGTTTTCATGAGTCAAAAAGTACCGTATAAACAATCGAAAGTTTCACCCCGGCCGATACAACAGATTGACCTGAATTTTACTGTGGTTTATGCTAAAACATAGGGCTTGAAGTTTATCAAAAGAAATCCCTTGGTAAAAGAGTTTTTATGGCGCTGTTGACACTCACAGTTGGCTAAAAACTGCAATTTTTCTTGCATAATTAGCATCG
>NW_028145437.1:1535000-1582500 GCF_977016875.1 Pavona decussata | reverse complement strand
CCGAAAATAATATTGAGCTCAAGTAACTTGAGCTACAAGACAGTGCGAGATTTTACCTTGCAGAATCTCCTCAATCTTTTAAACTGTCTGGCTTAAAGCGATATAGCTTAAGTGAGGCCTCGCAGTTTTGTTCATTGCGCTGAGCTAATTTAAAATTTGAAAGGCAACCGTCTGTTTAACAGATTTCCAGAGCGTGAGCTGAACTGGTAGGAGTATCCGTTAACTTGATAAGACTAAACGGGTTTAAAATGTCTTCTGCTATACATTTTTGGCTCAAAAAGGTATAGCACACTCGTTTGATAACTTTGATAAAGTTCAATAACCACACCATCAGTTCAATAACACACACCAGTTCAGTGACAGTAGACCTCAGTTGTAAGAACAACTATAGAAGGAGTGGTTTTTTTAATTTCATTGCGACAAGTAGGAGGAGACGGGGGAGCATTTTACGGGGACGAGGTCCATATTTAGGGCTGGCAGAAAGTAGGAATAAACGAAATAGTATCTATATATTCACAAATAATGGTAACAGGCTTCCACGGACGCATTTAAAAATCCATTGTCCATCCATCTATTGCTTGTCCTTGTAGTCATGTTTAGCATCAGCTTTCTAATAATGTAGCTACTTCTTGTACTTAGCTGCTCTTCCTGCTCTTTTGTCTTGCTTTTGCGTCAGACCAATGGAGCAAAACCTGAACAAACCCGAAGCGCAAACCAACGAACAAGCGGAAACCCGAGCGAACGAACAACCGAGCCATCGAACGGATAGCCGAATGACTGAGTTAACGATCAAACGGTTAACTGAACGCACATCGGCGAAAACGAGCGAACGAGAAACCGAGTGAATGAACAAGCGAAAGTAGATAAACAGCTGAACGACTGAGTGGACAGCTCTTTTGTTTGCAGTCATAAGCGTTTATAAGGATTGATTTTCTGATATATTTAATGCAAACTTTTAAGCGCTTAATTTTTCGGAACGATTAAGAAGCGTGTAGCTTTAGTTCTATTAACTTTTATTTTAAGTAAATATTGAAAATCTTTGCACGTATTTTAGTGAGCTCACCAAAAAGAGAATTAAGAAACAGCATATATTGACAAAAGCAAAACAAAGCTCCGTCTGCTCAGAAGGTCTGTCATTCTCGTCAGTGGCACAGTGAACAGACCCGGTAGAGAGTTCAAGAAACGCCAAACAACGATAAACACGAACAAAATATGTAAGCGTTACGGTGAGGGTGAAAATTTTTAGGGTGAATCTCTCTGCCACACATTTCAAACTGCAGCACCACAGCTGGCCCTACGTGCCTGAGCTGACAACTATCATTCTATGCAGTTTCAGATTTCAATACATTAACAAAACTAATGATTATTTTGTACCTGAATAGCTCGTTTCAGGAAGATTTAGAGCGGCCTCTTCAATTAACTGGTATTAAATCCAATGGAGCACATCAATTCGCCATCTGATGCAGCTTGAGTAAAGTCTTACGTCCTTATTTATCAGTTCAGTTGACTTGAAGAGCAGTTTTTGTAACAAGAAACTAAAGTCTTTGGAAGAACAGTTTAAACATGTAAAGAAATAGGCGACAAAACAGTGAAAGATTAAGCTCGCGCAATTTATCTGTACGCGCGAAATTTAGTTCAAACGGCATCGTCATGAAACTAGTGCCCAGATCGTCCCAACTTTTAGGATGAGATCGATACATATTGGTAGCGCGCTAACTATCTCCCTCCTGGCATAGTGAAAGTTATGAAAAAATAAATTTATAGTGGAGCCCCATGGCTAAGAGAATTTGGTAACCCATGAATGCGAGAAAATTTGGTTTGGTTATGACGTCACTTGTGTCCGTCCATGCGACCGTCCGTACGACGTAGGCAGCACCATAGGACAACCAATGTGAAACCTGTGTTGCCACCCGCGTAATTTTGGCGGGAATTCAGTGGGAATGGTGTGAGCTGTTCTGTCGCCAGCATTTGTTTGGCGGGAAGTTGCATGGCCAACTGTTTGGCCAACTTAGTTTCAGAGAAGCAAAAAAACAATTTCAGAGACAAGAAAATACGAAGTCAATTCAGATTTCATATTTCATTATGTCAACAAACGAAGAAATAGGACAAATTGGAGGAAGAGAGATAGAGAACAAGAAAGCAGGCGACAAAAAGGCGACGTTCGACGTGAAAGAGAGCGAATAAGAGCACTAGCAATCAGGAAAAAAATGAGTGACGAACAACGGGAGAAAGAGCAAGACAGATTACGAGAAATGAGGCAACAATATGGTGACGAGGAGCTTTAGAAAGAGCAGGACAGGGCTCTGGAAAACAGGCGAAATTATGATGAAGAGCAGCGGGAAGAAGAGAGGAACAGGGCTTGGGAAAAAAGGCTGAATTGTACTGAAGAACAAGGGGAGAAAGAGCGAGACAGATCACGAGAAAAAAGGCGACAATATGGTGACGAGCAGAGGGAGAAACAGCGGAACAGGGCACGAGAAAACTAGATGAATTGCACAGGAGAACAACGGGAAAAAGAGAGAGAAAGCGGTCGTGAAAGGAGGAGAGCTAGTGACAAACAGCGAAAAAGAGATAGAGAAAGGAAACGAGAGAGCAGGCGAAGAAATAATTCAAGTAACTCCGAGCAAAGAGAAAGAGAAGGAGGTGAATAAGTTAATATTTAGCTTAAATAAATCACAGTCCCACCCCATCAGATTTTTTCTGTGTCCTCTTATGGTCGATTCTTTACATCTCCCTTTATTTCCTTTATAATCATTATTACAATTATAGTAAAAACAAGAAAATAATACAGTCAATTATCAAAGTCAATGCTTGTGTTACTTTTTTATGTCACGTCATGCGTAGAAACAGATGCCAGCAGTTTTAATTAGTTTTTCCTTACGAAACACCGTACGTTCAAGCCGTTGAATTCGGCTTTCCTCATTGTTAGCCTGCAGGTAATTATGTGTAGAATTTGTAATTGTGAGAGGAATATCATCCGCTATTGGAGCCAATTAAGGTCTGTGCTTGTTGTAATCTGATAATTGTGTTTTCAGTCGAGGAATATGTACGTAAAGATGGCGGTCATGTACAAGACGGATCAGACATACTGTTGAACTTGTCGCCTGTCGAAAGGGAGCCAGTTCAGTTTGGTCATGAACATGCAGGTGAAAAACATTGTAAATTCTTTTAGATAAGAGTAGGTTGTGGTTAGTATGAGATTTTTGAAGGAGCTAATTGTAGTGAAATGACATGTGAAGAGCAAATATAAGCTTAATGGCAGTAGCTTTAATTGTTTTTTACCTTGCTATCACCGTACGTCGCTTGTCAAGGTGTCATTAGTGCATATGTTTTGCATTTATTGTGTGAAAAACATTGATACACCTTAATTCCTGTTGAGAATTGCTTTCCTCTTGGAAGTGAATGCCATGTCGTAAAATTTAAAAGAAAAAGTAAGCTTATTTTTGAAATGAAATTCAGTGCCATTTGGTATCATTACGCAGATATTTTGCTTTGATTTTAAGGCGTTAATTAGGGTATTATAGTTAGTAATTGTAGAAGAATCTCGACTACTCATGATTCATGAGCAAAATAATTAGGGTTTGGTTTTGTTAAATGTGATCTGACGATTTTGCTTTCAGTAGAGGGAGAAGATCATGAATACCAGCTGGAATGTGTACGTGAAGATGGAGGCCAAATTGAAAATAATTCCAATGTGGAAGCCGGGAATGGGGTATTGTCAAACTTGTCGCCTCTTGAAAGAGATTCAGATGAGCTTGCTCATGATTATACAGGTAAAAACATGAGTTATACATTCAGTAAGAGTAGGCTGTAGTTTAAGTGTGAGAATTTGAAGAAGCTAATTGTAGTGGAATCTATTCATACCACGGTGGCTTGTGGGTACTGAATATTTACCTACATTTAGCAATTATTCTCCGAAGTGGAGGTGAATAGTGATGGATATTTACCGAGCGGTGAGGTTAATATCCATCACTTTCACCGACACTGAGATAAATAATATTGTTTTAGTATATACCATACAAGCTGAAAAACTAGTGAACCAAAAAATTATTTTACTACTGACAATACATGCATACCGACAAATGGTATGAAAATTTAAAATCTCGCGCCATGCGGTAAGCGGTTTCTTATTGTGGAAAGTTCCGTCTCGCTTTCTTGCAGACAAATAAAACTTTTGGAGACACTAGTTTAGTTCTTATGGTGTTATTTTGCAATTTTTATTTGAAATTCAACTTGTTGTTGAAACCATGCTGAAAAATATTACGTTTCATTGTAATTTTAGTGCTTGGCAGTTTCCATAAACAAGGGATTGTATTTTCATTATTCATCTTAGAATATGAAGTTGAAAAGATTAAATAAGATACCATTTAATGCAGTCAAACCAAACTTTGTCATAGATGCTGCTCGCATAAATAATTTACCGGAGGATGGTGAGTTGCCCAATTTGAGAACTGTTGAGTTTTCTGAAACAGAACACATGGATGACCAAGGCCCAGCTCCACAGCAATTGGAAGCTGGCGAAACAGATGGTAGCGATGACTCAACAGTCTCTGGAGTTCTTCTTACTGAGCCAGGAGTGAACGTGCAAGCACAAGTCAATGCTGCCATAAATCAAGTTGTGTCTGAACCAAGGGAAGGAGAGTCAGACGAGGCTCAACAAGGCATGGAACGACCAGTGATCCCATGGCCGACCACTGACACAACTCCAGCATCTGAGTTCAACACTCCTTACTTTTTCACAATGGCATTTCCTTGCTTGTTTCCTTATGGAAAGGGTGATTTCCACATTAACCGTCCAATTACATGTCCTGCACTTCACGACTGGGCGGAGCACTTGCTGTGGTATCAAGACAGAAGGTTTGCACGGCATAAAGTATGGAAGTTTGTTGTTCACAACATGATCATGAGAAAGCGTGCACTGGAGCAGAGCAGGTACTTTGTTGATCAACAACTAGGTGACCCACACATAACTGTTGCAGATCTTCAAGAGCGACTAGCGAGGGGTGACACTTCAATCACCAACAGGCTCTTATATTTTGGTGCAAATCTACGCGGTACAGCTCAGTACTGGCATCAAAGACGCAGAGAGCTTCGTGCCTTGGTTGAGTTCATGGTCAATGAAAAGCGCGGATTACCTGCATTTTTCATGACTGGAAGTTGTGCAGAGTTTTACTTTCCCCCACTAAGAAGACTATTGGAACAATACATTTTACAGACCACGGGGGAAGAGGTCGACCTTGCCGAAGATAGCAATGCCCTCTTCAAAGCTGTACAAGAAAATACGCATTTGGTGGTAAGCTACTTTGACCTACGTACCCAGTCATACCATGAAAAGGTACTGAAGCCAGTGTTTGGTGTATCTGATTATTGGTACCGCTATGAATTTGCCAAGTCCCGGGGTCAAATTCATTGGCATCAACTAAGCTGGAGAGATGACAGACAGCCACACCAGCTGTTGCATGAAGCTCGTGAAGATGGTTGTGACGAAGACGAGTATGCAGCTAGACTTAGCCAGTGGGCTGATGAAAACTTTGCAATGACAGCATCACACCCAGCTGGCAGTGATGAAAAAGGACAGCCAAGAAAAGACCTTTGGCCACCACCTGAGGGTTCGGCTGTAGAAATATCACATGAAAGGGATCCCCTGGTGAAGATGCTACTGGAAATAGCTGCAACACAAAATGCAATACTGGAAGATCATTTGCTTCTTGTGAACCGAGTTGGGCTGCACAGTTGTTCTGATTACTGCTTGAGGACTCCTCGCCACCCTGAGCCAGGATTGCAGCCAAGAGAACGTGTATGCAGGATGGAGTTTGGAAGCGAGTTTTCCCCAGGGAAGAAACTGCGGAACGACCCAGAAATTGTGGAAGATCACAACGGAGCTCCTCGCCTTGAAATGCCACGTGACCATCCACGTGTGGTTCAGCATTCTCGCTATCAAATGCAGTCTTGGAGAGCAAATGGGGACACAAGCTTGATTCTTTCCAATTCTCCCCCAGACAATCCTAGCACTGATGATATCATAGCAATAATCGATTATGTGTGTGGGTATGCTTGCAAGGATAGTGAACCCACTGGTGCAACTGCTGATCTTTTTAAGGACATGGTCAATGCTGTTGATGCAACTGATGCAGACCAAGTGACTGGCAAGTCAATGTGTGCTAAAATGCTGATCAAGACTGTGGGAAGACGAGATATCAGTGGACCTGAGGCATCATTTGAATTGAGTGGACTAGCACTTTGGCGATGTAGCCGTTCATTCACGTACTTGTCTATGTCAGGCGCAAGGCGACTTGAACGTGATGGTGAGACTGCAACTCGTAGCACCCCTTTGGATAAGTACCTTATACGACCACGTGAGGAGCACTCTTCTTGGTACCATTTTGCATCAAAAAATGGTAAGGTTCCTGTAGTAAGTAGTGGTGCAACACACGCAACATGGCCATTGAATGAGGACTACTGTAGGACAATGCTTCTGTTACACTGGGCAAACTGGTTTAACATCCAAGAAGTAAAGGGAGATGCTGAATCTTGGATTGAGAGGTTTACTGATTTTATTTCTAGTAATGAGTGCCCAGCATTCGTGAAGGCCCAGGTTGCAAAGGCACAGCCTTATGCGGAGTAATCACAAGAGCCGGTATTTGTAGAGGATGAGGATGATGATGCTGTAGAAGCCGAACAACAACCAGATTAGGTGGATGTCTATGCAGGGCAGAACCAGAGATATGAGGGTGTGGAGAAGGATTTGGAGAGGACTATGACTGGAACAACACCTGCATTGTTCTTCCTGAGGGCAAAGACCCCAAGAAATGGCTTGAAGAAATAATCAAAGAAGACGAAGAACGCGAAACGGAAACTGCAGGCCTTGAATTGCCACAGGTGTCGCGGTTCTCCCTAAATGAGAATCAGAGAGCCATAGTGAGTCCATCTGGTGTGCGATTTAGGGGGAACCGAAAAGACGTGTGATTTTGTGACGCGTAACACGTCACACGGTATTGCACCGCATATGACATGATCTCATACTCGGTAATGCCAATGCGGAGGCACGTTTCTCTCGTTATTAGTAGGGTTTTTTTCAATAATCGTATAGATAGAGTAAGTAGAATTGTAGATAGAAAATTGTAGATAAAGTGTTGTAAATAGAAGTAAGTCGTATTGTAGATAGATAGCTAGAATTGTAGATAGAACGTTGTAAGAATGCCTCCGAAAGGTCACAAGCGGAGTAGAGTTAGCGCAGTTAGTTTCGTCGACGAATTGCCCAAAGAAGTTGACAGTTCCTTGGAAGGCGGGAACGCTCTTGTGGGAGCCTTCAGATCGATGTGTTCCACCAAGCTGACTTTGGACAGTGTAAGAAATCTGCCTCCCAAAGTTATTTGGGCGCATCTATCTTGCAAGTACGAACCTCAGTTGTTGTCTGATATCAGCTTCTCCTTGGAAGACCTGCGAGTGCTTCCTAAGACCGTTCGTTGGGAGACCATCGCAAAACTAACTTCAGTTTCACTTGAAGAGACGCCCATAATATTCAAGGGTTTAGGAATTGTGAAGAAGTCTGTCCCTATTGGTGTCCGCATGTACCATGGAGTTTGTGGTGTGACATTGCTGTCTCCTCCAACTGCCACGTGTTTAGCATGCAGCAGAAATCTTGCTCTTCACAACAAGGCATGTGACGTCGTAGTTCACACTCTCAGTGGCAAGAGAAATGGTCTGAAGTTCTCACTACGATGTGAGCATTGCCATACCAATTATAATTATGATAGGTATGGCGATAAAACCAAGGGCTGGAGCCTTTATCCTGAGAGCAGACCCTTCGTGGAGGCCAGTGACATGTGCGTGAGTTTTTTAACGTGTTTTTAGCGTGTTGAGTTTGCGATTGGTGTATGTAGAAACTCCAGAGCTTGATAACAGAAATGCACTTTTATTCAACGTTACGTTACATTAGTCAGTTTCACACACAATACCAACTCGAATTATACGTACACCCGCATGTAATAAAATATATTTCCGAATGTTCTTATTTAACGGGTGCTTTGTGACAGCTTAGCCAGAGTGTTGTTCTAGAAATTGTTTTAGGTGTAGATCTAGAGGTTAATTTACATAAAGTGTTTATTTTTTGTTCAAAAAATTATTTCTATTTATCTATCAAAAATTTGAAGAATAGTATTATATTTTCATTAGGCTTGTTTTTTTATTTATTCCATTTTAATTCCTACAGGAATCATTGTTGGGTCAGTTTTTCCGGGTTTTCAACCTCTTATAATGAAGCATTTGGGCGGTTTGCTGACGAGGAAGGTAAATACACCTGTATGTTTGGGCACGTTTACATTACATTACATGTACATTGGATTGATCGTTTGTATATAAAATTGTTAATAATTTGACGTTATTGCTATCAAAAGTTATAAAACTATTTTTATTAGTTGAAGGCAAAAATCCTTATAAGTAAAGGTTTGGTTATACATAGACAAGTAAAGATAAACGATAAAAAGGAACAACGTTTCAATGTAACAGAAAATGCTAAAATAAAACAGTCAGTATTAAGTAATTTTTTATTTGTGTCTTTCTCACTAGAATATGGAGAAAAGCAGTGTGCTTCAGGTTTCTGGAATGGGGAACTCGAGGCTGAGTTGAGAGAACTTGGTAACTTGGATTTTTTGGATTGATGAAAAAGAATGAAGACAGGGAAAGAGTAATGGAGGAAGTTGATAAGACTAGAACAAAATCTGTTTACAGCCACTCGGCTGCCGACTGTTCAGATGCCTGCCGGGATCGTGGTGAGGAGATAGCTCTTTTGTCCCTATTTAAAACAATAAATTACAGTGTAATGTAATGGCAAATTTGCAATCATGTTAACAAAACTCAAATAACAAAATCATAGAAAGTACTTTAAACTTTCGTACATCAGTTTTAACATTGACAGTAAACCAAAATTAGTCTAGAGCCTTTTCCATGGTTATGGATTTAAGTCCTGTGATTATACATTTATTGATATATGGACTATATGATCTTCAATTTTTTAACTATCAGGGAAAAAAAGAAAAAATTTTAAAGATCCTAAATTGTTGTCAGCTTAGAAGATTAAGGGGGGAGACTCTTAACTACAAAATAGTTCAAAATGGTTGCTATGGATGACTGCTAACCATCATATCTTGAGCCCACTTAGTATCCTGGGGTTAGTTCTTGGCCATGTTTCTTCTATTTGAGGTTCCAATAACTTTCGGTATTCATGACCATATTTGGTAAGTCACGTGACCTAAAAACAAAACTACTAAAACTCAGGCAGCTTACACCTTTTCTCAAAGGAACAAAAGCGAAAGGGTAGATTGCATTCAGATGCACAAACTGACGTATGGATTTGTTGAAATTTACGCTATTGAAAAAGTTATGACTTCACAAAAACTTTATGACGTCATAACTTTTTGTGTTACGCAAATTTCAACAAACCCATACGTCAGTCGGTAATTTCGTCTGAGGAATACATATTATGGTCTGAAGTGGAATAAATTTTGGGTTTTCTCGACCAACTCATCGCCTTACAGCGTTAGCTTTTCTCCAAACTCATAACCGCCTTGTTTATGAATTCTTAAATGCCTTGAATACTTTTTTGCAAATATATTTGGTCCAAAGGCTTTGGTAGTCATGTTACAAAATTCTAACTATACAGAAATCAAAGGGATGCCTTTGGTTAAGACGAAAATTTCATTCAGCAGCTGTTCACCATGTTTGCCTGGGTTACAAAGCTTGTGTGGCCTAGTAACCAAGCCTTAAAAGCTATAACTTTCTTTCAGGTTGTGGAAGGTTGTGGGTAGTTGATGGTCAGTGGAAGCTCATGTTCTCACACTGTATGATGCAGAGAAAGGTCAGTGTCTTTCATTGTTGTCATGTTTATAATGTACCCTTCATAGCAGTATATATTTCACATTATTTTATGGCCAGTAACATTTTGCGGTGAAAGGTTGCAATCTAAAGTACAAAGAACCTAAATAAAAGCACCGAAAAACTTGACGAGAAAAGGGAAAGAGTTTCGCGCCAAAACTGCGGCTACCATGCACTGTCAAATGTCCTTTCCAGTCTGCATCCTATAGAGTACAAACTAGAGTACAGTCATGAGCACAGACCTCACTGCGTTCCGTCTGTACTCATGCCCACGGTCAAGATTCTCCCATACAGACCCCCTGCTTGGAGATAAAAACTAAAACAAAAACTAGCTATGATATATTCATTTCTAAATTCTGATTTTCTGAATTCTGATTAGTTGATAGGCATATGAGGTCATATGCACACTTATTTGATATGAGATAGTTATGGTTTTATGGGCCTCATTCTCATTCTATTCCGATGATCGCCTGTGGATTTTTTGTTTATTTTTAAATGAAGTTTCAAACACCAGACACGGTGTTATCACTTTCAAAAGAGTCACAAGGTTAGGGCTTGTAAACACAGTATAAATATCAAAAATCTGTTAGTAAACAGATTTTTGATGAAAACATTTTTCGAAATTTTTGCCTCCAGGCCAATGTAATTTGTCTGTCCATCTTGTTAAATTTTAATTAAGATTATTACATTCTTACTTGCATTTTAAGACAGCCCCTTTAACAAAAGTAGTTGGTAGGGACTCCAAACACTTAACACTTTAATTGCATTCGAGCATACATATGTATACGTATGTTTCCCTGTTGTCTATGTCTATTTCAAGTTGCTTTCCATTCCTCTTTAATTCTCAAACAGAATTTTATTCGTGGCATGCCCCTCTTAAACTACCCAAATGTGTGCACCAACGCCACACAACATGGAAAGGCCTTTTGTGATGAGCACATCGAATATCTTAAGGAGCAGCACCCTGACGTGCCTATAGACATACGAGGATTCTTAAAGTACTGTGGCATCCAGCGTAGTGCCACAAGTGCATCAGGTAAATTCTGTATTTAACAACATCAACATGTACAACAAGGGTATTGAATGTACATTAACTAGAAGATATCACATTTTGTGAGAAGATTTGACTTTTATAATGTTATGTTTGAGTGACAAATTATACCAATTTCTCAATTTACCCACTCAATTTCATGAAAAATTGTTATGGAACCAAAACATTTCTTCTTTGAGCCAAAATCTACAGACGGAAGTGAATTGAGTTGATACCCACACCTCTTTTGAGAAGTTGCTTCAAGTGACATAAAAATGGCTAGTACATGGACAGGATTCACACCCATGAAAGTGTTAATGAGAAAATCCAAACTTGAAAATCTACTGGTATTTGGCTAGTATTTCACCGCCAAGTTCAATCCCTGCTTCTTTTTATTCACATTGGCATCATCCTAATTGAATGATGTTTTGTCCACTTGGCAGGTGAGGATGCCACTGAAGAATCTGCAGAGTTTCTTCAACAGAATGATGTGTGTAAAGTGGATCAGGTTTTAAAATCTTTGGGCACTGAGGCCTCGTCACAGCTTGGAAATAGTGCCGTTGATGCTCAAGGTGGGGTATCTACATGTCCTAAAATGGGCCAAGACATATACAGGGCTTTCAATAAAATTTGAAGTAGGTAGCTGGTTTGAGTAGAGTAACCGGCTGTATCAACAGGTTTTAAATAAATTTCTCTTACATTACTTTAATTTTTGGGTGAAAAGAGCCAACTTTTCTTGACGAAGCAGACGACGCTTTTCGTCGGCTGTTGGTGTTTATTGAAAGCACTGCATATATGAATAAATCTGGTACAGGTCATTATTTTTAATTTACCGTTTTTTACATAATTATATAGTTACCCAGTTGTTCTGCTGACTAGGTTTGATAAATTGTGTTTCCTTAATGTGCTTAAATTTAACTGAATTAATGGAAACTTTCTCAACAGGAACTACTGAATTCATTGAGAGAGAACATAATGCTCTGTCTAACGTTCTCCAAAACTGCCTTGAGCCAGACCCCACAACATGTAACAAAGAAACTGGTGAAAAACAGAGACTTCAGAAGTGGTCCAGAGGGCATTTATTCATAGTCAGAGGTGGAGGCATAATTGACTAGTGGAGTCCAATTTTCAAGTGAGTCTATTTATGTCATGCAAATAATTTTACTCCTGCGTTCTATGTTTTTTGTATAGCAGTTTTCTTTTTTTTTTTTTTGTTTCATCTTTGAACATCACCTTCTATCAAACATTCTGTTTTAAATGGAGGACCATACATAACCCACACGTTTGTTGGTGATCTTACATGTACTTTGATGTAATTGAAGCAACTTCAAAAAATTATGCCAGTTGAGTTGTGTTTGCCCGTTTTCAATCCCACATGTAGGCACCTCCTCAGGTGTCTCAGGATTTGGGCTTCCTGTGAGCTTGTTTTGGCTTGTGGGCTTCCTGTGACGAACAAATTTATTGATTAGCTTTCTTTTCTTTTTTTTTTTTTTTTTGGGCTAGGTCAGAAAGTCCATCTCAGGTATTCATTATTGTTATATCATGGCTTTTTACAATTCTGAAAGCAATCAACCCTCTCCATTGGAGCAAAGTGTTTCTGGCCTATGATAACATGTGCCATCTGGATGGTCTTAAAGCTGCAAGAAATCCACTGCCATTTTCTTCTCCATGGGACAAAGCGTGGATGACCATAAAGAAGATCATTGACAGGCTTCACATCCGCAACCACAAAGATGCTTCTTGTCAGGATAAATACAATCCTTCCTCCCTAAAGGAAGAAATTCCAGAAGGCAACACCATGGCTGCGGAACAGACATTTGTGTGGCTGTCTCGTTTTAAAAAAATTCTGTGTGCCATGCCAAAGGTCCATCACTTGTTTTATTTGCATCATATGGTTAAACGCAGGAACAAATATACTGTACATTGTTATAAAAATGGCAAAAAGCCTTTGTTGCCTAAGGCTGGGAAAACTTTTAGCTAGTTTGAACTTATTCACCAATATATAGCTTCATTTGCTTTTAAAATAACTAAGCAAAAATTATTGTTACCTTTGAGTCTAGAGGGTCTTGAACCCCATGAAAATTTGTTTATAGCAGGAATAAAATTTTGTTTATTACTATTAGGTAGGTTAATGATTTATACCTGCTGAACAACACCAAAAAAGATTATAAAAGAGTTCATTATTATTGTTGTCAATAAAATTAGCACTTATGTCTAGGATTGAATTGAGATCTTATTGTGTTGGTATCTCATAGGTTGGCTAAAATTTGCCTGTAACACCCCCTTAAAAAGTACCACCTAAGCCTAAAAATTTAGAAACTAGTTACTGTTTCTTTACAAAATCTTTTCATGTAGTTTTACACATTTAATGAAGAAAAATGCTAAATACAAGTGAATCGATCCTTTAATTTTAGGCTAACCTGGAAAATTAGTGGTTCGTACTTGCAGGTTTTTACTTGATTACAGGCATGAAACGCTTGTTGTTACAAACAGGCAATTAAAAGGGGCTATGATTCGGTTTATTTACAATATTTATCAGTTCAAAACCCTTAAGTCCACCGAAAACATCTATACAGTCAAACCTCTCCATGCGGACACCTCTCTAATACGGACACCTCTCTATTACGGACAGTTTGCCATGTACCGACAAAATTTTCATACATCTCTTAAAAAAAACCTCCATAATACGGACAACGGACACTTCATCTCAGCCCCAGGAGGCAGTTTCATACAAACTTAACCTCTTTATTACGAACACCCCGGGGACAATGTGTCAAATTAACATTGTGGAAATGGATTAAATCGTGGAAATGGATGATGTACTGCCAGAACCACGGAAAATAAAGTCGTATAAACACTATGGTATAAAGAAGCCCTATCGGAACTTAAGAGAAAGTCCGCGTTAGATTCGACCGCTCAATTTGGGCCAATCGTTCGATTTCCTTCAAATTCTCAGCAAAAGACAAAGTTGATATAACATTAATGAAAACACATTTCTTTTGATTCTAAACTTAACAATGCCCGAAATTTTGAGGCGAATGTTCCACCCCCCCCGAACCCCCGAAAATCGACCTTTCACCGAGTCGAATTTAACCCGTTTTCGGATGTTTGCCGCCGAAAGAATATTTATCCGAAAAACCTCACATTTATACCACGAACACATACACTACACTACTTCACAAATATGGTATACAGAACTCATATTATCGAGAACTTTTAAAAGGAGGGCATCTCAAACATACCGATGTTAACGATTCGTGCACAGAGCGTGTCAAGTGCTGCAACAAAAACCAACATTTCTCAAAATTCTGACTTACTCTGGAAGCCTCGTGTATTTTTTCAAAGAGTACTAGGATAGTGTCCTTAAACTACGGAAAAATATTTAGTGCATCTCTATACTGCGAAAAGATACGGCCGCAACAATTTTGGGCAAATCTCTTATTTTCCGACCCGTGTTGTGTGACAGCGATGGCATCCCAAGGCAACAAATTTCGACTTTTTCTGTCTTGACCGCAACTTAAAGTAGACAAATCCGTTTTAAAAGGGTAAACAATTAAAAACATACCTTAAAAGTTCCACTGTTTCGCTTCGAAGACTTCATGTTTCACCGATTAACTGTCAGCAAATTTGATGGCCGCGTCACGGATACCGTGACACGGGATCCGTGTTCCTTATTAGTTGGCTTGCAGGCGACGATCATGCTAGCTAAAAACCTGAACATCTCTACAGAGTTCCGTGAAATTAGTTCTGTTATTCAACCGGGCACTCTGCCAACCAAACAATAATCAGTTGCAGAATTGACATCGAGGAAAGACTTTTGAAGGTTGTCGTCCATCTTTGTTTTGAAATAACAACCGCTGACCGCAACAACATTTCCGGTCTGATCGAACCGGAAACAGAGCATTTAGAGTAAGTTAATTACTTGATATTTTCTAGCTTATTTTCTACTTCAAATGCATACATGTTTATACTGGGCAACTTATTATTAACCCTTTTATGTTATCTTACATGTATTTTACTAAAATAATAACAAAAACTGTAAAAAAAATATCTCAAAACTGAGAAATATATAGAAATGAGACTTCAGAAAGGTCTTGACAAAAACAGCAACTGCGAATTTACGCCGAAACTTGCAATAAATGAGACGTCAGAATGGTCCCAGCGAGAACTGCGAATTCTAATGCAAAAAGAAGAAAATGCAGGAAACTGCGAAAATTTGCAATTTTCAGTTGAAATTTGTAAACTTTGTAGCTACAATTTCGTCCTAGAAAGGCTACCGCTTCAAGAGGCTAGGCTAGCAGAGCTTTTCTTTATCTTGTTTGTATCCCAGGGGTTTTATTTGGGCTAGACTTTTTAGCGTCTCTCCTGTTTGCTATCTCCGAGAGCGACAGGTAGCTGCTTGAAAGGCAATTATTAAAGACTGAGTGTACCTAAATACTATTCTGTCTCTTAGCTAGATAATTTTATAGAAAACACGAACATTTTTCAACAAAGATAGCCAAGTGCTGAACCAAATCTTTCTTTCTGTCCTTTGCTGTAAATGGCACTTCATAGTTCTTTAGAATGTTCTTTAGCATTGAAACATTAAACTGTGAAAGCTTGTTGGCTCTCCGGTACTGGCAAAGGTCATAGACGTCGTAGTAAATGGGATGTAGAAGGCCGATCTCGTCAACAATGCTGTTCACCACTTCTTGTCTGTTGCTTTCTTCTTCCTCTTCCAGTATTTCTTCAATTTCTGTTTGGTCATCAGCAGCATCTTGCCCTTTCCTCTTGGATGACGCTAGGTGAGAGAAAAAGTTCTTTATCTGAACAACTGTTAGCCATTCTTCTCTGGAAAAACGACGCTTATTTTGTTCATCTCGCGCGTTTCGCATGTTTGCAGAGACTTGTTTTGGGTTAGCCTTCAAGCCCGTTCGTTCTCCTTGGTTAAATTTTGCTTTCAAGTAATCCTTTACATTTTCAGAAAAACGAGTAGGGGCACGTGGCTTTGAAAGGGCCCATCCTCGCGTGAGATTTGAGGGTCTGGCTGCCTGTTCCGAACCGCGGGCGCTCTCTCTCGAATTATTAGAAGCTCCTTGACTGTCTTCATCTACTGTAGAGAAACGTGCGGCCCACTCTCTCCTTAGTCGATCATAAATACTTTCATTCATTGGCTTCTTTCCATGATCTCCGATTTCAATGTGTATTTCAAGTTCACGGAAGCTCTTGAGTATTCGCTGGCATCCAGGTTCTGGACATTCAAACAGCTGACATTCATCAAAGGTGTCTCCGTTTATGGCACTGTCAGATTTCTTCACGTTCATTTGGCGCGCGCAAGTTATCGCAAAAAAATCGCGATTGTCCTGAACAGCTATTCCTGTTGGACCTTGGTGATTGATCACTATGTCATCGTAGGGTAACACCTTCCCTGACCCTATACCATATGCTCTGCGAACGCGAATGCCTTCCTTTTCATACGTAAAGTTATGAAGCTTGCTGAAGCCATCAATGTTGTTGAACTCTAGGGACTTCTTCTCATCAATGGCACAAACAGAGGCAGTTACTCCTCTTACGGGTCGCTCAAGAAGGGCAGTGCGCATATCTGTGGCAGTGGCAATGTCGTGGCCTTCATTGCAATAGGAACGAATTGAGGTTTTCATTGGACATAGAATTCTGTCGCACACATCTTTTCCATACGCAGGCTCTGAGTAGTCATAGCTCTTCACTTCGATGCCCAATCGTTTCCCGACGTCTTTCAGGGATGCAATCATGGCATTGTTGTGGTAACAACCCGCTTCATCAGGCACTTCGCCTTTACCTCTGGTGTTGCTGTTTCCCAAGTTACTTCCAACTGGAATGTTAGTGGGTTGTGATGCGCTTCAAGTTCGTCAGCCACTAGCCCCATTGCAGTGTTGTAGGTACACATGACCTTGTTGTCAGTAACTCGTGCCTCGTTGCTGGCAACTAAAAAAGTAGATAAGGTTAATTAGATATGTTAGATTTATTATTTCTTTTAATTTTTAAAGGTTTTTCGTACAAATTTTTTTTACTTACCACAGGAGACCAATTTTTCACATTTCGCCCTAAGGGATGCTTGTTGAGGAGGCTACTGAAATAGACCCAGACAAGAAGCCCTTTCGGCTGCACAAGTGGCCATTTGTGACGTCAGCGTTGACGTCACTCTCTTCTTCACCAGCCAATAAAAACTAAGTGCAAATATGCCTTGACCTGCCACTTAGGCGTGTAGTGACTTCATCGCTTGGGCTTCCTGTGCCCCATGACGTCATCACTGACGTCACACTCCACTCCATCATTTAATACATATTGAATTTAAAAAATTTAGTGAAAATATGCCTTGACCTGCCGCTTAAGCTTTCTGTACTCCTGTGACGTCATCATAGACGTCACACTTTACTCAACTATCCAATATATATTGAATAAAAATAAGTGAAAAATATGCCTTGACCTGCTGCATGGTCTTCTTGTGACTTCACTGCCTGGGTGTCCTGTGCCCCTGTGACGTCACCACTGACGTCATACTTCCCTCATCCATACAATATGTATTAAATAAATATGCCTTGGCCTGCCACTTGGGTTTTATGTGACTCCATAAACACGCATTGGCTTGCCGGCAAAGAACTGAGGACGACCACGACACGACCATTCACCATAAAATCCGGGCATTGCATTGCATTGCCACTTAAAAATGGCTCTGTTCCTGGCATTGTACTCTTGAAAAAAATCTTTTAATAAATACTCACTTCTTAGCTATTAAACTATGTAACAAAACAAATGTTGCAGGTACCTCCAGGGGTCCAGCATAGGTCGGATTCAATGGCACATTTGTGCGGCGTAGGAAAATCTCTATATGGTGTCGAAGATAGGACATTGGTTATCGCTAACAAGGCTTCTCGTTTGGCACTTCTAGTGAAAAAAAATTCTACCATGAATATAATGGTGGCACCAAAGAAAATGTCTGTAGAGGCTCTCATTACTCACAGTGCATGTGGAATGTAAACTATGCGTATTTATTAAAAACGTGCTCTTGACTATAAAAAAAAGATGCCATGCATTATAACTTGAATTTTATCACCTTAGCTTTTATAATCTTCAATTCAAATAGGGGTTCGGGACGATGCTGTGGAAGAAGGTGTATATAAAGGGAAGATAGAAATATACCCACCAGAATCAGTCAACAAAGGTAAAACGTTTGCGAGCCATGGACACATTGTGCCCAACCTATGGCGCATACCAGAGCTATATTCATCACCATGCATTACAGTCAGCACTGAATTTTCTTCGATTGTGATCCGTTTAAATAGGCCTTACCACCGTTTTCGACGCCATCTTGACGAGTAGGCAAACAGGCGTGAAATAACAGTGTTTGTATGGAAATCCGATGTCAAATAATTTTCATAAAACATCACTTCTGAAAAATTCATGAATTGGAAACTTTTGGCACTAGGAAAAGGATTTTAAAAAAATTGGAGGGATGTAGCTGTGCCACAAAACGTCTGGTCGTGTTTTGAACTTTCCAGACATTTGGCCGTATAGCGAACCAGCCGTGAACTGCTCTAAAAATAGCTCGCGGGAAAAAAATATAGGGAAATGTATGAAAAGTTCGTACTTAAATAGAATAAAAACATTTTAACAACTCACGTGAGCCCACTTGTGCTGTTTCACCATACAGAGTATAAATCTCTCTTGATGTTTTTAAATTTATCACTTTGTCGCCATCGACTCGTTTGATCTTTCCAGTATGTTCAGGATACTGGCAAGTTCGTGGAGGCTGCCAGTACCTGCCAAGATTATTTCTGTGCGTGGGACATATGTTCATCTCCTTGACCTTACTGCCTCCGAGGTCAAATAGCCCGGCACGAGCCAGTATAAGTTCAACTTCGGTCATCTTCTCGCGTGACAAATGGCAACTTCGCAGGTGACTAGAAATATCACTGCAACATTCGCGAAGGAACACTGTGTCATGGTCACCTCTATTAGGACCACACTTGGTGCTCAACACAACGAAAAACGAGCAAATTTCGGTTTTCGACATTGTTCTCTTAGATCATCGATCGGTCACTATGTTGTTCTGATAAGTCATGCACACGAAGAGATTATTGAATATGTTTGATAGACACACGTCAGTGTGTTCAACTATACTTAATGAAACGCTTCTCATTTCACAATAACAACAAACAGAGTTGTAACACAAAATTAAACCCAGTTTGATCTTATGCTGTTTATTTTTTTAATCAAGGAGAAAATTGGCCCATCTACAGTTATTCCTCATTTCCTGTTCGCAGACGGAAGTGTTTTTGCGGTCAGCGGTTATATATAAACAAAGATGGACGACAACTTTCAAAAGCCTTTCACGTTCAAACATCTTTCTCTGCAACTGATGATTGTTTGGTCGGCAGAGTGCCCGGTTGAATAACAGAACTAATTTCACGGAACTCGGTAGAGATGTTCAGGTTTTTAGCTCGCATGATCGTCGCCTGCAAGCCAACTAATAAGGAACACGGATCCCCTGTCACGGTATCCGTGACGCGGCCATCAAATTTGCTGACAGTTAATGGGTGAAACGTAAAGTCTTGAAAGCAAAACTGTGGAACTTTTAAGGTATGTTTTTAATTGTTTACCCTTTTAAAACGGATTTGTCTACTTTAAGTTGCGGTCAAGACAGAAAAAGTCGAAATTTGTTGCCTTGGGATGCCATCGCTGTCACACAACACGGGTCGGAAAATAAGAGATTTGCCCAAAATTGTTGCGGCCGTATCTTTTCGCAGTATAGAGATGCACTAAATATTTTTCCGTAGTTTAAGGACACTATCCTATTACTCTTTGAAAAAAAACACGAGACTTCCAGACTAAGTCAGAATTTTGAGAAATGTTGGTTTTTGTCGCAACACTTGACAGGCTCTGTGCACGAATCGTTAACATTGGTATATTTGAGATGCCTTCCTTTTAAAAATTCTCAATAATATGAGTTGTATATACCATATTTGTAAAGTAGTATAGTGTATATGTTTGTGGTATAAATGTAAGGTTTTTCGGATAAATATTCTTTCGGCGACAAACATCCGAAAACGGGTTAAATTCGACTCGGTGAAAGGTTGATTTTCGGAGGTTCGGGGGGGTTGAACATTCGCCCCAAAATTTCGGATATTGTTAAGTTTAGAATCAAAAGAAATGTGTTTTCATGAATGTTATATCAACTTTGTCTTTTGCTGAAAATTTGAAGGAAATCGAACGATTGGCCCAAATTGATCGGTCGAATCTAACGCGGACTTTCTCTTAACCATTTGACTAATTTTTTCACTGCACAGGGTGCATCTCAGCTTGCCGACGAGCTAAGCAAGGTGGTTTCAAAAGCCCAGTCACTCTATCTCAAACCAAGACTCGAGAATGCTGTCCAGAAGAAAATTACTGACTTTTTCAATTCATAAACGACTATGTACAGGAGGGAGATTTTTATGTTACACCAGTCACTGTTCGCTGTTGAATTGCACTATTGTACACCTTTCCATAACAGGGTGCATTGAGTTCTAAAGTGCAGTACAGTATTTTGGTTTGTTTCAAATTCCTATGTATGACTGCATGTACACGAGAAGTACAATAAAGTTAATCAATATAGACTCGGAAATTAACGCAACACTCACTTTGAGCCTGAATTTAATTAGTTACTGAACACCTTAAACTGTCAGTGCAGTCTTAAAAGTGACTTAATCGCCGTGACCTCTCTAATACGGACACTTTGCTCTGTCCCTTCGGTGTCCGTATTAGAGAGGTTCGACTGTAATTGGCAAAATCACAGACGTGTAACAACCAAGCCGGTACTCAGTGTTTTAGTACATATTGGATGGACGTTTTTTATTCTGATCTCAAATTCAGTATCCCTAATGGGTTTAAATTAATCACTTTCGGGCTTTTCAAAAACAATCCTGATAATTTTTATTATTTATTTTCCAGCCTTCAAGTATATAATCTCATTTCTTCCTGGTCATATATACTTGGTAAATCGGCCCTAACAGGGTCACTAATAGACTGGGTGTACAGAGACAATCATAACAACAAAACTCTGTTAACTTGTTTATTAAACCAAAAGATATGTTTACATGTATGTCATTAATTAATTATTTCATTAAGTTCAAACTGGTTGTTTCCTCATCTCTGTGCATCTGCGGCAGTACCTAAAAGGAGGATATAACGGAAAGAATGTTAAGTCATCAACAACCGGTTTATTCTGCCAAGAATACCCATCTTTAAATCCAGTCAGCTCAAGTTGCCCCATTACCATAGACCTTTGGTACTTAATTTCACTGTTTATGTTGCTCAATGTTTCTTTACGAACCATGTATTTAATTGCAATTTATTCAATTGTTAAAAAAACAACATTACAACATTAAGCCTTACCAAGGATTTTTTCTCGGCACTTTTGTCAGCTGTAGACATGTCAGGTGGAAATACCTGTTACCTTGACACTGAAATGCATAAAAATAAGATCTGACATTATGGTTTATAATATGATACTCTCTTAAGGTGACATGTTTTGCTGAGCTGAAAGTTATGGCTTTTTTTTTTTTAATCGCAACTCAAGTGATGGAAATGTGTGATGTCAAAGACTAGTCCCAAACATTCTTAAATCTCATGATGAAGAGGTTTATTAAATTGCAAGTTCGGATAGTACTTACTGATAAACGAAAATGTAATAAAGGACCTGGGCCAGTAAATTACCTTTCTGTCCTCTCTTCGGGCTTTATTTTTACAAATAATCATCCCTTCTTCTTCTTTTTGTGTTTTTTCCTGTTGAAATGAAATTGAACTTTAATGGCATTGCATGAAGTATTACCGTATTTATTTGATAAAGCGCCCACCTCGAATAAGCACCCACCCTTCAGGAAGGAAAAGTTAATAAGCGCCCAGCCTCGAATAAGCGCCCACCCCCCACCCCTCAAAATACTGAAACACACAATAGGAGTACCAGAGAGTTTGCTGATTGTCCTAACTGACAACGAGAGACTTCCCGAAGACCGGGCTAGGTTTCTTGGTATTTTAAAGACACGTCCAACGAACAGGTAAAATTCTACTTTAGAACAACTACACGTTTTATTTTTATTTTTATTTTTATTTTTGGGTGCAAAATAGACTTGCTACTTGATGAAAATCATGAAAATTTAATAAGCGCCCACTCTCAAGGTCCAAAAATTTAATTTAGGCGCCTAGGGCGCTTAAACGAATAAATACAATAATTCTATTGGGTCACTCAAGAAGACTAATTCTTGTAGTTTAAGGCTGAAAAATTATCATTCTATAAAATGGGAATGATTTCTTTTTTATTACTTGAAATATCATTGGATAAGCATTTTGTTGAGATGCACAATGATTTCATAATTATGTGAATTTAATAGCCTGCCTTAAGAAATAAGATAAATGGAGTGTACCTCTTTGAATTGTCGTTTTCTAAATTTTATAAGCATGAAGTGATCACCGTGCAACACCACCATTGAAAGCAAATCTCACTTCCAATTGATGTGTGCTAGCAATTAAAATCCCTTTTCATTTAATGGGGAGGGTGTGTTCCAATAATATTAAACAATGATACATTAACATACCTTTTTGCACACACAGTATTTGTAAGACTGCTGTTTGTCTGTTAAAGGAGAAAGAAGAAAAAAATTCAAAGGAATTCTGACACATTTCATAGACAGATTTTTATTTACTATGGATACTGACAGTAAGGCACAGTATCAATGTACTCTAATTGTTGTACTTAAGGAGTAAACAAATCAAAATGCTATTCATAAATATTTGGCTATAAGTAAAAGAAAGGTTATTTCAAGTCGATTAATTGACAGAGTGCTACAATTGAGTGCTGAACATGATTCCTTTAGATTGAATTACTCCTGTTGGGAGTTTTCGACAGCTATGCTTTTTATCAGTGTATTTAAAAACCCAGTATAAAATTAGTTTGGAAATACATTTGAAACAATAGGTGCGGTTACACGGGGCACTTTTTAACGTGCGAAATTGGCCTTTTACCACTTGAAACTGCATTTAGCAGTGCAACCGATTCCCGAGGTAAATTTCCCGTGTTAAATATCCATGGATACGTCAAAAAGATCACACGAAGCGCCCATGACATTTAACGTGGTAAGTTGGAAGGGTGTTTTGATTCCCTAGCTAAAAGAGCCAATCAGGATGCTCCGTTTAACAGCAACACGTAACCCCAAAGTTTTTTTGCAGACTTCGTTCGCGCCGGAATAAATAACCGCGGCTTTGAGATTGTGGATATGGCAGAATTTCATGCAATGCTGTGAGCATCTTATGTATTTCAATTTATTTCTTTACCTGTTTACTAGACCGGCAATTTAAACAGAGGCTAAAACCAAAAATGTTTTTATTCTTGTTAGAAATTCGAATATGGATGGTGATTTGTACAATGGACTTCTCTTTAACCGGCGATACCGAACTAGAGAATCTAACTGAACTTCAAGCTACTAACTCTGGTCCGGCTTAGTAGTCTATCCTGGTTATCAGCATTTTCACCATAATGTATCGAAAAGTTACGATGAAAGTCCTGCTGCTCACAGTGAAAGTCCGTGGGGTTCGTAAGGTTCTGACTCCGGTAATGTAAACAAACGGTGGGAAGCAACTGAAGTCAAGATCCTTATTCCTGCATACAAAGACCACCATGAACATCAAGTATCGCATAAAAAACCAAGCGGAAAGTGGTCGACATAGCAAGAGAACGATAGATTTGAGGCACCTTAATTCTCTAGAATCAAACTCCCATGACTCAAGAAGTTGCGAATAACTTGCGTGACATTTGTCTTACCTTGGGAAATCTTTATTCGTGTGTAACCGCTGGAACCATGGGAAAATAAAACCCAAGGGTGATGTACCGCGGGAAAATTTACCACGGGAAATGCCATTTACCGTGGTGTGTGTAACCGCACCTAATGTGTATCACGCTTTTATGATGCAGTTTCAAAAAAAAAAATCATAGCTACAGCTAGTTTTTATTATAGGAACTCGTACAATACGTGATGTTTTGATCTTTTTGTGGGTAGCTTTTGTTGTTTTTGACTTCCTCTTGGTTCCAAACACCGTTGAGTGAAGACCTCCTTTACCAATTTCATCAAGCTCCACTACACAAATAAATAAAAACAATAGGGCGATCTTCACTGACCTCATTGCTTACATTTTGGCCTAACCACGTTGCAAATGAAAAAATATAATAAGCAATATGTACAAAAATTAATCCAGAGTTTTTAATAGTGTAATATTTCATTTAATTTTATGTGTGAAATTTTTAGTATTTAGGGTTTGCATCATAAAGGGAGTTAATAATTAAGATTTCTAAATCTGCATAGTTTCTGGATAGCAAAATTAAAGCACTAACAAGCTCTTACATTCTCTGTAAAAATTTGAGTTTTTCAAAAGCAAAAACGTATCTGACAGGTGTAGCTAATAATAATATTATAAGATGAAATAATTCACCTTCTTAACCAATTCCACTGTCATTGTGTCCTGGGGCTGGACTGAGGCTTGGTAACGGGGTTTGTGCAGTTTGCTGATCATGACTGGTTCCTGACTGTCCGGGAGTTGAACTGGGGCTTAGTGGAGAAAGCGGTGCAGTTTGATGATCATGACTGGCTGCTGACTGTCTGGGAGTTGAACTGAGGCTTGGTGGAGAAAGCAGTGCATTTTGATGGTCATGACTGGCTGCTGACTGTCCGGGAGTTGAACTGAGGCTTGGTGGAGGGAGCGGTGACGTTTGATGGTCATGACTGGCTGCTGACTGTCTGGGAGTTGAACTGAGGCTTGGTGGAGGGAGCGGTGACGTTTGATGGTCATGACTGGCTGCTGACTGTCTGGGAGTTGAACTGAGGCTTGGTGGAGGGAGCGGTGCAGTTTGATGGTCATGACTGGCTGCTGACTGTCTGGGAGTTGAACTGAGGCTTGGTAACGGGGTTTGTGCAGTTTGCTGATCATGACTGGTTCCTGACTGTTCCTGACTGGAGTTGAACTGAGGCTTGGTGGAGAAAGCGGTGCATTTTGATGGTCATGACTGGCTGCTGCCTGTCCGGGAGTTGAACTGAGGCTTGGTGTAGAAAGCGGTGCAGGCTGATGATCATGACTGGCTGCTGACTGTCTGGGAAGAGAACTGAGGCTTGGTGGAGAAAGCTGTTCGGGTTCATGTTCAGGGATGGTGATCTGTGCATCTGGTTCTTTGATATTAAATGCTGAAACAATTGACAGATTTAAATTACTGAAAAATCATTGATATGTTCAAATTAAAGGTTATGTCAAGAATTCCAATTTCCCATTTCCTAATTACCCAAAATATTTAAACCAACATAATTTTTGGCCAGTAAATCAAGGGTAAAGATGAAGTGTTTGTATTAGTAAGCAATTGCTCCACAAAGTATTCAAATTGTCGTAGTGACTTGCACTGACACTATTTCAGATATTTCCTTGCGGTCTTTTCTTGTATTTCAAGACCAGATGCTGAAATTCAGGCACTTTTGAGGATATTTTTTCTTCTCGCCAAAATAGTCATTTACGTTAGTCTTAAGTTTGCACCAAGCCATTCTTTTTTGGTGTTTTACTAGTAATACAGTATGATTAAGTCACCTTCCAAAGTAACTCCGCTGTCATCCAGTGCAACTATGGGTTCATCGCTGTCTAACCTTCCGGGTTGTTCTGCAGGGACAGGGCTACCTGCAGCTGGATGCTCAGTTTGCGTTGTAGATACCTGGGTACCGGGACCTTCGGTTTGGTTTTCTGGCACATGGTCGCTTGGAGGTTCAGTTTGCTCTGAATTAGTTTTCTCAGCTGTGTTCTCTTTTCCTTCTGTAATGCCGAATACTAAAAAAAATATATATATATATTTTACATATGACATGACTTTTGTAGAGCAGCCATGGAATTAATTAACAATTTCGTAACATAATTTTTATCTTTATCTAGATAATTTGTGGAAGAATCGGAGCAGAGTAGCCCATTAAAATATATATATATGTTGCATTTTTCCTATAAATTGGTGGTCTTTTCCTTAGTAATATCCTTTGGCTGTGACAAAAAAGTAAAACAATTGCATAAATATACCTTCGCTGAAAACTTTCCAGCTTTCTGGCCGAAATGCAGAACGCTTCACTAGCACACAGCTCCTTGACACTGCTTCAACACCACCACCCGCTCTTGTGATGGTGGTTCCATTTGGTAGCTTATTGAAGTATTGTTTCTTATCCCCCTTTTCCATCTCCAATAGAGAGGTGGTGTATTTCATGGTGGATTTTGTGTTCGGGGGGGTAGCTCTGCCAAAACGTTTTACAAGGGCAAGCAACCACTTCAATGAAATCGCTACTCCATTGTGGTGCTGGCTGCCAGTCAATTTCGTTTTGAATGAAACAGACGGATTTATACAAGTCAGCATCTGAAAAAATCAGAAATAAAAGGTATAGTCCTGTTTTCAATAAAAACCAGTTGCAATTAAGCAACAGCATAGCCATACAGTCAAACAATTAGTGTAATCTCACCTGTTGAATTGGTATGTTATAATCTGTGATACATTTGATTAGCAGATCGATGATTAGAGGTTCGTCAGATGGCAGACCACTAGTTTCAAAATGGGAGAGTTCCACCTGGTACTCCTTCACATTTGGGAAGACTTTCTTTTTAAAGAAAGTCATTGCAATTTCAAGGTCTAGGCCTTCAATTTCTGCCATTTCAATCACCTTAAAAAAGCACAGAAATAAAATTTGTTTAAATTACAGTTGCAAGTATTCTTTTAGCGGTTTGATTACTGGTCTCCGTCAATCATAATTGGCCACTAGCTAGGCTTGTGTATACTCTCAACCTAGACTTTGCCTTAGTCACGACTGCAAGCATTCCTTCTTTTGTCTGAAAACTCACAAAAATGAAGACATCTCAGAGAGTGATCACAACATCTGAGCTGCAAGTAGCAATAAGTTTTTTACATTCCTCAACTTGGATTTTCAAACAAAAAAGAGACTGCTAGCAATCTAACAGAAGTAACTGACATACAGTACTGTGCAAAAGTAATGAGAGCGAATTTCGACGAATTTCGTGTATTGTTCTTGCGAATTTTTGACGATATGTCGGCGAAATTTCGGGCGGTATTTCGCGTCGCTCAATGCGATATTTCGAAGAAAATGCGGCGAAATTATGCGAATTCTTTCGAAATTTCGAAATAACGAACTTTCCTTGCTTTCGAAATTTCGAAGAAATGAACTTTCGTTTCTTCGAATTTTCGAAGCAGCGAATTATAATTGCAGTACATAACTCGCGGGAACTAAACGCACTTTGTTTATTTATTAACACCACGACTGAAGAGCGTTTAAAAATAAGCTAGAGAGATTTAACCCGCACTTTGCTTCAGTAGAATAACTGCCCGTTTGTTTTTCAATAAGACTGAATCAAGGACTGAATCGTAATTACAACAAGCGGGATTGTAAACTTCATGATTACGCATGCAAATTTCCGGTTGAAATCTAACTCCGATTGAAGGTCGAGCTTGCAATGATTCGCTTCATAGACAAAAAGCGCTTTGATTTGCATACCAGAAGTTCAAAATGTTTAGACAAAAAAATTTTGATATTTGCATGATATGGCAGGTCTTTTATAAAATGAAAGATAATTATTGAAATTGCGTGCCGACAGATGCATTTGTTTACACAATATGCCCGTGAGAACTCCGGTGAGAGCAACTGCGTAGCGAAACTGTGAAGCTAATGTCTATGACACTGCGTGTTGTGCCAAAATTAATTCACGTCACGATACCATGATGCCTCCAGTCTCAAATAGAATTGTTTACGCAAACGGTTGATCGAAACGAAACGAAACGAAAGCCTTTCACTGTACAATGTACTCAGCTTAGCCTCGAAAATTCGCTGCACTCTTCGAAACTTCGAAAAACGCTTCGAAAAATTGAAGCATTCTTCGAAATTTCGAAACATTTCCTTCGAAATTTCGCGAATCTTCTCGAATTGTCGTCCGAATTTTCGCTGAAACATTCGCATACAATTTCGAAATTTCGAAAGTGTCAAGACAATAGCGCTTTCGAAAATTCGTCGAAAGTTCGGCGATATTTCGTTTCGTTAAAAAAATCGCTGATTTTCGTCGAAAAGTGGCGAAATACCTCGAAATTCGTCGAAATTCGCTCTCATTACTTTTGCACAGTACTGTAATATAATATTGCATTGCATTTATTATTTAGATTTGGTTTGTATGAATAGTCTATACTAATTTTATTAATAACTAAAAATTGTACATGTTTCAATTCAAATGTTTCTGTATGCAACTGTTATTTATTCACATGATACCCTGTCAGTTCAATAATCCTATGATGAAAAGATGAAAATTAAGTCATAAAAATATACTGATAAAAATTAAATTACATGTTCGGCTTCTTTTTTACTGCTCTGCTCAATTTTAGATTAAATCATCTACAATTATAATTTTTATTGTAGTATTCCCAATGTGATCATAATGATACAGATGATGTCAACAGTGATGCTGTCCTAACATAGTTTTCCCTCCTACATGAGAGATTTATTGCGCTTTGCAGATATCTTTAAGATTCCAAGTTATAGCAAGTGTTGACTGAGGGATCCGATTTTTTTTAGCTGTCTTTTTTTTTTGAAGTAATGTTTAAAAAACCAGCAGCAGTGTTTTATCGGGTTTAAAACCACAAGGGGTAGCCGAGTGGTATTAGAGTGATACAATCTTGTCAAATATTCTCTTCAGACTCCACTTGACTCTAGTGCTTACGATCAGGGGATTAAATATATTTCTTCAAAGGAACATACCTTGGGTCTTGGTTAAGGGCATCTAGCACCTCCCAATTTACCGTCAGAATGGGGCAAGTTCTGGGTGTGCTTTCAAAAAAGCATGTCCCATCCTTTCCTCGGTTGTAAAATGCCACTGCTATGTCCTCTATTTGTTTTGGGTTCTTTATGTCATCAAGAACAGGTGGCAGGGTTGTCCTGGCACAAAGGCGAGGAATAAATCTTTCCTTCACAGACGAAAAGAATGACGCCCTGCTACCAATCAGACTTAAAGCAGCCCTTGCCGATTTCGTTTTGCCTAGTCTGTTAACCCCACAGACCACTGGAATAGGACAGAATCCTAAAGTCTCCATTATGGCTTCATAGTGAAAGCCGATCATCATTCCAGCTGTAAAACAAAGAATTAAGACGTGAATGTCTTAAATCCAGCAATATTAGAGCAAAACTATCAACTATTTGAGAAAACACTCTTCACTCCTTTGTTTGTACATGCTAATTAACAAAGATCATGATTATGAAAAATAATAATAATAATAATAATTAATAATAATAATTAACAAAGATCATGATTATGAAAAATAATAATAATAATAATAATAATAATAATAATAATAATGTTCCCTTTAGTAAAAAATATGTTCTATTTACAAATAAGGCTAAAAAAAATTAAAATGTTCCAACCAAACTTTTTCGGCTGTTTGCCATCATCAGGGTTAAAACGGATGACCGTCCACACATGCATATATATCTTTAATTGCTTAGGCTTTTTACAGTTGTTCATAATATTATGCACCTATCAATGGTTTGCCCCAGGATTGGGGGAGGGCAGGCAACCCACCAGATGTGGACATCTAAAATGGTCTGCTGGATTGGAAATGTAAATGGAGACATGGGGAATTTCACATTCACTAGGTGTCCAGGTGTAGGGAAATTGACATTTGAAGACCAGAAATTTTCACATTTCCCTGGGGTAACCCACCCCCTCCCCCCCCCCCCCATCATAGGGCAAACCACTGAGAAAATTGATACAAACACCCAAGCATCAATTTGCACTGCAGTGCAAACTAAAAATTAATTAAGCTATGTAATACAAAGTTGAAATTCATACCTATTGTAAATATTCCTGCCATTGTATTGTCATGGACAGTTTTTACGAGCCCCTTGACAACTTCATGAAGTGAATGACCATACAACGGCAGTCTTATGTCAGGTGTCTGACCAGCTGCCTGCTCCTTCTTTATCCCACCTTCTTCCATACTGAATACCTCTTTCATCCACATAAAAGAGGAATCTTCAGGGGTAGTTATTGTGCCGTCTCCCTTTAACTGTAGGTTTTCCCCGAGAATCCATACATCACTATTCGGCTGTCGGCCGATACAAACTGCAGCCTTATAGGTATCCTTTGAATTGGCAATTCTGCACTTTCTAAAATTGAAACAGGATGAAAACTTTTAAAACTGTCGTACTTAGGGACCGATTGTTTATTATGTCTCAGGGAGGCGGTAGTTTTGGAGGAGGGATTCAATTTTAAAACAAGCCCCCTGTAATGTGGGGGATAAATTTTTCACTTATGAGAAAAGTGAGGGTGTCAAATTTTATACATACATACATACAGACAGACAGACATAAACTTTATTTTAGACAGAGCAAAAACATCAGTTACAAGGATATAAAACACAATGAGAAAACAGGAAACTGATTTACATGTTTGCCATATGGTATGGGAGCACGAGGGGGACATGAGGCAGTTTATGATTCTTTTAAAGTGGCTAGAGGAACTCGTTGCTCTGGCATTGCTGGTTTGCAACTGAAGTCACGGCAGCCATGTCGGAGGACAAGAACAAAGCGTTTTCCTCCACTGGGAACTGAACTGTTTTATCATGCAAATTCTGCGAGAATTTTTTAATTGTTTTGTCATCCAACATGGCCACCTTATCACGTGGTTGCAAGCCAAGAATTGTGGGGAAGGCTATTCCACAATAATTATTGTGCCCCATGCCACTGTAACAAAAACTTCATTTTAAAAAAATCAGTGCAGGTCTTAGGTAGAGCAAACTTATTTGCCTTGTCTCAAACATTAGTTTCGCTTTCCAAAAAAAGGAGAATTTCTAGTGACGAAACATGAAAGTGACCCAATCCCAGTTATCTTGGAGTAATCTATTTAGGAATCTCAATATTCTTTTTTGGATTTAAGAATCGAAACTTGGATTGTCCCAAAGAAACGCACTCTTAAGTTTTACATTGGGACTATGTCTATATTTAACCAGCTAGAAGTTGTACTTGTTGACTCACCTAAAGTAGTTTTTCATGAGCCATTTAAGAAAGGCTTTAAATTCTTGGCCTTCGAAGTCGCTGGTCAACACGCCTGAACCATATGTTAAGTTGAGATCTTCGAGAAATTTTCCAACACCACCAGTAAGTGCCCGTTGACTCCTAAAGTAGCACTGCCTGGAAAAAAGAAACGCATAGAGAGCAGATAAGACCGAAAGCACCGCCGTCTCATATTGTACATTTGTTCAAGTTGAACTTCTGACCCTTCGCGCGTAGACTGGCATGAATGCGTTTCGCGCCAAGATGCGATACTCCGAACACCGTCCGAAAACCCTTTCACGTATGACTATTTCTGGTAATAATCTTAATACTAATGGATACGTGGACAAATTTTATTAGGAAATCCTCTAAAGCACCAAAGAACGCAGAATTATTTGAAAACATCGTGTGCCAACAATAAGCTATTTTAAATGCTGTCACTCAATCGACTAAATTAATAAAAGTCATATATGCGGTTAAACTTCAATAGCGAGTGTCCGTAATAGTGGGGTGTCCGCCAGGCAAAAGTTGACTGTAATTGCAAGTGCTGGGGACTCTGTTAGAGTACTTAGCCTCTCTCTAGATCCGATAAGCATGAATTCGGTTTTAGTCATATTTAGAGTGAGTTTGTTTGGTCTCAGCCAATTGTGAACATTTTCTAAATCTTATTTGAATTGTCACCTGCGCATGTAAGGTGGGTGTTATCAGCGTACATAGTAGTGTCCCTAACATCCCCCCATGAGGAACACCACATCTGAAAGAAAAACTTCTAGACAGCGATCCGTTGGCGTGAGTTATCTTATAATAATAATAATAATAATGATGATGATGTCTTTTGACGGTGTGTAACGGGTTGTGACGCCTTGTGACAGTGTGTAACGGGTTGTGACGCCTTGTAACGAAGTGTGACGCCTTGTAACTGTGTGTAACGGGTTGTGACCCCTTGTAACGGTGTGTAACGGGTTGTGACCCCTTGTAACGGTGTGTAACGGGTTGTGACGCCTTGTGACAGTGTGTAACGGGTTGTGGCGCCTTGTAACGGGTTGTGACGCCTTGTGACGGTGTGTAACGGGTTGTGACGCCTTGTAACGGAGTGTAACGGGTTGTGACGCCTTGTGACGGAGTGTAACGGGTTGTGACGCCTTGTAACGGTGTGTAACGGGTTGTGACGCCTTGTAACGGAGTGTAACGGGTTGTGACGCCTTGTGACGGTGTGTAACGGGTTGTGACGCCTTGTGACGGTGTGTAACGGGTTGTGACAGTGTGTAACAGGTTGTGACGCCTTGTGACAGTGTGTAACGGGTTGTGACACCTTATGACGGAGTGTAACGGGTTGTGACGCCTTGTGACGGTGTGTAACGTCTCGTGACGGTGTGTAACTCCGTGTGACGAAGAGAAACGCCTTGAGGCGGTGTGTTACACCTTATGACGGCGTGTAGTCTCTCGTGATGACCCAAAGAGAGAGCAATGGTTAGCTTTGTCTCGTTGACACGTATTAACTTAATGTGTATTCATATCACTTAGTTACGTGTGACGGCACGTTACACGTAACAAGATTTTTCGACCGTGCGCATATCCCCTAAATGGGGCATGGTATACAATTACATGTCCTGCACTTCACGACTGGGCGGAGCACTTGCTGTGGTATCAAGACAGAAGGTTTGCACGGCATAAAGTATGGAAGTTTGTTGTTCACAACATGATCATGAGGAAGCGTGCACTGGAGCAGAGCAGGTACTTTGTTGATCAACAACTAGGTGACCCACACATAACTGTTGCAGATCTTCAAGAGCGACTAGCGAGGGGTGACACTTCAATCACCAACAGGCTCTTATATTTTGGTGCAAATCTACGCGGTACAGCTCAGTACTGGCATCAAAGACGCAGAGAACTTCGTGCCTTGGTTGAGTTCATGGTCAATGAAAAGCGCGGATTACCTTCATTTTTCATGACTGGAAGTTGTGCAGAGTTTTACTTTCCCCCACTAAGAAGACTATTGGAACAATACATTTTACAGACCACGGGGGAAGAGGTCGACCTTGCCGAAGATAGCAATGCCCGCTTCAAAGCTGTACAAGAAAATATGCATGTGGTGGTAAGCTACTTTGAACTACGTACCCAGTCATACCATGAAAAGGTACTGAAGCCAGTGTTTGGTGTATCTGATTATTGGTACCGCTAGACTTAGCCAGTGGGCTGATGAAAACTTTGCAATGACAGCATCACACCCAGCTGGCAGTGATGAAAAAGGACAGCCAAGAAAAGACCTTTGGCCACCACCTGAGGGTTCGGCTGTAGAAATATCACATGAAAGGGATCCCCTGGTGAAGATGCTACTGGAAATAGCTGCAACACAAAATGCAATACTGGAAGATCACTTGCTTCTTGGGAACCGAGTTGGGCTGCACAGTTGTTCTGATTACTGCTTGAGGACTCCTCGCCTCCCTGAGCCAGGAATGCAGCCAAGAGAACGTGTATGCAGGATGGAGTTTGGAAGCGAGTTTTCCCCAGGGAAGAAACTGCGGAACGACCCAGAAATTGTGGGAGATCACAACGGAGCTCCTCGCCTTGAAATGCCACGTGACCATCCACGTGTGGTTCAGCGTTCTCGCTATCAAATGCAGTTTTGGAGAGCAAATGGGGACGCAAGCTTGATTCTTTCCAATTCTCCCCCAGACAATCCTAGCACTGATGATATCATAGCAATAATCGATTATGTGTGTGGGTATGCTTGCAAGGATAGTGAACCCACTGGTGCAACTGCTGATCTTTTTAAGGACATGGTCAATGCTGTTGATGCAACTGATGCAGACCAAGTGACCGGCAAGTCAATGTGTGCTAAAATGCTGATCAAGACTGTGGGAAGACGAGATATCAGTGGACCTGAGGCATCATTTGAATTGAGTGGACTAGCACTTTGGCGATGTAGCCGTTCATTCACGTACTTGTCTATGTCAGGCTCAAGGCGACTTGAACGTGATGGTGAGACTGCAACTCGTAGCACCCCTTTGGATAAGTACCTTATACGACCACGTGAGGAGCACTCTTCTTGGTACCATTTTGCATCAAAAAATGGTAAGGTTCCTGTAGTAAGTGGTGGTGCAACACACGCAACATGGCCATTGAATGAGGACTACTGTAGAACAATGCTTCTGTTACACTGGGCAAACTGGTTTAACATCCAAGAAGTAAAGGGAGATGCTGAATCTTGGATTGAGAGGTTTACTGATTTTATTTCTAGTAATGAGTGCCCAGCATTCGTGAAGGCCCAGGTTGCAAAGGCACAGCCTTATGCAGAGTAACCACAAGAGCCGGTATTTGTAGAGGATGAGGATGATGATGCCGTAGAAGCCGAACAACAACCAGATTGGGTGGATGTCTATGCAGGGCAGAACCAGAGATATGAGGGTGTGGAGAAGGATTTGGAGAGGACTATGACTGGAACAACACCTGCATTGTTCTTCCTGAGGGCAAAGACCCCAAGAAATGGCTTGAAGAAATAATCAAAGAAGACGAAGAACGCAAAACGGAAACTGCAGGCCTTGAATTGCCACAGGTGTCTCCGTTCTCCCTAAATGAGAATCAGAGAGCCATAGTGAGTCTGGTGTTGCACACTCTCTACAACTTTGTTGAAAATCGACCAAATTACCATCCTTTGCGGCTTGTTGTATCCGGAACTGCTGGAACTGGAAAGTCATATGTTATCAAGTGCCTTCAGAGGTTAGCGCGGCAAGTGTTTGGAAAAAATGACGCAATAGAGGTGGTAACCCCAACAGGGAGTGCTGCCTATCTCGTTCAAGGCAGTACAGTTCACAGTTTCTTACGAATCCCAACAGGGGGAAGGTCTTGCAATGAGCTGACGGTACCTGCAGGTCCAGTGCTAGAGAGAATTCAGAAAACTGTGAGAATTTGAAAGTTCTGGTTGGGGACGAGCGGTCAATGTTTGGCCGCACCACAATGGGCTGGATGGAACATCATGCACGTTATGCAGTGAACAGAGGAGCCAATGTAGACAAGCTATGGGGGGTTTCCTGTAGTAGTACTTATGGGAGATGATGTTCAGCTACCTCCTGTATGTGACACTCCTGTCTACATTCAAGATTGTCGCAGTGCTCCATCTAACCATGGTCGCTTGGTATGGACAACATTTGATAGTGCTGTGGAGCTTACTGAGATTGTGAGGCAAACTGAATCTGAACAACAGCTGAGAGGTGTGTTGATGTCCTCTAGGACTTATAATACCACACGCCAGCAAATCCATTGGCTACAGCAGTTTCAGTGGCACAATCTCCGTTTAACACATGGTACAGAACTTCTGGGAAGGATTGATGAACAAGGTCTGTACGTGTTTCCAACACATCGTCTGGAATGGGAGCGCAACAAAACTAAGTTACTCGAGTGTAACAGAAAGCCAAACCACCCAGTAGCAAAGATCAAGGCAATTGACAATGGCAGGCATGCACAGAAGGCTGACAGTAGTAAGGCACGAGGGCTACTACCACTACTGTATCTTTGCCGTGACAGCAAAGTCATGCTGGTAGCCAACTTAAAGGCTTCATGGGGTTTGTACAATGGAGCAGTGGGCACAGTAGTGGACCTTCTTTACAAAGATGGTTGCAGACCAACAGATGATCCCACCCCTTTACCTGATGTAGTGTTTGTGCGTTTTTCCGGATACAAGGGTCCACCTTACCTCAACGAAGATCCCACTGTTGTGCCAATAGTTCCTGTAAGTCGGTCCACTGACTGTTCATGCCAATGCAAGCGTCTTCAAGTTCCATTGAGACTGGCATGGGGAACAACGATCCACAAGTGCCAAGGGATGACTGTGGGTGACGGAGAAGCATTCAGGGACGTTGTCATCCACCCTGGAAAGCACGACTTTGAAGCTAAGAACCAAGGAGCTTTATTTGTCGCACTGTCACGAGCAAAATCGGCAGGAGGAGAAGGTACAGATCCTGATTTTGCATTTCATGAAGATTTCCTGATAAATGATGACAGGTTCAAGCCTGTGAACACTGCAACAACCCGTGCTAGAGCAGTGGAAATGGAACGACTGCACGTATTAGCAAATGAGTGTAAGCAGAGGGAGGATTTAGCAACAGCATATTCAGAAGAAACTTTTCTTAGAATGGTAGAGTGGGCTCAGTCACAAGCTAATCATTGAGCCATTTCGTCGTCATCGTTGCCGCCGCCGTTGTCGTCGTTGTGCAATTCCAAACACAGAAGTGGTATTTACTGAAGACAGGCACAAGCTAATGCATTATTTTGTTTTGTAATATTTATTTCTGTTATTATTTGTATATCATATGTAACAACTACATACCACTCTTAAAAGTGTTGAGATGCAAGAATTCATAGCTAGGATTTTTAAAAGTACTCTAGGAAACAAAAAGGGTCAAGTTCTTTCATTGTGGTATGTATTGCTGTCGCTGTAACAAACAATATTTCTTGTATAGGTGGTTTTCAATTTCAACTGGTGTCTTTCAGCCCGGCAACAATGAGTGAAGTTGGTACCTTCATGATACCCCCGCCTTCATGAGCGGCTAATATGTGGCGAGGTCTGAAAAGAGATCTTTAAAAATGCTATGGGGGACCGGGAACCCAGTGTTATTATTATTAATAATGTAATTTCTTGTATTCAGTACCCTGTCGACAATCCATCCCCCGGGGGACTCTCATATGAAAGGAACGGAAATGCTAGTCCGAAGTTTTGTATTAAACCCCTAAAGAGGACCAATCTGGGCATGACTCTAACTTTTTTGACCCCCCCAAAAGATACCATTTAAAAACAAAGACAAATAAAAGATACAGTTTACTGTAACTTTTCGCATACAACCATAAACCAGTTTCACAGCTAAATATAATAGCATTTTACCAAGAACACCCTAAGTGAGACCAAAATCTAAAATTTACAACCCTAAGCGAGATGATGGACATCCCACCCCTTTCATTAGAGAGTATGAAAAAAAATATAAAATCTTTATTAGGGCTCCAAGAAGACTTTTCAGTACTAATTTACACAAATGAATTAGTAATTGTCTACAATAGGAAAAATACCTATCAATCCTAATTTACAAATGTATATGATATCAAATACTATCTAGAATAAAAAGTGCATTTAGTCCTTATTTGCAAATAATAATCATCATACAATGATATAATTAACTATTTGAAAAATATAATTGCAAAAGATAAATAAATCTTTCAATTTAGTCATAAACATTGATAGGTAATTACAATTAGTGATAGCAGTGGGCAAGGAGTTCCACATAGTAATAACTGATTGGTACAGAAAAGATCACTGCCCAGCAGCAGATTTGTATCCTGGAATATCTGATTTGTTCTTATTTCTAAGCATTTCAATAGTAGTAGCCCTAGTGACAAAGCAGGAACAGATATCAAGGTGCTAGTTCCTTGAGGACGGTGCCTGCTTATACGAAAGTATTTTTGTGCGGCTTATGACTGTGTGGGAAAAACAGATCTTAGCAATGCCTCTTGGAATCCAAAAATAAAATTGGGGCTAACCATGCATTTTTCAGAGATAATTAAGGAATAATATCTTTAAAAAGCGCCAAAATATAAAGCAATGTACAGTATGGTATTTTTTTCTTAAATTGAAGCTTAAAAATGGATGGTTACCCCTAATTTTGTTTTGAGATACAAAAAGCACTTCCTAAGTTCTGCTTTCTCCATATAGTTTTTAACCTTGCAAAATTATCCCTGTATTAGTATGCACTTCCCATAGGAAACAATAGTATCTGTCCTTACCACATTTAAACATGGGTACCCTCTCCCCAGGTACACTCCCTTTATAAAATTGTTGGTATTGTTGTCAATTAGATAATAATTATTAATACAGTGGAAGCTCCCTTTCTGACCACCTCTCATTAGCAACCACTTTTCCAAAATACCAATTGGAAAGTTTTCAAGTCAAATCACTATAGATGGAACCTCTCGTAGGCAAACAACCTCTTGTAAGCGACCACGTTTAGAGATGATTGTTTAAAATTTTCAATTGTTTTTAACCTCCCATAGGCGACCACTTGACACTCTCTACTGTATCTCTCACGGGCGGAAATTGAAAAATGTGTTGCTGTAACATATTGGCCAACATCATTACAGCGGATGTCATATTAAAATCTCACAGCTGCAGCTAAAGGAAGTGTTTCCCGAAATAGTTTAGCCAGGGTTCTCATTAGAAGGCGGGACCCGGGTACCACGACCAGGATGCACAAGAGTCAGTACCTGCCTACTTTTAAACTGAACATAAAGAAATTCACTTAAAGTGTAATTTTCTGCTCAGCTACTCTCCTATAGGTGCTCCCCTACCTCAAAACTTAATGAAACCCCTGGCTTAGCATTGAAACAATATTATTGATAACAACATACACATGCACTAGAGTGTACACTGAAATGAACTTTAATCAGGTCGAATCTCTGGTAGGAAAGAAAATCTCTTATCTTGTGAATAGCATGTATGTACATGCATGACAGGTGATGACTTTCTCAACCTTGTGTTACTCATGCCAACAGAAAAATTGTAGCAATAAAGGACGTCAACTGGGTTATGTAACAAAAAAAAAACGCGAAAGTTTTAGATGTTTTATGCTTGAAAATGTAACATTGCAAAAATGCCATTTCCTGTTTACTCCTAAATCAGGCAGTCTAAAGAAAAGTTGTCACTTTTGGTTTCGATAAGCACTAGCAAAAGGGTTAGGTCTCTGCAATAACCATGATTATGTAAATTATCCGAAATTTAGACCCCTACGGTCTGACCCCTGGTAAGCGACCACATATCTTTGGCATTATGGGTGGTTGCTTACGGGAGGTTCGACTGTATAATTGCATAATATTGCTTTCTTGCAGTTTGTGAAGAGTGCTAGTGTGATACATCGTACTAGTGGTGTGTATACTGAATTGCAAAAACACCTAAGAAGCATGAACCGTGAACAAGGAGACCCAACGGAATTGTGGGTAGTGAAACAATATCTCATGTCCATAATCAATAATTCGCCATTCTCATTCTTCGCAATAAAAAATACAGTGCTGAATTAGTTCTTCCGAATAATTTTTTAACAAATATTACTCAAGTTCATTGCATCTTTTGAACTTAGGCAAATAGTGAATTGTGTATCAAACAAATTTGCCCTTGTTGGCAAACTAAAACACTTTAAGCTTGGACAGTTTCCATCATTTACCACGTGTAACCAATTTTGGTCAACAACCGTCGCATGAGGAGAGAACACTATGCAAACTAGAAATATGTGACTCGCAAAACCTCGCGAAGCTGGGGCTGGGTGGAAAGCCCTCTTTACTCGTATTGTAGCATCGAATGAGGAGATTAAAAGGTTTCTGAACATAGCAACTATTTTGATGAGCATGGTCTTTTCGTAGTTCCACATGCTAGTTGCGGTTAAAAATCTATTTCTGATGCGATGAAATGTACAACGGGCGTGCACCGCTGTCGTGTTCGTTGAATTTATTTCCCACGGAAAATTATTTTACCAAGGCCACAAAACGTGTAATTTCTTCAATGCAATCTTTCACAAAAAAGATTTCTGGAAGAAAGGGAAAAGATTCTGGAGAGATAGTTCTGTATCCAGTGAATATTGATGAACATTGCAGTTGAAATTTGATCTGGCACGCAAACTTTCCCGATGTATGCACATTAGAGAGCTTTAGATCCAGGACGCGACGGCTTTTAGGACGCGGTGACCGAGCAAAAGACTAGAACGAGAACGCCGTTGTAAGCGCGGGAAAAATAAACTTTAGTTTTGCGACGCGAATCTAGTGGACGCGGTAATTCAATATTACAGGAATATTATTGTTTTGACGAAAGAAAATATGGCATAGTTCAAAAAAGCCCAAGAAATGTTGTTATTGTGCTTGGAAGAAGAAATGATTGACGACGACGAATTTGCTTTGCTGTACGAGGAATACACACCTCGGAATCCTCCATTTCCTTACTCGTCGTATGATAATTTTTCTTTTGTAAACAAAGATCCGGTGGAATGTAAAGCCGATTTTCGCGTGGAGAAAGGAGACCGTCCCTTACTTGTTGAAGCTTTGAGAGTTCCTCCTATTTTCAAATGCGTCAATGGAACTATCTGCTATGGAACTGAAGGCTTGTGCATAGTGCTGAAGAGGTTCGCATATCCGTGCCGATATTCAGATATGATTCCGATATTTGGACGATCGGTGCCAGAACTGAGCCTCATCAGCAATGAGGTTATCGACTGGATTTACAGCGAACACGGACACAGAATCACCTAGTGGAATCACGGCATTTTGAACCCAGCTTTACTGAATACGTACTCAAATGCAATCTATAACAAAGGAGCTGCTCTTGATAACTGCTTTGGATTCATAGATGGAACTGTGCGCCCCATTACTCGACCGATAGTGAACCAGAGAACTGTTTACAACGGGCACAAGCGAGTCCATGCGCTGAAATTTCAATCTGTCAGGCTAACGAATGGACTGATTGCCCATCTCTATGGTCCTGTAGGTAAATACTGTATTTCCTGTCTTTTGCACTCTCCCTCCATCAAGTCCCCCCCCCCCCCCTGAAAAAAAAACAAAACAACAACAACCACAATGCTCTTATCATTGATTTTGTCATACACTTCTCCTTTTATTAGTCCAAAATTTTCTATAACCCCTACTCCCTCCCCACTTTTGTGAGATCTAAAATTAATATCCCCCTTTCAGGGACCCAAATTTGATGTACCCTTTATGTTCCCTGTAATCTAAACCACACCCCTCCCTTCTGTGAGGCTCAACTAAAGGAAATATGGTCTTTGGAAAATGCAGAACACTCAAAATGATCAAAAGTTGATTTGCTCACATAACAAAACATTTTCCCTTACTTTTAATCTTACAGAGGGAAGAATGCATGATCCAAGGATGTTGGCAGTGTCTCAATTGTATGATGATCTGGAAGGTTTTGCTTTCAACCCTGCAGGAAGAGAGATGTGCTTATATGGGGACCCTGCATACCCACTCAGGGTTCACCTTCAGGCACCATTCCGAGTTGGCGTTTTAACCAGGCCAATGGAGATGTTTAATGAACCCATGAGTGCAGTTCGTGCATCTGTGGAATGGCTATTTGCAGACGTAATTACCTATTTCAAATTTTTGGATTTTAAGAAGAACTTGAAGATTGGTTTAAGTCAAGTGGGAAAAATTTACATAGTTTGTGCAATTTTACGAAATGCATTAACATGCCTTTATTCTAACACCACAGCTGATTTCTTTGGACTTGAACCACCAGCATTGAATGACTATTTCATTTAAAAGTCTCTGTATACTTAGGAATGTACCATTTTACTCTTGGGGGGGGGGGGGGGGTATCTAACCAGAAGTACATCTATTTTCTTTCACTTGCTGTCAATTGTTTATGTTGTTTCTGAGTCCTCCATCACTGAAAGTGGTCTTCAGGAGGATCCTCTAAAAGTAAGAATACATAAAATAAAACACTTAGAATAAACAAGAAGTACAGATGTACAAATTACAAAGAATTAAAAAGCTAGAAGTTCTAAAATAGAAATAAAAAGGAACTTTTTAGAGTATTTACCCAACCCTCACCTCCGAGAAATAAAATGGTCTTTCCCTGAACAAAGTAACGGGAATTAATGTTAAAAAAGGACAGTGTCCCTTTAACTAAATCAATTAATACATAAAATGGCATATAAAGAGTAACAATAGTGAAATTGACTGTTCATGAAACACAATTTACGAATAGGAACATCAACTGTCTCAAAAATCATCTCTGAGAAGCGAAAGTCAAAATTACTTATTAATTACTTTCTCCAATAAAGCCATCAGTACTTTCGTTTGCTCCTGTTGTTGCTGCATCATCAGCATTTGACTGTTCATCAACTGTTGTTGACTTTGTTGCTGACTTTGTTGGCTTTGTTGACATCATTCATTCATTCATTCATCATTCCTGACATCATTCATACTTTGTTTTTCACCATTGCTAGGCAACATTGCGGACACCTTAAACGAGATATACATACATACATACATACATACATATAAATATATTTTTCGCTTGAATTCGCGCGGCTTAGCTCCGCTCGGGCAGGCTCGGCCCGACAAATTTATTAACCTCGCTTCACGAGGAATAAATTGACTACACTTTGACTAATACCGATAAAGCAACTGGGTATCATCGTTTATGGTTTCTGCTTTTAAGGCGTTAACGTTTTTGCAATCGAGTGTACGCATTATAATAAAAACAAGCAAAGATTTCTGCACAAACCGAAAAACAATTCGTGCGGAGAATATCTTTGGGATTTTGTTTCTCGACCAAATTCCACACGAAACATTACGCTACATAAGGATAATGGTTAGTTTATCAGGTAAGTCAGGCATCCAATGTTTTTCAAGGGTAAATTTGTGTTACCTTGGTAGTATTCAAAATTCCGAAACGCTGGACTGTTGAGGATAACCTTCCATTCCAATAGTCACTGCACCGTAATTTGTTATTCTATTCTCTATCGCTAAGCTCAGCCGAATAGAAATCATTTCTAATGTAAGTGGAATGAGTAATGAACACAACAGTAGTAGAGGGAGCCGCCAGTAATTATCGTTTATTACAATAGTACAGTGCCAAGATACAAGCAAAGACAAAACACAGTCCATATAAAATATACAATTACAAAACAAAATATAAATGTTGAACAGTTCAATAACAAAAAGTACAACTCAGCGAAACATTTTCGAAGTAGGATATAGAAAAAATGTCTAGACAAGGCTAGAACTTTACTCTAAATGATAACTAGTGACAACTATATACGGAAAAAATTAGCCTCGAGAAAAACTGGTCGGCGTCAAGTGGTGTGATATGCGCAAGGAGTGGTTTATAAAGACGCATGAAACCCCTAATGGGAATAGAAACAATACAACCAAATTAACAACCAAAAGAAATACATTTCTATTCTCTATCGCTACGCTCAGCCGAATAGAAATCATTTCTAATGTAAGTGGAATGAGTAATGAACACAACAGTAGTGGAGGGAGCCACCAGTAATTATCAAGATAGACAAAGCGAATGGGAGGAAAAAAGTAAAAAGAAACAACAAAAATAAACTAGAGTCCAATGTTCAGAGTAACTAAGAGTTGATGTTGGATATCTTCCCTACAGTAAATATCCTTAGCATTCTCAGACTTCCAACGACCATGCTTCTTAATAACACGATCCGGTAAATCATTATTGGCAGCGGCAGTCGCACCCCCAATCCTAAGGGAATGGAGGCCATAAAGCCTCATATCTAAACCTAAAGCTTTAAACTTATTAATAAATAACTCCCTAGCCCTAGAATACGAGAGATTTGAACCATCTCGAAGGGCATAACGCCCATCCTTGCGTTTGTACAGGGAACGAAAAACAAATTGAGTAGAATTTAAACTGTCACCACTAAGCTTGGCATAACGAGACAACATTCCAAATGGGCAAGTAGGATTACCAGTTCTAGCAATTACTCTAGTAGCGCCAGACCCATATTGATCAGACTTGCTCCTTGGGATGAAAAGGGAAAAATAAGTATCACTGAAAACAACATCACACCATTTAATATTAGCAAGCTCATTAAAACGCAAAAACCAGCAAAGGCAACAAGGCAAATACAAACGTCGCGGATATCAAGCAAACGAGCATCTACACCCGCAAACTTCAAAACGAGAGCATGCAAATGCTCAGGACAAATAGGAAGTCTCTTCTTGGAAGAGACAGAGTTAGCAGCAAGACGCTTACAGCCTTCCAAAATAGCTTTAACAAAACCACTATTGCAAGGGTTGCGAACAGCACACGAACTATGAAAAAAATTAATGCTGTAAAAAGTAGAAACAATGGTAGAAGACGAATAACCGGAGTGGAGTAAACTAATGAGATAAAGCGCAAAATGATTATCCGAAGCAGGAAAATATTCCACTTCAGGAAACTTGGCAGCCCATGCCTTCCATTTTCGAAAATGCTTGTGATATCCTTTCACAGTCGATGGTGCCCTGCTGGCCGCGAGAAAAACAGGAACCAACACAGACAAAGGCTTCAAAGCTTGAATACCAGCCGCACCATCAGTAATGGAAACTTGTAAAGAAAAACAAAAGGAGAAAAAATCAAACGGCATAAAATAGAAAACAAAATAATAATCAGGAAATCACGAGAAAACAGTACCCGTGACAAAAACAACAAGGAAAGAAAATACCACCATTAGGCGGAATGTCCATAAACAAGCCAAAAGGCTATGAAGCATAACGCACGAGTAGGCGCTAAGAAGCGCAGCAAACAGACAAAACAAAATATGACAACAATGTATAAACATGACGCTATGAAGCGTGCAAAATATCTTGCAATGGAGCAAACTACGGCAATTACATATAACGCCATGAGGCGTAAGAAACCAAAAGTGCAATGCTATGAAAAGCGCCCAAAAGAAATATAACTGATGCTATGAAGCGTACAAAAAACTGAAATACCGCTATGAAGCTCACAGGCAAAAAACTAAATCAAAAAGAACAAGCAGACCCATCGAGATGAAGAGCCAAAACCGCAGATTTAAACCTCAGTGGGCAAAAGATTGTGTTGTGGCCCTCGTGAGCGGGAGCAAAAACAAAAGAAGGGTCGGGAAACACAAGGACTTGAATAACGGATGCCCTTAAACCACCCATGGGAAAAACTATTGGCCAAAAAACTGCAGAAGGCCAGCAAGGGATAATCATAACACCACGGGCCTTGCAAACCTCTAAATGAAAGATAGCGCAACTAATAAGATACACAGGTGGGACTATCCAATTATTGTCACCCGCCCAACTAACACTGAAAGCATCGACACCTTCAGTGCCTGGGCACCAAAATTTAGAATAGAACCTGGCGCACTTAGCCGAAACTGGGGTAGAAAACCTATCAACTGTAAATGGACCGAAAAGAGCAGAGAGATGCCCAAAAAAGACTTTAGAAACACTCCAATCATCATAATCAATAACCCTACTCATGGAGTCAGCATATACGTTAAGCGTCCTGGGAACCCATAAGAAATCGATCGTAACATTGTTAACAGCACAAAACTGGAAAATATCCAAAGCCTGACGCTGAAGCCTAAGGGACGTACTACCTTTGGTAGCTATAATAGAAGCATTTCTACTGTCAGTATACAATTTGACAACTTTACCCTGGATAAGCAGCTTGAATGACCTAAGCGCGTAACGAATGGCGAGTAACTCCCTTCCATTACTGTCAACAGACGATTCCATGGAGGAAAAAGCATTGTAAAACAAATCAAACTCCTCCTTGTCGACGAACAGGGCATGTCCCCCACAGGTAAAATCGCTGGCATCAGTACCAATAATACAAACAGGCTGAGTATACTCAAATAACTTTATTAGGACAGTTAACCAGCCAAAAAGCAATTTCGTCAACGTATTGTAAATAATGCTGAAAACGGCTCAAATCAAGGGGGGTATCCCACGCATCGCGAAGCGAAACTGCACTCTGCAAAAATCTAGACATAATAAGAGACACGTTACCCACACAAGGTGAAAGCGAAATAATTTTGCCGACAATGGAGCCAACAAAACGAGGAGTGACGTAGGGTAATTTACCCTTAAATGCACTCAAGGCAGCTAACAGGCGGTCGATACGAGGTTGGGGAATGGACAAAAAAGCACCATCAAGATCCCAAGAAATACCCAACCACTCCAAACAATGAACAGGAACCCAAATAGATTTCTCATGATTAGCCACCAAACCCGCTTTGTCTAAGTCAGAACGAACCGCGTCGGCGCAACGCTTGGCAGTCAAAAACTCCTTCTCGCAACCAGCCCCGTCGTCTAAATAAAGCACTAAGAAACGACAGGCTCCTCGTGACTGATTGTAGAAATCTGGAGGTTGTTGCTGCGATCTGAAGGACGGTGAAACCGAGAACTGCGGGCGCTGGAACTGCCCGCGGACACCGAAGGGCTGAGAATACGGCTGATATCGGCCTTGCAGGCGTTCAGCATTGCGTCTAACACGAGTACGATTCTTATCTCTCAGAGCCTCCCTCTCCGCTGCACGAATCTTTTTATCGTCTTCCAAATCGAGGGCGACGGCGTTGCTCTCGTAATGCTTAACCGTTAGCCAACCTCCTTCGGAAGAATCGGCGATCCTGATTTTCCTGTTCCTCTCCTTTAGCGAGCTAATGGCCTGGCTTATAATCTGCGATGCCTTCGGCGTATCCTTGTCTTGGACTGCAATGGCCGCGGTCTCAAGCAGCTCGACGATCTCGAAATGGAACTTATAATTCCTCTCGTTGCCGGGATAGGCAAACTTGAGTTTGCTTTCGGCTTTGAGCTGCTTGGAGACTAGCAGTGCACTTTCGGCTTCGTTTGAAGCTTTTTCAAATTTTGCCGAAAGTTCCTCGGTATGGCTTTTAAGTTGGTCCAGAAGAAACCCACGAAACTCGGTTAAATCAGCACGAGAAACTGTTTGGTCGAAAGGTTCTTCACCACCGGGCATAACAAACGAAAAACTAGCCCGTAAACAAAAACTTAAAACAACTTCGAGAAAAACTGGTCAGCGTCAAGTGGTGTGATATGCGCAAGGAGTGGTTTATAAAGGCGCATGAAACCCTTAATGGGAATAGAAACAATACAACCAAATTAACAACCAAAAGAAATACATAACTTCAGTACGTGTACCGACATTTGTACATTTCCCGTGGTTCAGTGGAGGGACTCAGTGACCAGGCCTTTTTGTCACACCTCCTCGCACACCCCCTTTCTTATCCAATGGCATTAAGGTGGCCGAACACAGTTTTTTAGTGTACAGGTGTTAGAAGAGGTTATTTGGAAACTGTGTATTTCTGGACGCCCAAAATTGGTATGGTGTAAGACTAAGAAGGAATGTATTTTCGTACGTCTTGTTGAGCTAAGTACCGTTTCCATGGCAACGCAGCGAGCTATTAAACGTCCATAAATAGGTTTCCTTTATTTTTAGAAAATGTGCTCATTAGATTTTTTCCATTTTTTGTATCCAGAAAAACTCACAAAACACTGACACAGTTGCACTATTTTCATGTAATTTTAACAGAGAGATCTGAAAATATTGATTTTGCATAGTTATGTTTTGTAAAAATACCCTCTGTTAGATTTAGGTTTCTCTTTGTAGGCGCATTATGCTTTTAGGGAACTATTTTCATGCCAAATTTCACAAATTTCTAATGAGCGGTTCCTTAGAAAACAGTTCATTTCCACGAAAACAACCAGTCGCAATTTTTTGCTCAAATGCGCATGCGTTGCTTTAATTGGGTTTCATGGCAAAGATGAAAAGCATGCAAAAGGTCTTGGTCAATGACTTTTTTGCTCGGAAAGAAAAGAAAAAGAGTCCAGAAACGAGAAACTTAGTTATTTAGGATCAAAACTTAACTTAATTATCCATTTCATGTGAAATTGAGGGATCACTTTATCGACCGTCGTATTTGCGTACCACAACCCTAGCGCGCGCTTAATA
>NW_028145437.1:1520000-1530000 GCF_977016875.1 Pavona decussata | reverse complement strand
ACAAAATGTTCAGCTTTTTGGAGTTGTATACCGCATTTACTTTAAAGTACACACTCACAGCTCCATAAAAATGGCAGGATAGTGTAATTTAGTTATTTAGCCTCATTGAGTAAAAGTAAAACAATCATCAACACACAAAAAAACTTGAGCTTGCAACTATTATATTCATCACTGCTAGTCTTTATAATTTACTATTTTATTGATCTTTCTCATTTTTGTAATGACTTACCTGGCCACCACTGGAGGTTCCGCTGCAAAACAATTATTTAGTTTGTGATCAGTTGAGCAAGTGCGTTCTTGATCAGAGTGGAAAACATAAATTTTAAAAGTGTCACATGCCTTCTATTTCACACAGGCTTAAATGTTAATTTTCATTAGGACGCCAACAAGCCAGGGTTAAATTGTAATTTTCTTATTCAACACACTGTAACACTATAGCTTAAATGCGGTAATGGTGCACTGAATATTCGTGTCTTGCAGTTAGTATGTACACGTAATACCATATATGTAACTTTAGTTGCTGGGGAGAAAAATTGCCAAACCAACATTGTCTCCAGCTTTCCTGCAATTAAATTCTGTGTACGTTGGTTTCAATGTGTTGACTAATAAAATGATTATTCTGCTCAATCTTGCAGAACACTCTGTGATTCAGTCTCCTTGTCTAAGGATAAGGTGATGATATGCACAATTTATTGGATAATAGTAATATTATGTTAATGTTTGATTTTTTCTCATACTGTAAAGTTACTATAGGTATTTTATGACAGTAGAGTGCATAATATTGCAATCTTTATTCTCTCAGCTAAAAAAAATGTCTTGTAAATGAGGGAATTTAATAGTAAACATAACTAAATGCACAAATTGTGCTGAAATAACTTTTAAAACGTGAGTTAATGGCTGCTGACAGTACAGTAGCTGAAGTGAAAGGGAGTAGTTATCTCTTACAATTCCCTAATGTCAAAACACTTTGTTCACAACATGATTCATCTATCTTCTCTTATAAATAACTTATCATCACCTCTGGCTGCTGGAGGTGCCCCGCCTTCTACATCATGATGTTCATGTAGGACTGAAAGCAAAAGAAATATATAGGTCATGTATTGTATCATTCAATCACATGTACATAATTCAATAAAGCCTGACTGGCACAGGGCACATTTGCTGCAGTGGCTGTGTAATGCATGGACTTGAACTACCCAATAACAATTGCAGTACATGTTTCTTTTCAATGATTTCTTTTCCGAATGCATGAGAAAAGTGGAAAACACTCACCAATGTATAATGGTTTTAAATTTCTAAGCAGTTAATTAATGTATTGCTTTGACGAAATTTTTTTTCTGGATTTAAAAACCCCAGAAGCTTTGACATCTAAGGTAAATTATACAAAAGTTTAGTTGAGGTTACATGTATTTCTTATGGACCTTTAAATTACAAGTTTTCTAAACAAAATTTAGTAATGAACAAAACCAATGATCCATGCATGTTGTATTATTTTTATATTACTTACCCTCCATGTTTTCATTTCTTTCACCATCTATAGAAACAGAGAAGCTTAATTTAGTTTGTATCAGTATCAGATGCTACATTAAGCTAATGGAGTTCCACCTCATTCAAAATGGAAACCAATGACACTCTTTCCATTTTTTATATCGATCCGTGATGCTTAGTTTGCTGTGTCAACTACATTTAGTAAAACATTAACTTTTTCATGTAATAGATGTATGCCATGGACAGTTAACAGAGATTGCATCATTTCTGTATGGGTTACTATATGGATGATCAGGTGAGTATATGTGTCGCGAACGCCTCCGCGTGGCCTCAGAAATCCACGACAATTCTCAGTATAGAAGACGTTTTATTTCAAGTCCCTGGTCCCTGGTCACAATGTTCAATGTTTTCAATGCGTTCACTCTCTCCAGTCCATAGAGAAACCTAATCTTCACTTAACATATTTAATTATTTCATTCTTTGATCTTATCAAGTGATTTAGTTTGACAAGTAGGTAATTAAGTACAACCGAATCTGAAAGCCTTTTATTGCATGGAATCGATTTCCGACACTCTCCCCCCATATAGCTCCTGTTGAGGTATATGCTTCAGAGGAAATCACTGATTGTCCACTAAATAAAAAACTTTAACGAAATTCAACTGAATATATTATGGTCACGGAATGTCCTTGTCTCTTAAATGAAAGATCTAAGTGTTTAGTTCCTGTAGAGCAATAGCTCTAATGTTCTCTGCAGCAACGGCTGCCGCTTCACGGCGAGGGCGGAAAACGTTTGCTTCTGGGTTCAACACTGGAGGGCGGGGTCTGTCACAATTAAGCTCCATGGGATAGAGGTGTTGGACTGGCCTCTCCAGTTGTCCCTTCCCTGTGTCAACTTGTACCGCCCGTACTATCCCGTCACGACCAGGATAGAGTTGCCTTACAACAGCAATCGGCCACCTGTTCCGATTCTTCTCTTCTGATCTGATGATCACAACATCTCCCACCTTGACTTGGAAATTCCTGCACTTGTGGTTCAAGTAATGCCTCTCACGAAGTGTAGTCAGGTATTCCCTTGTCCAGCGGCGCCAGAGTTGTTCCTTGCACGATTTGAGATACTTTGCGCGCCTTCTTAAGTTTACGTCTTCCTCCCTCCAAGGCTCCTGTTCTGGCAACAGACTTGACCGCTGAAACAGGAACGTCGATGGGGTTAGGGTGGACAACTGGACGTCATCTTCGACGTAGCTCAGCAGACGGCGGTTATTTTGTATTTCCACGTCGAGCATGATTTCACTAAGCTCATCCCAGGTCAAGGTAGCCGCTCCAATAGTCTTGTAGAAGGCCCGTTTCACAACGCCGATAAGACGCTCGAATTGTCCTCCCCACCACGGTGCCCGGGACAGATTAAATTGCCATTGGATCTCTTGCTGCTCGAGATAGCCCTGTACTTTCTCGTCTCGTCGAACTGTCTTAAGCCACTTAGCAGCTTTCACAAACGTTCCCCCGTTGTCAGAGTACAGCGTCTTTGGTCGACCACGCCTTGCAATGAAACGCTTCAGGCACAGAAGGAACTTCTCTGTTTCTAGACTCGGTAACAGCTCAAGATGTACTCCCCGCGTCGAGCTACAGGCAAACAGTGCGATGTAAGCCTTCCCTTCCCGGTTGCTTCCCTTTCGGTAGCGTATTGGGCCAGCAAAGTCCACGCCGACGACCTCGAATGCCGTAGTCCCTTCTGTTCTGTTGGTTGGCAGAAGACCTGGTGGGGGCGTCGCAACTGCTGTCGCCTGGAACCTCTTACACCCCCAGCATTCCTTCGTCACTTTCTTCACGAGTCTCCTCAGCCTCGGAACCCAGTAGTTTTCCCTGACTGCCGCCATTGTCAGCCCTACTCCCCCGTGCAGAGTCTCACAATGCACTCGTCTCACCAGCTTCTTTGTAAATATTGCGTCTTCTGGAAGATAGATCGGGTATTTTCCCTGGATACGTCCACGGCATTCCAGAAGGCCGTCCTTACTCAGCTGCAGATTTAAGCTGCTCTGGATCTGCGGATAACTTGGCATCGTCATATCTTGTTTTTGCGCTCGTCTGATCCAACCCCACTTTACACTATCTATTTCAGCAGTCGTTAATGGCCCTGTTAGTCTCTTGGGTGTCTTGCAGTTGGTTATGAATCTTGTGACCCATGCAACAACCCTCAAAGCGCGTCTGAGATCGTGCTTGTCTAGCAATTCGTCCAATCCATCACTGACAGCCTTCGTCTGCGTCACTGTTAGCACTTCTCGGATAGTTTTAGCTTCAACCTCTGTCGCTGGCGAAGCTGAAGTCACAGGGTTAGGTGGCCAGTGCTCTCGATTAGCCAGCCACTTCGGTCCACTCCACCACAGTTCAGTCGTTTCCCCTCCTCTACTTGCCAGGTCAGCTGGATTTTTCCTCGTTGACACATGCCTCCACTGGATTTCGGGGTGCTGGTTAATTTTGTTCACGCGGTTGGCAACAAACTGCTTATATTCTCCCCCTCCTCGTATCCAGTGAAGGGTCACAGTACTGTCAAGCCAGCCATACACGTTCGAAATTGGTAGACCCTCCAAAGCATTCTTCACGTTTGTGACTAAGTTAGCCGCCATGTGGCCCCCAATCAGCTCAATACAGGGTATGGATAGTCCTTCTTTTGCTAGACGCGTTTTAGCGGCTACCAGGTGTTGTGTTGTTCCCTACTGTTGTCGCACAACTGCGTACACTGCGGCTCCCACTCCTTGTTTGCTGCCGTCACCGAAGCTATGTAGTTCGACATCTTGCAAGGGTTCTTGGTAGCTGGTGATTGCCCTTGGCAACAACTGCTCTAGAGGCAGAGACTGCTCCCATTTCTTCCATCTCTGTAGTAGTGGTTCTTCGAGTTTCACGTCCCATGCTTTAGTTGCATCACGCACATCTCTGAAGATCATTTTTCCTTCAAGGGTCACAGGTGAGACCAGTCCCAGGGGGTCATACACCTTGGCAAGCTTGCTTAGTATCCCTCTCTTGGTCGGTTGGACTTGTTCAGTGGGAAATTTGACGCTCAACTCATCCTTGTCTTTGTCCCATCCTAGTCCTAGTAGGCTGGCCCTAGCTTCTTCTGGGTGTTGAAGTTGATGTTTGGCGAAAGACAAATCACTATCTTTGCTTTCGATACCTCCCTCCAGCATCGGGACGTTAGAATGCCACTTGTGTAAAGTAAAACTTCCGTCCTTGAATATTTCGATGGCATGCTCCTTGCGGTACTGTGCTTCCCCCACAGTCACTCCTCCCGACAGCAAGTCATCCACGTACAAGTTCTTTCGCAGCTCCGTCACCACCTCTGGCGCTCTCGTTTCCCATGTCTCTAGATGACACTCTATAACTCCCCCAAGCAGGAAGGGCGAAGACGTCAGCCCGAACAACGCTCTTGTGAATCTCAGTGTTTCAAGCTTAGAGTGTTCATCTTTCCTCCAGTGAAATCTAAGTGCATCCCTGTCTGATGCTTTGATGCGCACTTGCAGAAATGCTTTCTTTAAGTCGCCTGTCACTGCAACCGGGTAAGACCGCTGACGAACGAGCACATCCCAAAGCTTGTTCTGCAGCGGAGGGCCAGGGTTGAGACACTCATTCAAGGATCGAGCTGATGGGTGTTCCCGTGCTGATGCATCATAGACAATGCGCGTTTTGATAGATTCAGCATCCTCTCTCACCACTGGCTTGTGGGGTATGTAGAATTCGATCCCTTCAGCCGGCTTATCTGCAACCTCGACCACGCCCTGCTCCCTTTGTTCTACAATGATGCTTTCGTATTCTTCAGTTTTCCCGGTACGCTGCAACTTACGTGTTAAGTTGCGTAGCCGCTGCAGGCTCCCCCGTTCATTTGAAGGCAGAGGTGGGTGGTTCCCCTTCCAGGGCAGTCCGGTCTCGTACCAGCCCTCCTCGGTCCTGACTAATTGCTTCTTGAATTCACCGTACACAGCTTGCTGGTCATTGAGAAAGGTGTCAGCCAGCCCTAACACATCGACTTCATACTCCAGCTGGCTAGTTTGAGTTAGCATCATCGCATTTCGGTCGAACTCCTGTCCAGGAGACATAACAAACCAACCAAGTTTGGTAAGCTCAGCAATTGGTTCACCGTCTTTCCCAATGTGCGGTCATAGCGTCATAGTTAGGGTTGTCTAATGTCAACAGTTCTCCTTTGTTCACTTTAATTAACTTCACATCCATTTTGAAGTTTCCACAAACTGATTCAACACAGGATTGATAGGTTTCAAGGCGGGCTAATGATGTTCCCATTAGCATGTCTACTTGTTTAACTTTCACATCAACGGGGTTTATCTTGAGAAGTTCAATTAATTTCGCAGAAGCGTAAGAACTTCCCGCTCCAGTGGCAATCAACGCACGACACTCAATACCATTGACCTTCACATTCACAACAGGGAAAATGCCATCTCCTTTCTCTGAGGTAGTCAATACGACTTCTTGTCGTGGCCCCGATTCGTCACGTTCATGGTCACAAACAGAGGTATGATGTCGACGACCACATCGCTGACATGAAGCTTTGCTTTCGCATCTGGAGGCTGGATGACCGCTGCGTGCACAATTAAAACAAAGGCGATGTTGAGCCAAAAATCGCTTCCTTTCATCGAACGTTGTTATCTTTGGGCACTCCCAGGAAAAATGCGATGTGTTATCACAATAAACACATGCACGTGGTTTCGGCTCTTGATGTCTGACGTTGAAGACCTTGTCAGATCTCTCCCGTCGACGAGGGAACGGATCTGCTCTCTCGGCCGCGTTAGTAAACTCGATTGGGTTGCGTCTTGTCCACAGTTTCAAGGCTTCGCACAGCTTCACAAAATCCCAACTTTCCCAGGAGTCATCCGTGCGTACGATATCGCCTCTAATTCCCGGTAATTTATCCAGTGTCATCGATACATTTCCGTTGACCTTGTCTAATTTGCCCATTGTTTCCAAAGATTGCACACAATATGTCAAGCGCTCGTAGAATTCGTGGATCTTTTTGACATTCACTCCAGAAATGACTGGCAGCTCTAAAATTTCCTTGTTGTATGCTTTCACGATTTCTGATTCCTTGCCATACTTATCCTTTAAGATGCTTAGGGCGTGAAGATATCCTTCAGGTGTAAATGGAAGGGCTTCAATGGACGCTCTAACTTTCGGAGCCAACAGCTCTCTCAAATACGAAAACTTGGTTACACCAGCGATACTCGATTTATCGATTGCCTCACAGAATTGTCCCCAGAATCGTGGCCAATCTTGGAAAGTGCCGTTGAATTTAGTGATAACTAATTTTGGTAACTTCGCTTGCAACCCAGCCACAACATCACCAGTACCACTCCCTGAACCACTCCCTTGCGCTTGTTGCAACTTGCCGGCCTCTTTTAACTCGCTTTGAAATTGTAGGCGTATTTCGAAAAGCTTCTGTTCGTACTTTAGCTCTTCGTCTCGGAGCTTCTGACTCTCTTCTTTCTTCATTGTTTCAGCCCATTCTCGTAGGCGCGTAACATCTTCTTCTGCCTCATCGATCCTGGTTTCAATTTCATCGCTCCATTTCTTTACATGGTCCACATTTTCTTTTGCAGCGATCTTCATCTCTTCTAGTTTTCTTTTCAACTGATCGGCTTCGCCTGCCAATTCCTTTAACGCATTTTGATGTCTCTCTACTCTGTCCCATTTCCCGCTTTGGATGATTTTCTCTGTTCGTTCCCTTGAAAACTTCAATTGTGTAAGCTTTGTCTCCAATGCTCCCTCGACCTCTTCCATGTTTGCCGTCACAGTTTCGAAATTACTGCAGTAGAATTACTTCTGTTCTCGTCCCAGTGTTGCGTGTGTCCCGTCGGAGGTGCCAATTTGTCGCGAACGCCTCCGCGTGGCCTCAGAAATCCACGACAATTCTCAGTATAGAAGACGTTTTATTTCAAGTCCCTGGTCCCTGGTCACAATGTTCAATGTTTTCAATGCGTTCACTCTCTCCAGTCCATAGAGAAACCTAATCTTCACTTAACATATTTAATTATTTCATTCTTTGATCTTATCAAGTGATTTAGCTTGACAAGTAGGTAATTAAGTACGACCGAATCTGAAAGCCTTTTATTGCATGGAATCGATTTCCGACATATGGAGGGTTAGGGTTGGGTGGCGGTGACTTTTCGACCGCTACATTAGCATGAATTGCTTGTTTTTGTTTTTTTTTTTTTTGTTTTTTCTCTCTCTTCTGCTTGGCTTAATTGTAAAATATTTACTAAAAGAATACTTTTAAAAAAGTAGGGTTTGCATTTTCTATCAACTTCTCTGCATGAGGATTGTAGAGTGTGGATAATGAAGAACAGCCTCACTTTTAAATTGAAACAAGAATTTTGCAGTACCACGCACACAGGACAACAATTGAATATCACACTCAGAATAATGATTTCAACTAGTGGTCATCTCACGTTGAAGAGCTTACCAGTTTCAAATCTTCTTCCTTGGTATGGTTGACAAAAAATAAATTAATGTAATTTATTGAAATTACTAAAATTACCATTTGGGATATGTTTAAACTGAACAACGATACTAACATTAATAATAACTAATAATAACATTAATTAAAAATGACTTTATATCAGTTTCAGTGTATTAAGCATAATGCACTTATTGGGACACTTTCCAGATCAGGTTGGAATTTTGAAATAGTTTTTTTTTTCTTTTTTAGGAGAGGGGAAAACCGCTTGGAGTACTCGGAAGAAAACCTCCCGGAACAAGGAAAAGGACCCATCCAACATTTTGCTCTGAGTACGGGAGTGTGTTAGTCACATATAATTTGTAAACATAAAAAGGAACCTTGTACAGAAATTCAATTTCCCTAAAAAGGGATGAAATGCAATAAAATTTAAAGCTTTGACATTTGTAGCACCACGAATGTATATCAGAGTTTAATAGACTGTATGTTATTGCTTTTTTTAAAGGTACAAGGAGAAAAACTACCAAACCTACCAATCTGTGCTCCTCTGGGTTGTATGTCTAGATGAAAAAAAAAAAAAAAGATAGGCCTCTATCTCCTTTTAAGAAGTTATGCAAGCTTGAATGGGGCGCTCAAATTCTTAAACTGGCCGGAAACTGTACAAATTAGAACCATTGTGTAATTTACAACGGGGGGTTTCAATGTGTCTGGTTTTTGTACCTTAAGTTCAACATGTGAGCTATTAAATAGAGATGAATAATTATCACTTACTTCTTCGGTCCGCACGAACAAACCGATTTAAGGAAGGCATCTCTCTGAAAACAGAGTATCAAGCAGCTGCAATTAACTCCAAAAGCGTCATTTCCTTTTAGTACAACACACAAGGCAACTTTGCGGTATAATTATAATCCAGTATATGTAACATACTCTTATGTGATATCTAATCTTTTTTTTTGGAGAAAGGATGGGGGATTTTGCGGAGGAAAAATGGCTTTAATAGCAAGCAAGTTTTGTCATTGTAATATGCATATCGTGTTTGAACTTTACTCTGATGGCTTTTAAAAACTCACGCACAATTTTTTTCAATGCCTGCTTAAAAGACCTACGCAAATTTTAACCCAATTTGAACAGATTTGAACCAGTCTAAGAGGCGCAATTACGATAAATTCATACAACAGAAACTTCCTCCAAATTGGCGTCACCAATGCGCGACAATGCGACGCCGTGGTCACACTGCCCTTCTGCAACACCCTACAGTATTATTCCCACCTCCACAAAATTGCCAAATAAGTAGAAGGGACTTATCCGCTGGATTTTGGGGGGATTTTTTAACGTCTGGGGATAAAGAAAAACTGAATAAAAATTTTTCTCACCTTTGTTGTCGACCCTCGCCAACTGACATAAAAATAACCTCTTGCACCTTATATGATTAAAGATGGCGGAGAAACAGCGTCGGTTGCCCAAAAATTTCCCGCGCACATTTCTACGGAGCCCACCGTTGAACATCAGCTGCATCAGCTGTTGATGGGAGGCTTTTCGCAGTGAGACCAGGCTATCCGTTTTAACACGAAAGCGCCGTTGATCAAAAACCCATCTCCTCTTTCTTTGTGTATAAAGATGTGTACTAAGTGTACAAGTCAATGTATTAAGATTGATGTAGGAAAAATAGTTAAACTGAAGAGAATATAATACGAGTAAAGAAAAATCGACGATAAAAATAATCCTTTGCGTGAAAATTGTTCATTTGACATGCTGTCACGTTTGGACAAGCATATGATGTTGGATCATTAAAAAGCTGTATTAAAACGCAGAGCATTAAAAACAAAGCTTGGGTAACTCGCTGCGAGAATAATACAAAGCAAAAGTATATAATAGTAATGAAACTCGAAAGGTGAATTCAAAGCTTTTTAATATTCTAAAATCAGGCGAACCGCTAAAAGAAGAGATAGGTGAGGAGAACAATTTCCTCAGTAGAATACCACAAGTATTTTAGGACTCTTCTTTTTCAGATAGTTTTTGTGTAGATGATCGTACCATAGCCCCTGCCCAAATTGCGTT
>NW_028145437.1:1485000-1515000 GCF_977016875.1 Pavona decussata | reverse complement strand
CGTGACCCTCGTTTCGTTTTACTGTACTGTTACACTCTGTTTGAGTTTGAAGGATTACATTCAACCCCAAGCTATCAGGTATTCGTTTTAAAGATACGTAAGCGTTGAAATGTTTTCGAAAAACGGATTATTATTATTTAACTTAAAGATGATCACCTCGGCACATTTTACAGCTTTTCTTGCAGTAGTAATTCATGTATGATGGGTTCTTTTTACACTCGCCATTTGCAGCCCAGACGGAGCAAGCTGTATTCTTGTCAAAGCAGCCTGGAGGTCCTGTGAAGAAGCAAAACTGTTTAGAATCCAACCAATAGCTGATAAAGCATTGAACAAACGTGAAGTGCAGATGTAGAATGACGATCCTTGTTCTTTACTTTGTTCACATGTGGGCCAAGGTGAGGTCTACATGTGAACAAAAGAAACCCTGGACTAACAAGATTGGTCGACAATATTTGAATACTCGAGGAGGTAGAAAATCTGGACTGCTTATGTGGCCACTTGTCATTGCATGTTTCATCTGCATCACGTGTGGGATGAAAAACAGTAACAGATAATAGACCATTTTTCTAACTTATTGCCAAAATTAAAATAAATAAATAAATAAATAATTCAATCATCACGAATGCTGCAGTAACGGAACCAAGTGAACCATCTTGTGAAAAGACCAAGAAACTGATTCAAGGCAAGTTAGTCGCGGCTTTGTTTGTCACTCCCGATAAGACAAGGAATGTTTGTTACGAGCTACGGGCAGGGGATTGAAAACACTTGAACTGGGGAACAAAATGACAAGTCAAAGTGGTTTCACTTTCATTGTGAGTTCATTATTATCGAACTTTTTGGTTTATGTTAATTGGAACGCCACAAAAATAGAGCACAGTCAATTTGATCGTCATCGAAAACGGAACGCATCATGTGGCTTTCTTATATTTCAAATGCAATCTTAGCTTAGGGGAGCACTTACAAGACTTACATAAAAAAAAGTACAGACCAAGCAGAACCATGCTATTAGATTAATATTCGCAAATGGAAATGAATGTGATGGAATATGTTAAGCCTGGTGAATAAATGAGAATAAATGAGACCTTCCAATCCGAATCCGCATATCGGAAGGTCTTAGGGTCGACTCCTGATAGGAGCACTCGGATTTTTTCCGAGTATGCCTGTGTCATTTACTGAATAATGAATCATTCTCATAGATTAATATTTATTTTTTGCGAGGACTTTCGGTGAACAAACGGATAGCGCTCTCCTTCTGCTAAACCTTTTAGAACTCCTCGCAGTGAACAACGTTCATCGTTTGCAGGCATTAAAATTTACTCACTTGTGGCATAAGAACCTTCTCCCAAACGTTTTTTTTTTTTTTTCCGATTTTTTTCAGTACGCTAGTAATTTCCATGCTTATAATACTAGATACACCGTTAACCAAAACTTATACAAATCACCAGTCAGAACAAACACCGGGAAACAAACTATATCCTACATGGCTTCCATTTTCTGACATAATATACCTACTTGTTTGAAAAATCTTAACGTTCATCAGTTTTATAATCAAATACAGCTGTATCTCTTCTCTGAACAGCTTGCAATTAGCATCAAGTAACTAAAACTTTAAACATTCAATACTATATCCACTGCTCATATAATTCAGTCTGTTTCCCTGTGTTTGCACGCTATTTACTTGTCTCTATCACCCCCTTTATCTTACTCGTTTTGCACGTTATTAAAGGCAGGGGGATAACTCGAAAACCGCAAGGTTCATTTATCCCCCTGACTCGACTACACACATCATCCCTGATATGTTGTAATTTATTGTAATTTGCAGTAGCTATTGTGTATTAAAAGTGTCAAGAGAGTATTTTGCAATGAGTCTAATAAATCTACTTGTTGTTGTTGTCGTTGTTGTGTTTACAGTAGTTAAACCATTCTTAGTGCTGAGAGTTGTGAAACTTCTGTTTTCACATTTATATAAATCAGTATGAATATATAGTTATACCTTGACAAATGTTGCAGATCTTTTGGCAGAAGTACTTCATGTAATCCGGATTCTTGTTACATTCCCCTTCTCTAGCCCAGCGGGAACATAGCCTGTGTCTGTCAAAACAGCCTGGAGGTAGTAACGAAACCCTTTCAAATTCATGTACTTTGGCATTCACGTGGAGGGTTAGAATAACGTTATGCTTAATTTATTCTTGAACCTTTGTAACCCTTCAAATTTGAATCAAACATCTGACTCGTTTGCTATGATTCTTAAGGTGCTGTTACAAGGGAATATATTTACTCCGACTTGCATGCTGCACTGACGAGAAAATTGGGGAATAATTTTACCTCTTACTGGTTAAAACTTATTTCGCAATCTTAAAAGGTAGAGGACAAGTCTACTTTTTCTGCAACTCTCAGCGTGTTTTGTAACATCGTCAAAGTTTGCTAATAGTTGTAGAGAAAGTAGACTAGTGTTATCTTTTGTAACATTGCAAGATAACGTGGTAGTATGTTTCATATGTTCTGCAACTGTTGCTTTACAAATCGCAAAACAAATATCCCTGTGTGAGAGCCTCTTGAATCAAAGGTTTGTAATATATATGTAATATTGTTTGTCTCTGCATAGTCATTTGATACATACATCGCACTGTCTACTACGAGTCTTCAGCAGGGGATTAAATCGATTGCTTATACGTTGCCGGTGCAGTTTCCATGTGGAAGTGAAATATATGAATTTCATACACTGTAACTGGGATGAAAGAATGAGCCCTTCGCAGCTAACAGTCACATGGCACAGAATCTGCCGTGCTTGAGGGCACGTTGCGCACTGGGGCGTCCAACTTGAATTTTGTTTGTTTTGGATGTCCCAGTGCGTAGCTTGCTCCCCAGCATGGTGGATTTTGTACCACGTGACCATTAGCTGCAAAGGGCCTATTCGTCAACAAGAAACCATCGCAGTTTTGTACGTGACTGAATTTTTTTCGGGCATTCTTTTCGCAGCTCAAGTTGTGATGGTATCTTATTCAATTATTTCATCCGCATTTTCATCCATATATATCACTTCTTCACTTGTGCTCCCAGACGTCGCGACAGTTTAGTTGGTAGAGCACTTGACCGGTATCGCAGAGTTCATGAGTTCAATTCCCGTTCAAGTCTTAATATTTTTTAGGCTTTCTTTTCGTAGCTGCTTAAGTTGTGTAAATAACTGCGGTGGCCTCATTTATGAAGTTCTCGGTATTGAGAAAAAGTGTATAAAAATGTACTGACGGCACACCTTCGCATCTGGTGCAGCTTTTCTCACATGTTTTCAGCATGTTGTTGCTGTCTGTAGAGCAATTTCCTCGGTAAGCCAAGTATGTACAGCGGTCGCTGTTGTCTTGACATGCTGATCCGTTACCTGAAAGCAAAACACCTGGTCACTTCAAATTCTTACCCAGTTCTTCCATATTGCGAAGAGTAGATATAATATTCCATTTCTATGGTTTAGGGATAGATAGATTAGATAGATAGTTTATTAAAAATGCATCGCAGCCAAAGGCTGAATTGCGCAATTATTTACAAATGTTTTGTGATACTTTAAAAAATTACAGATGAATCCTTGATAATAAATAAAAAACTGATTACAGTGTTAAAAATTCTATATAAAGTATTTATATTAAAATATGTTAACTTATAAAGTATATGGGGTAAAACTACAGCCTCGACATCGCATATATATTATTATCAGTTTTATTGTTTAGTTGCATTGTCCACATCAGTACGCAGATCATTTGTTACAGTCGAACCTCGAATTAACGAACCTCTATATAACGAAGTTCTCGGTATAACGAACAATATCCTCCGGCCCGGCCTATGGAACAGAACCTCGATATAACGAACCAATTTCCCCGTCGTTAAATCGAGGTTCCCCTGTACAGAGCCACGTTCACATAGCGGGTGGTAATGGAGCTTCTCCACGTTGTTCAGAAAAAAAAAATCATTCCTATTTCATTTGAAGACACGTTGGGGATTTCCAATTAAGGTAATATTAGTATATCGCGTGATAACCCTTGAATAAGGAATCAATAAAACTGCAATCAACATTGAGCACATATATCATACATTATAGTTTACCACTAAATCTTCTCCAATTCTGTCATAATAATGGTGAAAATTCCTATTGGATAATACTCGTCCGTAAAACCCCACCATTTTTTCTTCTAATTTCTAAACAATCAGACCGCTTAAATTTTATACAGTCAACTCCCTTTATTATGAACACTCTCGGGACCGCGAGTTAGTGTCCTTAATAGCGACAGTCCATAATAGCGGGGAAATTATTTCAGTCAAACGTCTTTAATATATTTTTGCCGGGGATTTAGCTGCTGTCCGTATTATCGGGGTGTCCGCAAGGCGAGAGTTGACTGTATTTATCTGGTACACTGATTCATCCTTCTTTTTCGTTGCTGTAAATTCGAAATGCAATCTCGGCGACTTTAGTTGGGAAAAAAATTTACTGGTGAACGATAGCGATAAAAACTTAAGAGGTTCTCTGCAGTATTCTCGATCTGATAGTTTCCCACTTAAAACGAACATAGAAGCCCTAAGATTCGGTTAAGAACATCAATTTTTCCACGGGACAACTATCAACCGATAGTATTTCGACAAAAACACTGTTTTTAGATTATACCTCCACAGAAGTACTATTGTCTAAATAGTGTACTGTTCGTTAAGGAGGTATAAGAAGAGTAAAATTAACTTCCTCTATATTTAAACAATAGATCGCATTTTCTATTGATTTACCGGCGTAATAAACCCACTTGAAAGTTTGTAAAACCATTCGCCTCCGACTCGTGATTTACAAGCTTTGTTGATGCTTTCCCAACATCCCAAGTGGGGTTATTACGCCGGTAAACCTATAGAAAAATGCGGTCTATTGCTTTTATCAGAAGCTTCTGCTTTTATAAAATCACTATAACTAAAAACAGGTTTTTTATGAGTTTACCGTTATAATTAACCACACGTTTTTGACCAATCATAATGCGCATAGTATCTCTGTTATATTATATGACAATTAATGACAATTACTTATAGCAAAGTGTTTCTACTGTCGTGTGTGGAGTCAGGTGGAGTGATTTTCGTTTAGCCTTAAATATGGATTCCTGAAGTGTTCTGTTCGTTATTTTTTCCTTCGACCACAAAACCTTGTTCGTGTTCCCACGAAAGAACATCCTAATATGGAATAAACATTGCTTGAATAAGCAATCGGATTGCTGAAAACTGAGTGACAACATCAAGAAATATCTATTTCTACAGTGTTCCCATCTAAACGCCCCGCACGCTTGTTGTTGCTTTCTAAATCGCTATTATGTTGTTAAGACGATCTCTTACCTTTGAGATCCAATGATGTACTTCCACACATCAAGCAGCTTTTTCTGCACTTAACCAGCATGTATTCAGTATTCTTCAAACATTCTCCATTCCTTGCCCGAGTGGCGCATCCCTCATCTTGGTCTTGACACTTTTCACCTTTTCGTTATACGTAAACATAGAAAAGGAAAACAGCCGTTGCATTCTGTCCAGCCTGGCTTGGGAGTAGGTATTTCAGTGATCAAGTGATCAGTGATTGAGTATTAGGAAATCCCCCCCCCCCCCCCCCAATTAACCGTATTTGTAACTGTACGGTAGCCTGCGTAGCAGTCGTTTCCGTTTCCTTCAAGCCAGGCGGGGTAAGCGCGCGAGGGCATTGGGCAAAAAGGAGCAAAAAAGTAGGAACAGGGAAGAGGGGTGGGAAAGGAAAGGACATTTGACGTGACAGTGTAGGCCCCAAAGGAGCGAAGCCATTTGGGGGCGTTCGGTAAAATGTCTGGGCTCAGCGGCAGGCGTTTCCTTTCCTTCCCCGCTCCTACTTTTTTGCTCCTTTTTGCCCAATGCCCTCGCGCGCTTGCCCCCCTTGGCTTGAAGGAAACGGAAACGACTGTGCGCTTGTTTAATTTTAGGCCCATGAGGGTGGGCGCTTATTATTTCTCCAACACTTTCAGCAAGCGAGGACATTTTTGGAGAGTAACAAAACAAGGGATAACGAGTTTATTTCACTTCAACAAGACAAAGTGCCAAAGCTAACATGAGCAACCCATAAACTATATAAAAGTTCATTGACTACCATATCTAAAACCAATTTTGGAACACAACTGACGCTCCTTTTACTTCACGCTAGGCTAGTAAAGAAATATTTTTTGGTTTGGAGGGAGAGGGGGTGGGCACTTATTAACTTTTTGGGCTTTCAGGGAGGGCGCTTATTCGAGGTGGGGACTTATTCGAAGGTTGGTGGCTAATTGAATAAATACGGTAATACGGAGGCCAACTAGAAAATCGGATTGTTAACTTAGCCTCCATCCTCAATCGCGTCATCAAAATTATTCAAAGCACTTTACCAGATTTTACTTTACAAGAATGTAACTAATAATTTTTCTAATGAGTCATGAGGAAATAAAGGTTGTTGTTGTTGCTAAAACGTTTTCCGCTATTAATTTTTTTTTCCTGGGGTTGAGACATATAAAAACGTTAAATTTCACTTCCATTTGGGATACAATACCGCGCAAAACGGGAGACTTGGGATAAATGGAATTAAACTCTGCAAGACAACAACAACGACAAACCAATGAGTGGTGCCGGATCCCTTGTAGACCTGGATCAGTAAATTATTTCAAATACAAAATATTAACGGCAGACTGATCCTAACGGCGCAGGAGGCGAAAAACAAACAAAAAACAAACACAAAATGGCTAGACTTACTGAAATATATTTTAGACTGGGGGTAGTAAGGCTGTGACGTCAATACAGGATCGCTAGTTTCGCGGTTTCTCTGTTCCTTAGTTGTTTTTCCTTTGCTGAGGAAGAAAACTGTGGGACGATATTATGACTGGGAAAATTGAATGCTCACAATGAAAACTGAGGAACAGAGAAACCGAGAAAGTAGCAACCTGTTTTGACGTCACAGCTATACTATCCCCAGTCCACTCTCCCATCTTGCGCAGTATCCCACCGGAAGTGAAAACTCACGTTTTTATCACGCCGTTCAATATATTGAAAGTTACTTATTCCGTTGAAGAATTTACATGGCCTGTTTAAAAATTCATCGCGACATGACATTCACTGACGCAACGGTTTCGACACTGGCCGCATATGTTGACAACACCGAACCAAAAAAAAATGAAAACTGCAATAGCCGGTCATGCATTCAATTTTTCTTGCTAAGAAAGTTTTATAAGAAACACCATATACACCACACTGAGGTGTGTCGCACCTACCTGTGTCGCACATGTTACAGCTGTATTTACAACTGACCAGCATATACCGCGGGTTTTTCCTACATTGTCCAGTGTAGGCCCAATATGAGCAGTGCTCGTGTTGGTCTGCACACTCACTCATCTTCACTTGCCCTGGCAAGTATAATTAAAATTTTACATTACCATATAAAAATCGACGCTCAATGAGTATTTTAAAAAGTCGTGTTAATTTAAGGACGGTGTCTACTAATACAGAGGTATTCTTGCGCAGTTTATGACTTTGCGGGAAAAGTAGATCTTAGCAAGGGTTATTGAAATCCAAAAAGGAAATTGGGAGTAACCACGCATTTTTTTTAAGAGATTATTATGCAACAATAATTCTAAAAAGCGCTAAAATACAAAGCAATGTATGTACGGCTGAATTTAGTTCGGCGTCTGAATCAATTCAACCGGGATTAATAATTTGGGTCGGTCTAATTCGGCTCATTTCAAGTACGGCATCTGAACGGGGCCTAAATCACAAGTACGATATGTCTGATACATTTTCATTTGTAGCTGCGCCGGGGCGAAAGCCAACTCGCGTACAAAGATATTTGTTTTGTCTCTCTATAGACGGACTATGGACCTTGTATATCCAAGATCGTCCTTATATGAACGCATTTTGTGAGTGCATCCGGGAAAAAATCAAAATCTGGCCTTCGCTCGCAATTTTTCAGCGCAGCGCGTCGAAATTACTGGAGTGAAAATCCATTTTAATGTAAGGGTTTTTTTGTAGATATGAGGTTATCACCATTGCTTGCTAATTTTAGGTAGGTAAAGTTTTTGATACTTACCAGGATTGGTGGGGAAGCATTTATTTGTTTTTGCGGGGGAAAAAAATTAAAAGCCCGCCATTGTTTTCAAATTTGTTGCCCGTAGGTTGGCACCCCACCCACTTTTATTATTAATCGGAGGTAAACGGGGATTATGAACAGAAGAAGTGATTATCAAAGACACAGGACAGGAGATCACACAGTAAGATGATAATTTTATTCAAGTGTTGATTAACTTCAGTGCTCGAAACTAGTCTTCTGAAGTAGTCGACCCCCGTGATTCTCTTTGCTCATGAGAGGGTCTGTTTTATAGAATTAAGTTTAAAGAGAATATAAATGTATGTGGAGACCAGTGGAACTGTCCACAATAAAGTGGGGTCAGTATCAGAGAGGTATCATCAAGGATATACGTTCGACTGTATTCATATTAGATATTTATTTTCAGAGGTACATGTGAGCCAGTTGAGCTTCTAGTCAGGACTTACGAAAACGTCGTTCGTTTAGAAGTAGAAAGTAGTTAGAAGTCCTCAAACACGAAAGCAGGGGAGTTTTATTTATTTGATAAACAGTGAACAATCAATATTGGTCATGGTTTCTGTACAAAGTAATCCCTTGTTTAACAAAACATTTAGGTTGTTCATAGCTATTTTGCCGTGTGTTGGTAGAGTTCAAGGGAGAAGAAGTGGGGAGAATTAAAATTAGAGATGGCTGGTCTTTGGGAGTCTACTTTGTGTTATCATTCAACACATTGTAACACTGCCCAGATATGGTCATGGTGCACTGAATATTCGTCGTCCGTAGTGAACAGATATCCTGCGATATACGTAATTTCGTGTATAAAAGAGATAAATGGCACAATAAAGATCGTTTACAGCTTTTCTGCGATAAAACTGTGCTTTGTTGTCAATGTGTTGAATAATGAAACAATTATCCTGTTCAATCTTGCGGAATATCCCCTGATTTTAGTGTATGAGGCGATATTCCGCGCGATTTCGCAGGATAGTTATTAATTATTCCAGATGGCAGCTTGAACTCGACCAGCATGTGGGAAAAACAGGCATCCTTTAACCTTTGAAGCCTCAATATCAACATATTCTCCTTACCGTTCTCTATACATTTCTGTATGGTACTACTGAGGAGAGTTTGTTTAACGAACAAGACTTGACTGTTTGATCAAGCAGTGATGTTGTAAGGGGAAATTAGATGTTGGTCACTACTGGGGCTTAAAGGGTTAAACAGTGAACAAAACAAGAACGGCTGCTTTGAAGATTGCTATAGTAATTATTGGCCGTTTTTATACTAGAGGACGTATTATCTATCTGGACGAACTATTTTCAGTTGTGCGTCGTTCAAGACGAACAACGGAAGATAGTTCGTCCAGACGGATAATGCGTCTTGTGCCCGTCTTTATACTAGAGACGAATAACCAGACGAACAACAAATATTTTCCCAAGTTCGTCCAGACGGATAATGCGTCCTCTAGTATAAAAACAGCCAATCTGAATGTAAAAAAATCGATGATAATTTCTTCACCACTTTTTAATCCATCGACATTCAGTGGCTTTCCTTTTGTCTCATATTCCACTGTTCTCTTTCACTTTATTTCCTGCAAACAATAATAGGATTTACTTAGTATTTTGGACAGGAGTTTTTTGTTTTGCTCTGTTTGTTTGTTTGTTTGTTTCTTTCTTTATTTATTTGTTTCTCCTTTTTTGTCCGGAGGCAGTGGGAATATCTGGACATTTTAAACGCTGAATTAAACAGTTGTAAGTACTCAATTTTTGACCTTGATTGGCCCATTGTTTCTAATAATGTTGTAAAGCTATTGTCACATTACATCGATACCAAACTTGCCGTAGATCTGAACTTCCCCAATACAAAACATATACGATTCAAACTATCCCATTGCTATATTACGTCATCAAGAAAACGGACAACGGTCGCGTCACACAAATGTTTATCTCCAGTGAGGCCAACGTAAAAGTTAGAACCACAGACAAATGGAACAGGGTTTGTCTCTCAACGGAAATCATTACGAATGTGACTTGTAATACACCCACCCCTGGAAATACCTTATGTACAGGATTGATTTGTTTTCTCGTCTGGCTTAGTAATTGGGTGGGTGATGATAACATTTTTAAAAATATGGTAAGTGACTAGTCCGCTTCTATGTTGAAATCTTATAAGACAACATTATGTCGTGACCCTCGTTTCGTTTTACTGTACTGTTACACTCTGTTTGAGTTTGAAGGATTACATTCAACCCCAAGCTATCAGGTATTCGTTTTAAAGATACGTAAGCGTTGAAATGTTTTCGAAAAACGGATTATTATTATTTAACTTAAAGATGATCACCTCGGCACATTTTACAGCTTTTCTTGCAGTAGTAATTCATGTATGATGGGTTCTTTTTACACTCGCCATTTGCAGCCCAGACGGAGCAAGCTGTATTCTTGTCAAAGCAGCCTGGAGGTCCTGTGAAGAAGCAAAACTGTTTAGAATCCAACCAATAGCTGATAAAGCATTGAACAAGCGTGAAGTGCAGATGTAGAATGACGATCCTTGTTCTTTACTTTGTTCACATGTGGGCCAAGGTGAGGTCTACATGTGAACAAAAGAAACCCTGGACTAACAAGATTGGTCGACAATATTTGAATACTCGAGGAGGTAGAAAATCTGGACTGCTTATGTGGCCACTTGTCATTGCATGTTTCATCTGCATCACGTGTGGGATGAAAAACAGTAACAGATAATAGACCATTTTTCTAACTTATTGCCAAAATTAAAATAAATAAATAAATAAATAATTCAATCATCACGAATGCTGCAGTAACGGAACCAAGTGAACCATCTTGTGAAAAGACCAAGAAACTGATTCAAGGCAAGTTAGTCGCGGCTTTGTTTGTCACTCCCGATAAGACAAGGAATGTTTGTTACGAGCTACGGGCAGGGGATTGAAAACACTTGAACTGGGGAACAAAATGACAAGTCAAAGTGGTTTCACTTTCATTGTGAGTTCATTATTATCGAACTTTTTGGTTTATGTTAATTGGAACGCCACAAAAATAGAGCACAGTCAATTTGATCGTCATCGAAAACGGAACGCATCATGTGGCTTTCTTATATTTCAAATGCAATCTTAGCTTAGGGGAGCACTTACAAGACTTACATAAAAAAAAGTACAGACCAAGCAGAACCATGCTATTAGATTAATATTCGCAAATGGAAATGAATGTGATGGAATATGTTAAGCCTGGTGAATAAATGAGAATAAATGAGACCTTCCAATCCGAATCCGCATATCGGAAGGTCTTAGGGTCGACTCCTGATAGGAGCACTCGGATTTTTTCCGAGTATGCCTGTGTCATTTACTGAATAATGAATCATTCTCATAGATTAATATTTATTTTTTGCGAGGACTTTCGGTGAACAAACGGATAGCGCTCTCCTTCTGCTAAACCTTTTAGAACTCCTCGCAGTGAACAACGTTCATCGTTTGCAGGCATTAAAATTTACTCACTTGTGGCATAAGAACCTTCTCCCAAACGTTTTTTTTTTTTTTTCCGATTTTTTTCAGTACGCTAGTAATTTCCATGCTTATAATACTAGATACACCGTTAACCAAAACTTATACAAATCACCAGTCAGAACAAACACCGGGAAACAAACTATATCCTACATGGCTTCCATTTTCTGACATAATATACCTACTTGTTTGAAAAATCTTAACGTTCATCAGTTTTATAATCAAATACAGCTGTATCTCTTCTCTGAACAGCTTGCAATTAGCATCAAGTAACTAAAACTTTAAACATTCAATACTATATCCACTGCTCATATAATTCAGTCTGTTTCCCTGTGTTTGCACGCTATTTACTTGTCTCTATCACCCCCTTTATCTTACTCGTTTTGCACGTTATTAAAGGCAGGGGGATAACTCGAAAACCGCAAGGTTCATTTATCCCCCTGACTCGACTACACACATCATCCCTGATATGTTGTAATTTATTGTAATTTGCAGTAGCTATTGTGTATTAAAAGTGTCAAGAGAGTATTTTGCAATGAGTCTAATAAATCTACTTGTTGTTGTTGTCGTTGTTGTGTTTACAGTAGTTAAACCATTCTTAGTGCTGAGAGTTGTGAAACTTCTGTTTTCACATTTATATAAATCAGTATGAATATATAGTTATACCTTGACAAATGTTGCAGATCTTTTGGCAGAAGTACTTCATGTAATCCGGATTCTTGTTACATTCCCCTTCTCTAGCCCAGCGGGAACATAGCCTGTGTCTGTCAAAACAGCCTGGAGGTAGTAACGAAACCCTTTCAAATTCATGTACTTTGGCATTCACGTGGAGGGTTAGAATAACGTTATGCTTAATTTATTCTTGAACCTTTGTAACCCTTCAAATTTGAATCAAACATCTGACTCGTTTGCTATGATTCTTAAGGTGCTGTTACAAGGGAATATATTTACTCCGACTTGCATGCTGCACTGACGAGAAAATTGGGGAATAATTTTACCTCTTACTGGTTAAAACTTATTTCGCAATCTTAAAAGGTAGAGGACAAGTCTACTTTTTCTGCAACTCTCAGCGTGTTTTGTAACATCGTCAAAGTTTGCTAATAGTTGTAGAGAAAGTAGACTAGTGTTATCTTTTGTAACATTGCAAGATAACGTGGTAGTATGTTTCATATGTTCTGCAACTGTTGCTTTACAAATCGCAAAACAAATATCCCTGTGTGAGAGCCTCTTGAATCAAAGGTTTGTAATATATATGTAATATTGTTTGTCTCTGCATAGTCATTTGATACATACATCGCACTGTCTACTACGAGTCTTCAGCAGGGGATTAAATCGATTGCTTATACGTTGCCGGTGCAGTTTCCATGTGGAAGTGAAATATATGAATTTCATACACTGTAACTGGGATGAAAGAATGAGCCCTTCGCAGCTAACAGTCACATGGCACAGAATCTGCCGTGCTTGAGGGCACGTTGCGCACTGGGGCGTCCAACTTGAATTTTGTTTGTTTTAGATGTCCCAGTGCGTAGCTTGCTCCCCAGCATGGTGGATTTTGTACCACGTGACCATTAGCTGCAAAGGGCCTATTCGTCAACAAGAAACCATCGCAGTTTTGTACGTGACTGAATTTTTTTCGGGCATTCTTTTCGCAGCTCAAGTTGTGATGGTATCTTATTCAATTATTTCATCCGCATTTTCATCCATATATATCACTTCTTCACTTGTGCTCCCAGACGTCGCGACAGTTTAGTTGGTAGAGCACTTGACCGGTATCGCAGAGTTCATGAGTTCAATTCCCGTTCAAGTCTTAATATTTTTTAGGCTTTCTTTTCGTAGCTGCTTAAGTTGTGTAAATAACTGCGGTGGCCTCATTTATGAAGTTCTCGGTATTGAGAAAAAGTGTATAAAAATGTACTGACGGCACACCTTCGCATCTGGTGCAGCTTTTCTCACATGTTTTCAGCATGTTGTTGCTGTCTGTAGAGCAATTTCCTCGGTAAGCCAAGTATGTACAGCGGTCGCTGTTGTCTTGACATGCTGATCCGTTACCTGAAAGCAAAACACCTGGTCACTTCAAATTCTTACCCAGTTCTTCCATATTGCGAAGAGTAGATATAATATTCCATTTCTATGGTTTAGGGATATTATCAGTTTTATTGTTTAGTTGCATTGTCCACATCAGTACGCAGATCATTTGTTACAGTCGAACCTCGAATTAACGAACCTCTATATAACGAAGTTCTCGGTATAACGAACAATATCCTCCGGCCCGGCCTATGGAACAGAACCTCGATATAACGAACCAATTTCCCCGTCGTTAAATCGAGGTTCCCCTGTACAGAGCCACGTTCACATAGCGGGTGGTAATGGAGCTTCTCCACGTTGTTCAGAAAAAAAAAATCATTCCTATTTCATTTGAAGACACGTTGGGGATTTCCAATTAAGGTAATATTAGTATATCGCGTGATAACCCTTGAATAAGGAATCAATAAAACTGCAATCAACATTGAGCACATATATCATACATTATAGTTTACCACTAAATCTTCTCCAATTCTGTCATAATAATGGTGAAAATTCCTATTGGATAATACTCGTCCGTAAAACCCCACCATTTTTTCTTCTAATTTCTAAACAATCAGACCGCTTAAATTTTATACAGTCAACTCCCTTTATTATGAACACTCTCGGGACCGCGAGTTAGTGTCCTTAATAGCGACAGTCCATAATAGCGGGGAAATTATTTCAGTCAAACGTCTTTAATATATTTTTGCCGGGGATTTAGCTGCTGTCCGTATTATCGGGGTGTCCGCAAGGCGAGAGTTGACTGTATTTATCTGGTACACTGATTCATCCTTCTTTTTCGTTGCTGTAAATTCGAAATGCAATCTCGGCGACTTTAGTTGGGAAAAAAATTTACTGGTGAACGATAGCGATAAAAACTTAAGAGGTTCTCTGCAGTATTCTCGATCTGATAGTTTCCCACTTAAAACGAACATAGAAGCCCTAAGATTCGGTTAAGAACATCAATTTTTCCACGGGACAACTATCAACCGATAGTATTTCGACAAAAACACTGTTTTTAGATTATACCTCCACAGAAGTACTATTGTCTAAATAGTGTACTGTTCGTTAAGGAGGTATAAGAAGAGTAAAATTAACTTCCTCTATATTTAAACAATAGATCGCATTTTCTATTGATTTACCGGCGTAATAAACCCACTTGAAAGTTTGTAAAACCATTCGCCTCCGACTCGTGATTTACAAGCTTTGTTGATGCTTTCCCAACATCCCAAGTGGGGTTATTACGCCGGTAAACCTATAGAAAAATGCGGTCTATTGCTTTTATCAGAAGCTTCTGCTTTTATAAAATCACTATAACTAAAAACAGGTTTTTTATGAGTTTACCGTTATAATTAACCACACGTTTTTGACCAATCATAATGCGCATAGTATCTCTGTTATATTATATGACAATTAATGACAATTACTTATAGCAAAGTGTTTCTACTGTCGTGTGTGGAGTCAGGTGGAGTGATTTTCGTTTAGCCTTAAATATGGATTCCTGAAGTGTTCTGTTCGTTATTTTTTCCTTCGACCACAAAACCTTGTTCGTGTTCCCACGAAAGAACATCCTAATATGGAATAAACATTGCTTGAATAAGCAATCGGATTGCTGAAAACTGAGTGACAACATCAAGAAATATCTATTTCTACAGTGTTCCCATCTAAACGCCCCGCACGCTTGTTGTTGCTTTCTAAATCGCTATTATGTTGTTAAGACGATCTCTTACCTTTGAGATCCAATGATGTACTTCCACACATCAAGCAGCTTTTTCTGCACTTAACCAGCATGTATTCAGTATTCTTCAAACATTCTCCATTCCTTGCCCGAGTGGCGCATCCCTCATCTTGGTCTTGACACTTTTCACCTTTTCGTTATACGTAAACATAGAAAAGGAAAACAGCCGTTGCATTCTGTCCAGCCTGGCTTGGGAGTAGGTATTTCAGTGATCAAGTGATCAGTGATTGAGTATTAGGAAATCCCCCCCCCCCCCCCCCAATTAACCGTATTTGTAACTGTACGGTAGCCTGCGTAGCAGTCGTTTCCGTTTCCTTCAAGCCAGGCGGGGTAAGCGCGCGAGGGCATTGGGCAAAAAGGAGCAAAAAAGTAGGAACAGGGAAGAGGGGTGGGAAAGGAAAGGACATTTGACGTGACAGTGTAGGCCCCAAAGGAGCGAAGCCATTTGGGGGCGTTCGGTAAAATGTCTGGGCTCAGCGGCAGGCGTTTCCTTTCCTTCCCCGCTCCTACTTTTTTGCTCCTTTTTGCCCAATGCCCTCGCGCGCTTGCCCCCCTTGGCTTGAAGGAAACGGAAACGACTGTGCGCTTGTTTAATTTTAGGCCCATGAGGGTGGGCGCTTATTATTTCTCCAACACTTTCAGCAAGCGAGGACATTTTTGGAGAGTAACAAAACAAGGGATAACGAGTTTATTTCACTTCAACAAGACAAAGTGCCAAAGCTAACATGAGCAACCCATAAACTATATAAAAGTTCATTGACTACCATATCTAAAACCAATTTTGGAACACAACTGACGCTCCTTTTACTTCACGCTAGGCTAGTAAAGAAATATTTTTTGGTTTGGAGGGAGAGGGGGTGGGCACTTATTAACTTTTTGGGCTTTCAGGGAGGGCGCTTATTCGAGGTGGGGACTTATTCGAAGGTTGGTGGCTAATTGAATAAATACGGTAATACGGAGGCCAACTAGAAAATCGGATTGTTAACTTAGCCTCCATCCTCAATCGCGTCATCAAAATTATTCAAAGCACTTTACCAGATTTTACTTTACAAGAATGTAACTAATAATTTTTCTAATGAGTCATGAGGAAATAAAGGTTGTTGTTGTTGCTAAAACGTTTTCCGCTATTAATTTTTTTTTCCTGGGGTTGAGACATATAAAAACGTTAAATTTCACTTCCATTTGGGATACAATACCGCGCAAAACGGGAGACTTGGGATAAATGGAATTAAACTCTGCAAGACAACAACAACGACAAACCAATGAGTGGTGCCGGATCCCTTGTAGACCTGGATCAGTAAATTATTTCAAATACAAAATATTAACGGCAGACTGATCCTAACGGCGCAGGAGGCGAAAAACAAACAAAAAACAAACACAAAATGGCTAGACTTACTGAAATATATTTTAGACTGGGGGTAGTAAGGCTGTGACGTCAATACAGGATCGCTAGTTTCGCGGTTTCTCTGTTCCTTAGTTGTTTTTCCTTTGCTGAGGAAGAAAACTGTGGGACGATATTATGACTGGGAAAATTGAATGCTCACAATGAAAACTGAGGAACAGAGAAACCGAGAAAGTAGCAACCTGTTTTGACGTCACAGCTATACTATCCCCAGTCCACTCTCCCATCTTGCGCAGTATCCCACCGGAAGTGAAAACTCACGTTTTTATCACGCCGTTCAATATATTGAAAGTTACTTATTCCGTTGAAGAATTTACATGGCCTGTTTAAAAATTCATCGCGACATGACATTCACTGACGCAACGGTTTCGACACTGGCCGCATATGTTGACAACACCGAACCAAAAAAAAATGAAAACTGCAATAGCCGGTCATGCATTCAATTTTTCTTGCTAAGAAAGTTTTATAAGAAACACCATATACACCACACTGAGGTGTGTCGCACCTACCTGTGTCGCACATGTTACAGCTGTATTTACAACTGACCAGCATATACCGCGGGTTTTTCCTACATTGTCCAGTGTAGGCCCAATATGAGCAGTGCTCGTGTTGGTCTGCACACTCACTCATCTTCACTTGCCCTGGCAAGTATAATTAAAATTTTACATTACCATATAAAAATCGACGCTCAATGAGTATTTTAAAAAGTCGTGTTAATTTAAGGACGGTGTCTACTAATACAGAGGTATTCTTGCGCAGTTTATGACTTTGCGGGAAAAGTAGATCTTAGCAAGGGTTATTGAAATCCAAAAAGGAAATTGGGAGTAACCACGCATTTTTTTTAAGAGATTATTATGCAACAATAATTCTAAAAAGCGCTAAAATACAAAGCAATGTATGTACGGCTGAATTTAGTTCGGCGTCTGAATCAATTCAACCGGGATTAATAATTTGGGTCGGTCTAATTCGGCTCATTTCAAGTACGGCATCTGAACGGGGCCTAAATCACAAGTACGATATGTCTGATACATTTTCATTTGTAGCTGCGCCGGGGCGAAAGCCAACTCGCGTACAAAGATATTTGTTTTGTCTCTCTATAGACGGACTATGGACCTTGTATATCCAAGATCGTCCTTATATGAACGCATTTTGTGAGTGCATCCGGGAAAAAATCAAAATCTGGCCTTCGCTCGCAATTTTTCAGCGCAGCGCGTCGAAATTACTGGAGTGAAAATCCATTTTAATGTAAGGGTTTTTTTGTAGATATGAGGTTATCACCATTGCTTGCTAATTTTAGGTAGGTAAAGTTTTTGATACTTACCAGGATTGGTGGGGAAGCATTTATTTGTTTTTGCGGGGGAAAAAAATTAAAAGCCCGCCATTGTTTTCAAATTTGTTGCCCGTAGGTTGGCACCCCACCCACTTTTATTATTAATCGGAGGTAAACGGGGATTATGAACAGAAGAAGTGATTATCAAAGACACAGGACAGGAGATCACACAGTAAGATGATAATTTTATTCAAGTGTTGATTAACTTCAGTGCTCGAAACTAGTCTTCTGAAGTAGTCGACCCCCGTGATTCTCTTTGCTCATGAGAGGGTCTGTTTTATAGAATTAAGTTTAAAGAGAATATAAATGTATGTGGAGACCAGTGGAACTGTCCACAATAAAGTGGGGTCAGTATCAGAGAGGTATCATCAAGGATATACGTTCGACTGTATTCATATTAGATATTTATTTTCAGAGGTACATGTGAGCCAGTTGAGCTTCTAGTCAGGACTTACGAAAACGTCGTTCGTTTAGAAGTAGAAAGTAGTTAGAAGTCCTCAAACACGAAAGCAGGGGAGTTTTATTTATTTGATAAACAGTGAACAATCAATATTGGTCATGGTTTCTGTACAAAGTAATCCCTTGTTTAACAAAACATTTAGGTTGTTCATAGCTATTTTGCCGTGTGTTGGTAGAGTTCAAGGGAGAAGAAGTGGGGAGAATTAAAATTAGAGATGGCTGGTCTTTGGGAGTCTACTTTGTGTTATCATTCAACACATTGTAACACTGCCCAGATATGGTCATGGTGCACTGAATATTCGTCGTCCGTAGTGAACAGATATCCTGCGATATACGTAATTTCGTGTATAAAAGAGATAAATGGCACAATAAAGATCGTTTACAGCTTTTCTGCGATAAAACTGTGCTTTGTTGTCAATGTGTTGAATAATGAAACAATTATCCTGTTCAATCTTGCGGAATATCCCCTGATTTTAGTGTATGAGGCGATATTCCGCGCGATTTCGCAGGATAGTTATTAATTATTCCAGATGGCAGCTTGAACTCGACCAGCATGTGGGAAAAACAGGCATCCTTTAACCTTTGAAGCCTCAATATCAACATATTCTCCTTACCGTTCTCTATACATTTCTGTATGGTACTACTGAGGAGAGTTTGTTTAACGAACAAGACTTGACTGTTTGATCAAGCAGTGATGTTGTAAGGGGAAATTAGATGTTGGTCACTACTGGGGCTTAAAGGGTTAAACAGTGAACAAAACAAGAACGGCTGCTTTGAAGATTGCTATAGTAATTATTGGCCGTTTTTATACTAGAGGACGTATTATCTATCTGGACGAACTATTTTCAGTTGTGCGTCGTTCAAGACGAACAACGGAAGATAGTTCGTCCAGACGGATAATGCGTCTTGTGCCCGTCTTTATACTAGAGACGAATAACCAGACGAACAACAAATATTTTCCCAAGTTCGTCCAGACGGATAATGCGTCCTCTAGTATAAAAACAGCCAATCTGAATGTAAAAAAATCGATGATAATTTCTTCACCACTTTTTAATCCATCGACATTCAGTGGCTTTCCTTTTGTCTCATATTCCACTGTTCTCTTTCACTTTATTTCCTGCAAACAATAATAGGATTTACTTAGTATTTTGGACAGGAGTTTTTTGTTTTGCTCTGTTTGTTTGTTTGTTTGTTTCTTTCTTTATTTATTTGTTTCTCCTTTTTTGTCCGGAGGCAGTGGGAATATCTGGACATTTTAAACGCTGAATTAAACAGTTGTAAGTACTCAATTTTTGACCTTGATTGGCCCATTGTTTCTAATAATGTTGTAAAGCTATTGTCACATTACATCGATACCAAACTTGCCGTAGATCTGAACTTCCCCAATACAAAACATATACGATTCAAACTATCCCATTGCTATATTACGTCATCAAGAAAACGGACAACGGTCGCGTCACACAAATGTTTATCTCCAGTGAGGCCAACGTAAAAGTTAGAACCACAGACAAATGGAACAGGGTTTGTCTCTCAACGGAAATCATTACGAATGTGACTTGTAATACACCCACCCCTGGAAATACCTTATGTACAGGATTGATTTGTTTTCTCGTCTGGCTTAGTAATTGGGTGGGTGATGATAACATTTTTAAAAATATGGTAAGTGACTAGTCCGCTTCTATGTTGAAATCTTATAAGACAACATTATGTCGTGACCCTCGTTTCGTTTTACTGTACTGTTACACTCTGTTTGAGTTTGAAGGATTACATTCAACCCCAAGCTATCAGGTATTCGTTTTAAAGATACGTAAGCGTTGAAATGTTTTCGAAAAACGGATTATTATTATTTAACTTAAAGATGATCACCTCGGCACATTTTACAGCTTTTCTTGCAGTAGTAATTCATGTATGATGGGTTCTTTTTACACTCGCCATTTGCAGCCCAGACGGAGCAAGCTGTATTCTTGTCAAAGCAGCCTGGAGGTCCTGTGAAGAAGCAAAACTGTTTAGAATCCAACCAATAGCTGATAAAGCATTGAACAAGCGTGAAGTGCAGATGTAGAATGACGATCCTTGTTCTTTACTTTGTTCACATGTGGGCCAAGGTGAGGTCTACATGTGAACAAAAGAAACCCTGGACTAACAAGATTGGTCGACAATATTTGAATACTCGAGGAGGTAGAAAATCTGGACTGCTTATGTGGCCACTTGTCATTGCATGTTTCATCTGCATCACGTGTGGGATGAAAAACAGTAACAGATAATAGACCATTTTTCTAACTTATTGCCAAAATTAAAATAAATAAATAAATAAATAATTCAATCATCACGAATGCTGCAGTAACGGAACCAAGTGAACCATCTTGTGAAAAGACCAAGAAACTGATTCAAGGCAAGTTAGTCGCGGCTTTGTTTGTCACTCCCGATAAGACAAGGAATGTTTGTTACGAGCTACGGGCAGGGGATTGAAAACACTTGAACTGGGGAACAAAATGACAAGTCAAAGTGGTTTCACTTTCATTGTGAGTTCATTATTATCGAACTTTTTGGTTTATGTTAATTGGAACGCCACAAAAATAGAGCACAGTCAATTTGATCGTCATCGAAAACGGAACGCATCATGTGGCTTTCTTATATTTCAAATGCAATCTTAGCTTAGGGGAGCACTTACAAGACTTACATAAAAAAAAGTACAGACCAAGCAGAACCATGCTATTAGATTAATATTCGCAAATGGAAATGAATGTGATGGAATATGTTAAGCCTGGTGAATAAATGAGAATAAATGAGACCTTCCAATCCGAATCCGCATATCGGAAGGTCTTAGGGTCGACTCCTGATAGGAGCACTCGGATTTTTTCCGAGTATGCCTGTGTCATTTACTGAATAATGAATCATTCTCATAGATTAATATTTATTTTTTGCGAGGACTTTCGGTGAACAAACGGATAGCGCTCTCCTTCTGCTAAACCTTTTAGAACTCCTCGCAGTGAACAACGTTCATCGTTTGCAGGCATTAAAATTTACTCACTTGTGGCATAAGAACCTTCTCCCAAACGTTTTTTTTTTTTTTTCCGATTTTTTTCAGTACGCTAGTAATTTCCATGCTTATAATACTAGATACACCGTTAACCAAAACTTATACAAATCACCAGTCAGAACAAACACCGGGAAACAAACTATATCCTACATGGCTTCCATTTTCTGACATAATATACCTACTTGTTTGAAAAATCTTAACGTTCATCAGTTTTATAATCAAATACAGCTGTATCTCTTCTCTGAACAGCTTGCAATTAGCATCAAGTAACTAAAACTTTAAACATTCAATACTATATCCACTGCTCATATAATTCAGTCTGTTTCCCTGTGTTTGCACGCTATTTACTTGTCTCTATCACCCCCTTTATCTTACTCGTTTTGCACGTTATTAAAGGCAGGGGGATAACTCGAAAACCGCAAGGTTCATTTATCCCCCTGACTCGACTACACACATCATCCCTGATATGTTGTAATTTATTGTAATTTGCAGTAGCTATTGTGTATTAAAAGTGTCAAGAGAGTATTTTGCAATGAGTCTAATAAATCTACTTGTTGTTGTTGTCGTTGTTGTGTTTACAGTAGTTAAACCATTCTTAGTGCTGAGAGTTGTGAAACTTCTGTTTTCACATTTATATAAATCAGTATGAATATATAGTTATACCTTGACAAATGTTGCAGATCTTTTGGCAGAAGTACTTCATGTAATCCGGATTCTTGTTACATTCCCCTTCTCTAGCCCAGCGGGAACATAGCCTGTGTCTGTCAAAACAGCCTGGAGGTAGTAACGAAACCCTTTCAAATTCATGTACTTTGGCATTCACGTGGAGGGTTAGAATAACGTTATGCTTAATTTATTCTTGAACCTTTGTAACCCTTCAAATTTGAATCAAACATCTGACTCGTTTGCTATGATTCTTAAGGTGCTGTTACAAGGGAATATATTTACTCCGACTTGCATGCTGCACTGACGAGAAAATTGGGGAATAATTTTACCTCTTACTGGTTAAAACTTATTTCGCAATCTTAAAAGGTAGAGGACAAGTCTACTTTTTCTGCAACTCTCAGCGTGTTTTGTAACATCGTCAAAGTTTGCTAATAGTTGTAGAGAAAGTAGACTAGTGTTATCTTTTGTAACATTGCAAGATAACGTGGTAGTATGTTTCATATGTTCTGCAACTGTTGCTTTACAAATCGCAAAACAAATATCCCTGTGTGAGAGCCTCTTGAATCAAAGGTTTGTAATATATATGTAATATTGTTTGTCTCTGCATAGTCATTTGATACATACATCGCACTGTCTACTACGAGTCTTCAGCAGGGGATTAAATCGATTGCTTATACGTTGCCGGTGCAGTTTCCATGTGGAAGTGAAATATATGAATTTCATACACTGTAACTGGGATGAAAGAATGAGCCCTTCGCAGCTAACAGTCACATGGCACAGAATCTGCCGTGCTTGAGGGCACGTTGCGCACTGGGGCGTCCAACTTGAATTTTGTTTGTTTTGGATGTCCCAGTGCGTAGCTTGCTCCCCAGCATGGTGGATTTTGTACCACGTGACCATTAGCTGCAAAGGGCCTATTCGTCAACAAGAAACCATCGCAGTTTTGTACGTGACTGAATTTTTTTCGGGCATTCTTTTCGCAGCTCAAGTTGTGATGGTATCTTATTCAATTATTTCATCCGCATTTTCATCCATATATATCACTTCTTCACTTGTGCTCCCAGACGTCGCGACAGTTTAGTTGGTAGAGCACTTGACCGGTATCGCAGAGTTCATGAGTTCAATTCCCGTTCAAGTCTTAATATTTTTTAGGCTTTCTTTTCGTAGCTGCTTAAGTTGTGTAAATAACTGCGGTGGCCTCATTTATGAAGTTCTCGGTATTGAGAAAAAGTGTATAAAAATGTACTGACGGCACACCTTCGCATCTGGTGCAGCTTTTCTCACATGTTTTCAGCATGTTGTTGCTGTCTGTAGAGCAATTTCCTCGGTAAGCCAAGTATGTACAGCGGTCGCTGTTGTCTTGACATGCTGATCCGTTACCTGAAAGCAAAACACCTGGTCACTTCAAATTCTTACCCAGTTCTTCCATATTGCGAAGAGTAGATATAATATTCCATTTCTATGGTTTAGGGATATTATCAGTTTTATTGTTTAGTTGCATTGTCCACATCAGTACGCAGATCATTTGTTACAGTCGAACCTCGAATTAACGAACCTCTATATAACGAAGTTCTCGGTATAACGAACAATATCCTCCGGCCCGGCCTATGGAACAGAACCTCGATATAACGAACCAATTTCCCCGTCGTTAAATCGAGGTTCCCCTGTACAGAGCCACGTTCACATAGCGGGTGGTAATGGAGCTTCTCCACGTTGTTCAGAAAAAAAAAATCATTCCTATTTCATTTGAAGACACGTTGGGGATTTCCAATTAAGGTAATATTAGTATATCGCGTGATAACCCTTGAATAAGGAATCAATAAAACTGCAATCAACATTGAGCACATATATCATACATTATAGTTTACCACTAAATCTTCTCCAATTCTGTCATAATAATGGTGAAAATTCCTATTGGATAATACTCGTCCGTAAAACCCCACCATTTTTTCTTCTAATTTCTAAACAATCAGACCGCTTAAATTTTATACAGTCAACTCCCTTTATTATGAACACTCTCGGGACCGCGAGTTAGTGTCCTTAATAGCGACAGTCCATAATAGCGGGGAAATTATTTCAGTCAAACGTCTTTAATATATTTTTGCCGGGGATTTAGCTGCTGTCCGTATTATCGGGGTGTCCGCAAGGCGAGAGTTGACTGTATTTATCTGGTACACTGATTCATCCTTCTTTTTCGTTGCTGTAAATTCGAAATGCAATCTCGGCGACTTTAGTTGGGAAAAAAATTTACTGGTGAACGATAGCGATAAAAACTTAAGAGGTTCTCTGCAGTATTCTCGATCTGATAGTTTCCCACTTAAAACGAACATAGAAGCCCTAAGATTCGGTTAAGAACATCAATTTTTCCACGGGACAACTATCAACCGATAGTATTTCGACAAAAACACTGTTTTTAGATTATACCTCCACAGAAGTACTATTGTCTAAATAGTGTACTGTTCGTTAAGGAGGTATAAGAAGAGTAAAATTAACTTCCTCTATATTTAAACAATAGATCGCATTTTCTATTGATTTACCGGCGTAATAAACCCACTTGAAAGTTTGTAAAACCATTCGCCTCCGACTCGTGATTTACAAGCTTTGTTGATGCTTTCCCAACATCCCAAGTGGGGTTATTACGCCGGTAAACCTATAGAAAAATGCGGTCTATTGCTTTTATCAGAAGCTTCTGCTTTTATAAAATCACTATAACTAAAAACAGGTTTTTTATGAGTTTACCGTTATAATTAACCACACGTTTTTGACCAATCATAATGCGCATAGTATCTCTGTTATATTATATGACAATTAATGACAATTACTTATAGCAAAGTGTTTCTACTGTCGTGTGTGGAGTCAGGTGGAGTGATTTTCGTTTAGCCTTAAATATGGATTCCTGAAGTGTTCTGTTCGTTATTTTTTCCTTCGACCACAAAACCTTGTTCGTGTTCCCACGAAAGAACATCCTAATATGGAATAAACATTGCTTGAATAAGCAATCGGATTGCTGAAAACTGAGTGACAACATCAAGAAATATCTATTTCTACAGTGTTCCCATCTAAACGCCCCGCACGCTTGTTGTTGCTTTCTAAATCGCTATTATGTTGTTAAGACGATCTCTTACCTTTGAGATCCAATGATGTACTTCCACACATCAAGCAGCTTTTTCTGCACTTAACCAGCATGTATTCAGTATTCTTCAAACATTCTCCATTCCTTGCCCGAGTGGCGCATCCCTCATCTTGGTCTTGACACTTTTCACCTTTTCGTTATACGTAAACATAGAAAAGGAAAACAGCCGTTGCATTCTGTCCAGCCTGGCTTGGGAGTAGGTATTTCAGTGATCAAGTGATCAGTGATTGAGTATTAGGAAATCCCCCCCCCCCCCCCCAATTAACCGTATTTGTAACTGTACGGTAGCCTGCGTAGCAGTCGTTTCCGTTTCCTTCAAGCCAGGCGGGGTAAGCGCGCGAGGGCATTGGGCAAAAAGGAGCAAAAAAGTAGGAACAGGGAAGAGGGGTGGGAAAGGAAAGGACATTTGACGTGACAGTGTAGGCCCCAAAGGAGCGAAGCCATTTGGGGGCGTTCGGTAAAATGTCTGGGCTCAGCGGCAGGCGTTTCCTTTCCTTCCCCGCTCCTACTTTTTTGCTCCTTTTTGCCCAATGCCCTCGCGCGCTTGCCCCCCTTGGCTTGAAGGAAACGGAAACGACTGTGCGCTTGTTTAATTTTAGGCCCATGAGGGTGGGCGCTTATTATTTCTCCAACACTTTCAGCAAGCGAGGACATTTTTGGAGAGTAACAAAACAAGGGATAACGAGTTTATTTCACTTCAACAAGACAAAGTGCCAAAGCTAACATGAGCAACCCATAAACTATATAAAAGTTCATTGACTACCATATCTAAAACCAATTTTGGAACACAACTGACGCTCCTTTTACTTCACGCTAGGCTAGTAAAGAAATATTTTTTGGTTTGGAGGGAGAGGGGGTGGGCACTTATTAACTTTTTGGGCTTTCAGGGAGGGCGCTTATTCGAGGTGGGGACTTATTCGAAGGTTGGTGGCTAATTGAATAAATACGGTAATACGGAGGCCAACTAGAAAATCGGATTGTTAACTTAGCCTCCATCCTCAATCGCGTCATCAAAATTATTCAAAGCACTTTACCAGATTTTACTTTACAAGAATGTAACTAATAATTTTTCTAATGAGTCATGAGGAAATAAAGGTTGTTGTTGTTGCTAAAACGTTTTCCGCTATTAATTTTTTTTTCCTGGGGTTGAGACATATAAAAACGTTAAATTTCACTTCCATTTGGGATACAATACCGCGCAAAACGGGAGACTTGGGATAAATGGAATTAAACTCTGCAAGACAACAACAACGACAAACCAATGAGTGGTGCCGGATCCCTTGTAGACCTGGATCAGTAAATTATTTCAAATACAAAATATTAACGGCAGACTGATCCTAACGGCGCAGGAGGCGAAAAACAAACAAAAAACAAACACAAAATGGCTAGACTTACTGAAATATATTTTAGACTGGGGGTAGTAAGGCTGTGACGTCAATACAGGATCGCTAGTTTCGCGGTTTCTCTGTTCCTTAGTTGTTTTTCCTTTGCTGAGGAAGAAAACTGTGGGACGATATTATGACTGGGAAAATTGAATGCTCACAATGAAAACTGAGGAACAGAGAAACCGAGAAAGTAGCAACCTGTTTTGACGTCACAGCTATACTATCCCCAGTCCACTCTCCCATCTTGCGCAGTATCCCACCGGAAGTGAAAACTCACGTTTTTATCACGCCGTTCAATATATTGAAAGTTACTTATTCCGTTGAAGAATTTACATGGCCTGTTTAAAAATTCATCGCGACATGACATTCACTGACGCAACGGTTTCGACACTGGCCGCATATGTTGACAACACCGAACCAAAAAAAAATGAAAACTGCAATAGCCGGTCATGCATTCAATTTTTCTTGCTAAGAAAGTTTTATAAGAAACACCATATACACCACACTGAGGTGTGTCGCACCTACCTGTGTCGCACATGTTACAGCTGTATTTACAACTGACCAGCATATACCGCGGGTTTTTCCTACATTGTCCAGTGTAGGCCCAATATGAGCAGTGCTCGTGTTGGTCTGCACACTCACTCATCTTCACTTGCCCTGGCAAGTATAATTAAAATTTTACATTACCATATAAAAATCGACGCTCAATGAGTATTTTAAAAAGTCGTGTTAATTTAAGGACGGTGTCTACTAATACAGAGGTATTCTTGCGCAGTTTATGACTTTGCGGGAAAAGTAGATCTTAGCAAGGGTTATTGAAATCCAAAAAGGAAATTGGGAGTAACCACGCATTTTTTTTAAGAGATTATTATGCAACAATAATTCTAAAAAGCGCTAAAATACAAAGCAATGTATGGCACATTTTCCTAATTTGAAGATTTATTATCTCTGAAAAATGCATGGCCACCCCCAATTTTCTTTTGGGATACCAAGAGCACTTGTTAAGTTCTGCTTTCTCCGCATAGTTTTGAACCGCGCAAAAATATCCCCGTATTAGCAGGCACCACCAATAGGAAACCCGAGTGTCTCGAGATGCGCAGAACGTATTTGCAGTAATAAAATTAGGTACCGTCCTGAAAGCGTTATAATTTCTTGGATTGTTAATTTAAGCGATCCTAAAAAAATGGAGAAATGTGGCGTTGATTTCCCAGACGCTAGTCTCTATAATTCTTGGTCCCAAATACTGAATACTGTCCATAGGTATTGAACAAAAATAGGAATTTCAGTGGAATCCATGGAGTGGCTCTTCTCTTCACTGTTTCCAGGTCGAATTGGAATTTGGAAATGTTGGTTTTTGTGGAGGGAGGAAAACCGGAGTACCCGGAGAAAAACCCTCGGAGCAGGGACGAGAACCAACAACAAACTCAACCCACATACGACGCCGAGACCGGGAATCGAACCCGGGCCACATTCGTGGGACGCGAGTGCTCTCACCACTGCGCCATCCCTGCTCCCACAAAAGCTCTCTTTGTTTTTCATAAAACTTTAATAGTTAATTCTCGCTCTCAGAAGTGTTTTTCTCGACATTTGATCTTGTATTTTGTGGAAAAAAATTACAGACCACAATGGCGTTAATTTCCCTTATTTAAAATTTTGATCACCTGACAAAAGCTTTAAGGCAAAACAAGACATCAACATCAAGGAAGATTGCATCCTGTTCTAGGCAACCTAGCCAAAATATTGTGTACAATCCATATTTTCCGCAAACATTTAAACCTGTGCCTTACAGTGGTTACCGATAACACGCGACCTAAACATTATGAAAGTTGATTTCCAAGCCAGATTATCTAAAAAAAAAATGGGCGTTGTTTAGACGAAGCCGTATTCTTTAATGAAACATTTGAAATCGCTACACCTGATAATCAGCGATGCGTGCAAGTGAGTAAATTATCACGTGCAGTCAAAATTGAAAATTTTAATTCAAAAATACCTTTTATTTGCGCTTGATCCTAGCTCGAGAATCGATTTAAATAAAGTTTACCTTCTCTTAGCGAGGTAAAATTCTTAGTTTCTTGTCGGGTTACCTTGGAATCTTGTCAGAATTCAAAGTATAAATTTCAACAGCTTTTGTTTGATTGACGTCCACCAAAACGCAACTTTTGAATGCCGTAGGTCGCGTGTTATTGGTAACCGCTGTAAACTGGTAAACGATTAACGCGGCCGGCAAATTTACCCTCGTTTCGTGCACTCATAGTTAATTAAAGGCAATGGTTATGAAACCTGACAAACTTCTTTGTTATATGTTTTTGTTTGCCTTTTTGACCTTGACCATGCACAAACAACAGTAGAATTTGGAATGTGTTTGAGCAACTGACCATTTGAGCAACTGACCAATCGAAACTGTTTTGTTAAGATATTCAACTGTGGTATGAACGTGAAAACAAAGGATTGTGCGGGGTCGCGGTCCTTCCAACATAAATTGCAGCACCATTGTTTTCATGGCAAGGTTTCCTAACCAGTCCCTCAATTAACTATGGTGCACTATTCGTACATTTTTTTTCCTGGATTTGGATGATGACATTGAACACCTCTTAACAGATGTTATTTACAAATTCTCAGCCTCGGATTTTGCATTTCTAGCGTTCTGATTGGTTCACTAAATCTCGGTTATCAGCCCATATACCGTAGTTTGACCTTATATGGTAAAAGAATGCCACAGGTGTCGCTAAGCTAAAATTTTTTTTCGGCGGGAAGCGAAAGTTTCTTCGGAAATATGTAGAAAAAAAAAAAGAAAGAAATACCAAACAATGCCATCTCAATAAAACAACAATAAAAACCACAAAGTTCGGTATGACACTATTTAATGGTACGTATCTCTGAAGTTTCCTTTAAAATCTTCAAAATTGCAAGATTTTACGATTTTTAGATCACATAACAACAACAATAACAACCGGTTACCTTTAAAAATTTCAGGATGGCTTGCAAATCCTGGCGGTAAGAGGTTAAAGCCAATCGAAGAAATTTCTTAGGAAGAGCTTTATGCCTGCCTTTATGTTTTTACGCATTTACGAGGACTTCAGGAAAAGTTCATCTATGAAATCCGTACGAACGGCGGCCATAATGTTCGTTTCCGTCGCTCGGCACCACTCAGCAAAACATTTGTACAAATGTGCACAGCTCTTACGCTTCTCACATAAG
>NW_028145437.1:1435000-1477500 GCF_977016875.1 Pavona decussata | reverse complement strand
TCAGATCAGGAATGCCTAGACCCCCTTGACCCGTTGCTAAGGTAGCAAGTCCTCGCACCTCGTTAGGGAGAGGCTCTGATTGATCAAACAAAGTTGGGAGTAGTAAATCTTCAATCACTTCTTGGATTGGGTCGACATAAACTTCAAACGGTTCAATCGTGCGCATGAAGTAGGTGAACTTCGAATTGAAGCCTTTTGTGAAAGCAATATACGGCGCATGGGGCTGGCTCTTCGCTATTTCAGAGAGACGTTCGATTTCCTCTTTCCATGCACGAACCTTCTCCTCAAAATACTGATCTTTGTATTCCTGCGACGCAATAACTGCTCCCAGATGGTGCTGATCTTCAATCGTTATGTTGACTTCCTCTCCAAACACCCTCTTTGCTTCCTCCGCGATTTCCCTAGACTTCACAATAAGCCAGCTCTTTGTCCCATTGACAAGGTAACCAAACTTTTGACCTTCCTTACTCGATTGCCTGTACCAGTTGTATAACTGCATTATACTCCCTCCTCCAGCTGAGTCGTCTGCAAGCCACTCATGTTTAACCACTGGGCAATGATCCCTCAAATTCTGTACCATTATGGATGTATTAAGTGCGTACCATGGCATCGCTAGCGGGTCTCCTTGAAAGTATTTCACCTCCCCCACAAATAAACAGTCTAGATAATAGTAATAATAATAATAATAATAATAATAATAATAATAATAATAATAATAATAATAATAATAATAATAATAATCCCCGTTACGCCGTTACTCGTTTTACTAATAACCTCCACCTACATGTAATCAAAAGTTATTTTCCGGTTATCAGCGCCCCTCCTCCTATTTCCAGGTGTATAGGCCCCCATATTTTTCTTATTTTCAGTGTATATGACAGAATTTTTTTAATTTGCTTGATCAAATCTTCATGTTGTTGTTGTATGAAAATCGAAAAAGAGCGTGTGCGAAACCGAGCTTAGGCTGCGTGTTCCTTGACATCAGTATCTCTCAACTAATCACAATTGGTTCATGTATTCAGACGGCTAGCGCGCGTGAGTCGTGCATGGACAGCATCCAACCTTGTTCCCAGGGTCTCTCCTCTTCTCGCTCCCTGGGACGTGAAGAGGGGACCCTGGGAACAAGATTGCCAATTTTGTGAGTGTAATTTTGTAAGTATTGACGTACAACAGCAACTTCGCTTATAGGACAGGTACGAGGAATGTCTTCAATAGAGGTTTATTCAGCAGCTCTCAGTCTGTTTATGCCATCTTATTCTCAACTAACCCCAGCTTACTTTCCACTTACTTCAAGCTTCAATGTTCAAAGCTATCTAAGTTTTTGTAGACATGAATCTTCTGAATCTATGAAAGTTTGGATAAGAGACCTAAATATTTCTTCACAACCAGACAGGCAAATGACAAGCATCCAATGTGTCACAATGTTTATTCAGCCGTGCTCCTAAGGTGTTTTGGAATATTATATCGAGCACAACTCGTTAGTGTAGAGCAAAAGTTCCGATCGTTATTGCGTTATGAACGAAAGCTGTTTAAACACAGGTTCTTAGATTTCCCGTTCTAACGACCTTTCGGTAAACATCCAGGAGATAGTAATAATTGTACTGTCCAAGCGCAATATCCTTTTTAAGGCTAGATTTTTAATAACGTTTTCAGCTATTTGCTCTACTGTAAAACTAGTTTTTAGTTAGTTGAAAGGCTTACCAGAATGCGTTACCATAAGATGCTGAAGTGCATGTGCGAACCGAATAAACAAGCTATGAGTTCCAGTTCTGTTGAAGATTTTGTTCGTATTCAAATTAGCCCAATCTTAACTCGTTCTTAATCCCAAAAGTGAAAAATATATGCATTTCACCTTGAAGGAGGCAAGAAGGGCTAACTTAAATGAAACAAAAGAATATAAAAAAAAGGGAGTCATTTTGGCAAAAGGTCTACTGTAGTGTCAGCTGATAAGGAGTGGTAAGAATGATCTATCAAATTAGAAGTGCTGGGACCCGTTGTGAGCCACAAGCCTCATCACCATGTACGTGCCCTTTTCGTGTCCTTGTTTGTTTGTCAAGTCCTATATGAACTACACTGCAAGCCGGTTCCACAGAATTTCCACAGACTTGACATAGTAATGAATCTAACCACCTATTGTCGCCCATATCAAGATACTGTTGATTGCAATTGCAAGGCTCCCCAAGGGAGAGATTTTTCCAATTTAAACTTGAAAGCCGTTGTAAAATACTTTCGAGCGAGGTTTGCACTAGAATGTTTTCTTTGACAAGTTTGCATTCTGTGTAGGACAGACTGACTTGACAACCCTCTTTGTTCAAAATACCTATTCGCTCAACAAAAAAACTTGCTCACCCTGTCAAAATACTTGCCAAGGACACTTTCTTATGTTCAACCAGCCTTACTAATATTTGCTTTATTCATGTATTTGTACTAGCATTCGGGAGGGTGGGGGACTTGGACAACTTGCTCAATGGCCTTAGTTATTTGAGTATTGCTATGGGTCTTCGTTTCCTGATACAGCTTTCCACGCTCAATATAAGTGCGTGCGTCAGTAAGAAGGAAGTCAAGTAAGCGAGTTAGTAACTTTATTTGAGTTTGATGTGTTCTAGCGTTACACTCTAATCGTGACAGAGAATTGAAAAAAAAAATCGTAATAATAAAATGCAAACATTTGGAAATTGAAAACATATGAAACTAAAAAAATGTACTTAAATCTGCGGAAATGGTCCAGACTGTTTGACTCAGACAGCACTCAGCCACAAAATAGATGGTGATCTCTTTCTGTACCTTCCACCAACCACCTTTAAAGGGGAAGTAACAAAAACAAAAAACAAACAAAAATGCCAAAACTTGAAAAACAGTAGCCTTACATTTTTCAAGTTTCAATCCATTTCGACCTACTCTGTTTCTAACTAGAGTTACTAATCGACAATTTTATTACAATAGAGTCATAATTTATAATAAAACTAGACAATTATTTCGTTGTTTCTGTTGACATACAAACATTTTTGGGTTTTGAAATGACATCAAATTCGCGTGATAGTTCCCCTTTAACATCATAAGGTGGCACCATATATCAGAATCAACTATTCATGGAGACTTGTCAGACCAACAGAATATTTTTAAATGGCCCGTGTTAAATTTTAAAGCGAATAAATTTTGTTTATAGGGTTGATCAGACATGTGGTGTCTTGTACTATTAAATAGCGTGCATCCTGTTGTGTTAACGTCCACACTTTTATGAATAATTCATTACACTGTACAAATGTCGCGGCAGTGACGTACAAACTTGCGGAAGGTCATTTTTTCATTTTAATATGAGAAGATAAGAAAACACGGCTGCGCCAAATTAAAGAGGTTAGTACTACAATGAAGTATCGGTTACACAATGGATCAGCAAAGTATAGCTTAAGAAAACAAAAACTAAGATTATATTCTCTATGCTTACTCCCTTTTATAAAATTAAAACTCTTCACATCTTTGGAGAGCAAACGCGTCCACCGCAATATTGTTGAAACACGCTTACCACAATTACATAAAAATAGTCAAAGTGGCGATGTATTTACAATTTCTTACAAGAGAAAGATTATCAGAAAATCAGTTCTTTCGAGGGCCTTTGTTAAATATGCACAAATACAAGAAAAAACAAAGCAATCGTCTTCTCTTCCTTGTGCTTACTTCACCAGTGTGAACCAGTACTAATGTACACAAACTGGTGCTTTGTGCTTAATTTTAGCCGTTTAAGCGCATAGTTAGTACCCTTTACTAACTATTGTAAGCGTTATGATTTATTTTACAAGTGTAGACAGGCATAAAAAGCGTCAATACATTGTTGGTGTTCACACTTGTTCTTAGAGCAATAGCTTTCCCATACTATATTAAAACTAGGTTAAGATATCGACAAGCAAAAGCGTCGTGTTCACACCATCGTTTTCGCAGGGTTTTGTCCGTCTACAGTCAAACACTCGGAACGCTGATATGTTACGAGGAAACTTAACAACAGACATCCGCGCATGCGACAAACTGGCGCAAAAGTGATGTTTGTTATTTGAATGTTGCCAGAGTCGAACGGAACGCTCCGTTTTCGTAAGTGCGTTTTCGAGGTCCGACATACTGGAGAACGTTTTCGAATACGTACGTGGAACGCACGCGTTTTCGGTCGTTTTGGTATGGACGTAAAATGTATGGGTTTTCAAACACAAACGCCGGTTAATGTGGACGGGGCCCTCAGAATTCACCCTAAGTCCCGCTTGCAAGAAATTCTTTGAAAATCTTTGGTAACTTGACATTGTTCGTGCTGTTATTCCATCACATTACTACCTCGGGCATCGTAAGTTAGAGAGAGAAATGCTTGCCCTTTTTTCTCAGGCGAACTCCGCAGGTTTACACTCATAAAAAATAAGGAAAGTGACTGAACTAGATTAGGTGAAAAATGAACAAAAGTAAGGTTAAAATTTGTTGTAAAAATAATAAAACTTGGCGATCGTAGCATGAGAAATGTTACGTCCGGTCAGATCACAACTGCCTTAAACCAATAGACGCCAGGATTCATAGCTTAAACACAGAGCTCTGGGTTTCTTGACAACTCAACAGACGCCAAGAATACATAAAGTACTGATGTGAATAGTGATGGCTAGTAGTGAAAGATGACTTGCACACTGTGAGGAAACTCTAGATGTCCATCACACACCACAAACACTCTTCCATCCCCAGTGACGGCCATATCTGTGATTCCAGCCACAGTGCTGTAATAAGATTCCAGTGCACCGTTTGGCAAATAGCACCGCACTAGTTTGTAAAGCCCACTGTAAGCCAACACTCTCAAGTCAGTCTTGTCCAATGCTATCACAAGAGGGTAGAACGCATGCTCGTTAGGGTCCTTCTTTAGCATGCATTCGCCAAAAGCTCGCAAATATTTGCCTTGTTGGTCAAACACGCTCACCATGCAGCGGTTGTTTTTTTTATCCACATCTGATACGAAGTACTCATTGTTGTGCATGACAGCTTTTACGGGATGCAAAAGTTTGCCGGACAAGCCAGTTCCAAAACACAGCAGCTCGTCTCCGCTTGTATTGAAAACCTTAATACATGGCTCGTATCCGGGCATTACGGGTGTACACGTGACAACCAACTGCTCGTTATTAATGGTTGAAAGCCGCGTGAACCAATATGAATTCGATGTTAATTTGACGAGACATCGCGTGAATCGCCCAGAGCTATCAAACGCTTGAATCCGGGCAGGATTGCCGAAAAGACAGCCATCCGCAACAGCGATCAGGTGTCTTGTTAAGAACGTCACGCCGGTAGGTGATTCAAGACTGCCTTGGTTCGAGCCTCGTCCTCCAATCCGAGCTCCAAACTCTCCTGCTTTGCTGTAAAGCAACACTGTGTGATTTCCTTGATCGCTAACCGCTATACTTCCCTCATCATTCATAGCCACCGCGAAAGGCTGAAACCTGCGCTTCAAAGGCTGCGGAACGCCTAAAGAATGAAACTTTGTTCCAGGTTTAAGAACTTCAAGGCTTTGCAAGTCGTCCGAAACTGGCGACTGGATGAGCGTGTTTGAAGTAGATGATTCGCCTTTCAAAGTCACTGAACCAAACATGTTTCCACTGACGGACTGAAGTACTTCTTTGTTGGCCACAAACTCAAACAAAGCTTTCGGTTTTTCAGTTTCCGCGGAATGCAAATGACTCAGTTTAGTACACGCAATATTCGCATCTCTTATTCTGTTCATAAGATGCTCTCTATCGTTTGCGATATCAAGATAGTCTCGTAGTTTTAACCTCCCTTCGATGTGAGTTAACAATGTCTCTGTTTGCAATGCAAGAAAACACGCAGGATGATTCTTCCTTTCTCTCCCAACCAAATTGTCCACTTCACAACACAAAGCTTCTTCTTGTTTTCGCAAAACCTCTACGAGATTTTCAAAGTCTTCGTGAATTTTCTTCTTGATTGTCTCTCCTTGCCGTTCAACGTCGATGCCCGCTTCGTCGTAAATTCTTTGCACAGTGACTAACTTTTCTCCGCATTCTTTCAGCGCTTTCTTTATCTCTTGAATAACTTTCTTGGCCGGGGATTCTCGGATCAATCGAGCCAAATAATCATTTGTAGGAAAACCTTCAACTCCTCGCTCTGGAATAGGACAAACAGCTCGACAAATAGGACAGTGAAAGCTTACTGTATGGTGATGCAACATCCCCTTAAGACATTTCTTACAAATGTTGTGTAGGCACGGCAAAACCTTTGGCTCAACGTATTCTTCCAAGCAGATTGGACAGTTCGACTCTTTGCTGAAAATATGATCGAAGTTACTAACTGGCGACGCCATAAGATCTTTCGAAACCGCCGCGCAAGCTTTACCGCAGTTCTTGAACTTCGTGTGTTGTGTTTTTTGTTTATGTTTGGCCACGCGGCATGGAATAACAAAAGATCTGATTTGAATTTCATAAATAAATTATGCACACCAAACAGACTTGATTGAAAGGTACAATTAGTTTACACCAAGCGACGTTTCGTAAATTTATCTCAAGTACTACTGAAACGAGCGTTGCAGCGAAGTCACATGCAAACCTCTCACTCAAAAGTTTAAAAATGGTACAGCCGATATATTAGGAAACGGAAATCTGCATGTAACATCAGGAAAGGCTTTAAAACTGATTAATACATTTTGACATTATTTCTACAGGATATGAAGTAGCGAATCGTGCAAAGACTGTTTTCTTTTTTAATGTATTATAATATATAATCTCGTAGTTGCAGGAATGTAGTGTCCGAAGGGTTCAGCATTTTTTGTTCTGGCACACATCTTTGCCCGTAATTAAAGTTAGAAACAATACGAGGGTCTTTTGCTCATGAAATGTTCATTGATAGTTAATTCTAAAACAACAATTGTTTGGACTCAGTACTTACGTTACGAAAAACAAAACGGTTAGGAATAAATCGTGATTAGAGCAGAAAGTACGAGAGAGTATCAGACGGTGGGAGACCTGAATCAAATTAAAGGTTTTCTGATAAAGAGAGACTTTTCTGTAACAGCAAAGAGCAATGTGATATCATTGCTCAAACCTCCTGACGGGATTGAAGGCCGATTGTACTGACGCATGCTTTTAAGTGCTGTGCTTCCACAACGATTACAAAGTCTGTGATCACACGAAAACAGTTTGTTGTCGAAAGTACCATTTGTAGAGTACCCTTGAAGACGACAGATAAATATAGCATGCGGCAAAGTTCACAGAAAAACCCAAACACAACGAAATCATCTTAGAAAAGGGCAACCATGGCTACAAAGTTCAGGGGTTTATCATGCCTCTTATGAGTAGCTGTATCATACTTCCGAGGGCCGATTAGTCGCCATTAGCAACATCATGTATGATAACTTTCAACTATGTGCAACAATAAATAGCTACATAAGTAAATGGAAATGAATAAATATGTTCAAAAATAATCGTCAATTTTTGAACAAAATTTTAAAATTTTAAAATTTTAAGAATGTTTAAATCAGTAATAATTAACGGGGTAACCTCCAGCCTCTGTCCAGATCACGTTTTCAGCGTTGTTGTCAGTAAATCAAGATTTAGTGGATTTTATGGTTACAGTAATGAGTTCAATAGGGATTATTCCAAAACAGCAAAAAATCTGGCAAGGTTGTATTTGTAATTTTTTACCAAACTACGATTATTAACGGAAAAAATAGACCTAACTGTGAACATTTTAACACAAGATTGCAAAATTGGCAAAATTTTAGTCTTGAACAAATTCAAAAATTTTTAAGAATATTTAAATCAGTAATAATTAAGGTAACCTCCAGTCTTCACATAACGTTCTCAGCGTTGCTGTCAGTAAATCAAGATTTATTGGAGAAGTAATATTTATTTCTGGATTGTATGGTTACACCACTGAGTTCAAAAGGAATTAACACGTTCTAAAACATCGTGGCATATCATTCTAAAACAGTCAAAACTAGACCAATTTGTATGTGGTACGTAACAGTTGAAGAAACAAAATGAAGATACGATCGATTGAGTCGTTTCAAACGTCGTGCAACACCAGCATAGTGCTAAAGTGATCCAACCTTTTCAAAATAGTACTGCTAATCTCCTTCAGTGTACGAAAAGAATATGATAAAATGACATGATCTTACGCACATGAAAAACAAACTAAACTGTGCCGCACCAAAGGAAACACCGCTAGAAGGCTTGTATTTGAATAGTCACACCGTGTAATGATTTCATCCCCAGATATTCTGGTTCTAGATATTTTCTTCCCCTGCCGCTTCGCGGCTCAATTTCGGCTGTTTGAGAAGAAAATACAAAAAAACATCGAGCCAGGGTAATCCACAGACTGAAAATTTAGAAATCACATTAGGAGACTCAAGTTTGGGCTAACGCATAGAAAAAGGTACTAAAAAAACCACAAAACTTGCAACAGTGTTGTGCTACTTTTAATTCTTAAAACAGTGAGCCTACAAGCTTTTTTCCTACCACTACATTCTCATATATTTCTAGAGATTACACCTTAAAGTAAAACTTACTAAACTAATAAGCCACATCACAACCTCGCATTAATAATCTGAACAAACTCGGGCTTCAGTGATGCACCGCCTACGAGAAAACCATCTACATCACCTTCCTTGGCCAACTCTTGGCAGTTTTTAGCATTCACAGAACCTGTTACAAAATACAAACAAAGGTGGTTTATTGCATTGAATACAGCAAAAATAAGTGGGACAGCAAACCCACACAATGTGCTCCCCCTCCTTGGGGAGCTGAGGGGTGGAGAGGGAAAGGAGCCTTATCTGTAGTTCAAATTCGAATCTCTCACCCTTTTTCAGACCACATGCCATTCCTTATTCATGGGTGACCCCAAAATCTTTCCAATTTTAAGGTCACAATACAGTTGAACCTCCCAACCTCTACTGAGAGAACATGCGTCAGGGAACATCAACTCCAGCTCATTGTTCCACATAAATGTCTCACATCACTAGTTGACAGATCAAGAATTTTATATTTGGTGATCAATTCCTTATAATATTTCTCATAATCTGCATGTTTAATCAAGTAGTGATATTGTAAGGAGACATTAGATGTTGATCATTGTTGAGGCTTTAGCAGTTAAGTGGCCACCTTTCCTTGGTGAGCATGTTTCGCACCATTTGGGCATGCAGTTGCTTATGACAAGTTCAACAGTAACAGCGACAATCTATACTCCATACTTTCCAAAATATTTGCCTGCTTGGTGGGGGCTAAGGACAGCATAATAACGAAACAAGGCAATACCAAATTTACCAAATTTACCACAATTACCCACATGGAATCAAATTTGTAAACAGATAGCTTTCTATTATCGTTATTTCCATTTTTATCGACTATTTCAAACAATTTCTACTTTTATCATCAGTTCTTGATTGCTAGAAATGTTTTGTTGTAAACGTTTTGATTTGATTTAATTTGTATTTTTGCTTTTCAGAGGGCCACAAGTTTGCAAGGTAATTTAAGTTACAGTTATGTGTTGCCCTCTGAAAATAAAGTCTTACCTTATGATACCTTACCAATACTTGCTTGACTTACCTCCATAGATAATTCTGGTTGAATTAGAGACAGCTTCTGACACGTTATCTTTAAGCCAACCTCTTAGCATATGATGCACCTCTTGAGCCTACAATCAACAGTGAACATTAAATAGCAAAGGAAAGGAGCAACAGAAACAGTCTGAGGTAAAGTCTTCAGGGTGCACAGAAAGGGCATGGAGGAGGTCAACCGAAAAGAAAATGGCAGATTGTGGAAAAAACTTGGAACAATCTTGGGAAGACAAACAAAAACAGAGTCAAAATAATGCGGAGTGGGAGTTGAAGCTTTATGAAATACCAAGATTATTAAAAATGAAGAAAGAAGGAAAAAACAACGATAAAAGAGGGAGAGAGCACTACGTGTAAGTTTTCTTTTGTACAAAAGTTAGTGAAACTGGCGTTTGAAGTTGCAGTTTGCCAATTTGACCTTTTGGCAAAAGGATGAAATAAAGAAAATGAATAAATATATGACATAAATACAGTACCAGCAATATTCATATTTTGTCAGTAAGAAAAATCAAAGCAAGGTTATTTACTGGTACAAGTCCTACAGTAAAGAAATTTAGTTGTGAATCATACTTGATTCAGTAAATTTGCTACCGTTAACTTTCTCATACCTGCTGGGGTGTTGCAGTGACTCCTGTGCCAATGGCCCAAACTGGTTCATAGGCAATCACTACTCTACTCCAGTCTGAGACATTATCTGTCAGTGAAAACATGGAAAAAATAAGTCTTACCTGACAATTTACTGACATTGTTTGAACAAAGTTGCCAACACATGTTTTAGAACACCTATGTTTGTCTAAAGGTCAAGTTAGATGGTCCAACCTTTGCACTTGTGTACACAAAGAAATCGTAAGTTTGATTTACACAAAACAATTTGTATTGTAAGCTTGCGGTCAACATGTCCCATACAGCAAAGTCATACCATCTAAAATTATCAGCTTTAATGGGTCACTTCTTGCCATCAAAACAAAGGTATACCTAAGAAAAATTTCAAGGAGCCCACAAGGAGCCCAACATGTGAATTGTTAGGTGCTACTGCCAAACACTAAGGCTCCCAGAGCATTTTCTTGGGCACCCCAGGCTACCGGGCTCCTGTTAGGCAACAGCCTTGATTTTATACTTTGTTTTGTAACGGGTTTGTGTGTAACAAGACCCACTTATTTGACTCCACAAAGGAGAGAGAATACCCTCACATACCAGTAAATGTGATACGGTCCTCATCAAAAGGTCAAGAAAAACCACTTGTAAAAATATTTCATTGTGAAACAGAGGTAGCCCAGCCAAGTGATCATCATTATTTTCTGAAACATAGCTCCTTTCCTTTCCCCAAAAGCTGTGGGATAATAAACTCTAACACTGGTCATTTTAGATAGCAACACCCTCACTGGTCAGTACCAAGCACAAATTTCAAGCCTTCTAAAATGAATCACAGGCACTCTTATCACATTATTGAGAGTCCCCTTACAGAGTGAATTCCAGAACATACCAGCGATTGCTTTAATCTGTCGTGACACTACTTCAGTAGTCTTGCCTGCCTCTCTCTCAGATAGCAGTTCTCCAATACAAGCTATCACGTTCAAACCTTCAGACAATGCATGGGCCACCTTCTCACCAACAAGCTAAACATGAACATAACAAACAAAATAATGAAATACTTAGAACAGGAACTTACTTAAGAGCTCAAGGAATATGTCACTGAAAACTCAGTAGTACTGCCTTGTGTGTCAACATTTTCTCACCTCATCAGTCTCTTTGAAAATATTCCTTCTCTCAGAGTGCCCCAATATCACCCATTCACAGCCAACATCTTTAATCATAGCAGGACTAAAGAGCACAACAAAATCATTAATGCATTACACTATAGTACAGTCCTAATTCAGGTTTAGTGCCTGTAATTAAACCTTCATATAATTATCAATATCAAAATTTTCCTTCATTCCCATTATGATCATTAGGTTTGCTAATGTGTAATTCATCGAGCTGATATCTCTATCCAGAGGATAAAATGCATTGGTTGGAGTACATTTTGTCCGCTGGATAGAGATATCTGCTCTTTGAACAATCAGGGCCTGATGCTGAGCATTACTGGGGCATTAAAGAGTACAGCAAAACTCTATAAGAGTTTGATTTTCCATCAGCTCTTTCTTTGTACCTTTTTGAATGCTCAATTCTGAGTGATTAACTCACCAAGAGATGAGTTTAGGGGTTTATATTACCCTACAGTTGATTGAAAATGCCACATTGTTTTAAAGGGTTAAAACTGAGAAGGGTAACAGCAATGTCACTTAATATACACAATGAACAGCTAACAACTTGTGGAGCTCAGCCATGACATAAGAGGTGAGGTCAAATCTATTAGATACAAGCCATCTCTGAGCAGTCTCATTGAGGTGACTGTAAAATGGGAAGATAGAAAGGCGATAGACATTTTGCACAAGAAAGTAGAAGAAGTGGACTATCCTCTAGGAGATAACGATTGTTATATTGACGAACCTAAAGACATTACAATACAATACAATACTTTATTGACACTTCCCATAGGGGTTTTTCAGTGACAATTTGCAATCATAATCAAGAAATAGAAGTTAAAAAATTTTACATTTTAAAATCAATGTTGAATGATGATGGAGAGGTAGATGACATGTCACTTTGTTGGAAATAAAGGTGTCTTAAAATAATGATCTTGTAAAATAGAGTGATTTTAATTAACAATGACTGGTTTGAGAATTTTTAAACCAAAAAAGATTTTGAACCACAACGTATACACCTAATTTAATTAGAAATCACAAAAAAACAAAAATAACTTGAATAAGAAGCTAAGTAGATAATACAACATTACAATAAATTATGTTCAAGTCCAGTACCCTAACCACTAAACAAAGCTTCTCTTAAAAGAGGCTTTCTCACAACTACATCATTGTTCCACTAACATCACTTACACTGCCAATCATTTACCTTTTAGCACAACATACATGTATTATTTCACAGAAGGTTGGCATTCCGGACCCAGTTGTTCAAAGCCCGGTCAAGCTAATCCTGGGTTAACATGAAATTTGATTCAAGTTAAATTACTAACCACCAAAAGACTTTTACCCATCAGTTTTGACTAAGACTTCTCTTTGCCTATAATTTAAAATCAGCTCTATAAAGAACATTTCTAATGAGTGAGATGAAAACCTTGGTTAACTTTTGATCAGGGATTAGTATTAACTGGCTTTTGGACAACCGGGCCCTGTATTTTGGTATCATCTGTACCTGATTTCTCCAGTGAATGCTCCTTTCGCTACCTTATAGCAATTCTGAGCTGACACACCAATACCTGGTTTGACTGCTGCACAGACATAATCCAAATAGATAGATGGCGGCGAAACTACAACTTCTGTGTAACAGAAACAACAAAAGTTCAGAGCACGTCATGCAGCAATGGCATGTATGTAATAGTGGAAATTTGTCATGAGAGTATGGTGCCTTCTTCCCAAACACCAGGTCCTGTTCATGCTAAAAAACATCAATCAAGGCATACCTTCGTACTCAAACCAAGCGGTTATCAAATTATGAAATTTGACAAAAAAATTTAAATAACTGACTTAAAAAAACAATATTGGCAAAAAAAAGAAAAAAAATACTCAAGCACTTGCCCAGGTACCAGTTAGTAAGATGAATGTTCAAAATATCTCAGAGCTAAAATTACATCCAGTTCAAGAGTAGTCCAAGAGAGGGGAACCCTATTCCATGGGCTTGATTGGCTTGAGAGATGATATGACTTGATACTCGAAAATCAGTTGGTCATGAAAGGTCAAACTCTCTGGCTCTGTCTGTGGTCTCTCATTTTTCTCTTGCCAGGCACATTATATATTCTCAAAGGAAGCAATGCTCATGCACTTGCATGTTTATGCACACTCACATGCTTCACTCACTATACTGTCCCTGAGAAAAATAAGAGACTGAGACTACATCTAGTCTACAGAGACTCAGGGCTTATTTTCCTGGTTTTCTATAAATGCAAAATACAAACTAAGAGGCCTGGAAGCACCAAGGAAGCATTAGGAATGAGAGTGAAGGGTGGTGAAGCTTGGTGATGAAGTTTGAGTATCTTGATGATCCCAAGAGCTATGTTAGCTTGGATTTATACATGGTAGGTTGGCATGAATGCAGATTGGTCAAGGGTGAAAAAGTCTCATATTTAAGAATGATCCTTGGTTTTCCAGGTTTGGACCCTCTTAAGGTCCCACAATCCGCATGGTACTCCTAACTTGCCTTCATGACACCCCTTCCCCCCCTCTCCCCAATATTGACTGCAAAAAATGAAATTCGTAGGGAGGGGGGGAGGGGGTGTGGCAAGGGAACTGCTTAGATCATCACTCTTAGTCAGACAAGCACCCAGCAAAGTTTCTGTAAAAATTAATCAAACTGTTATATTCATTTTACGTCCTTGGTTTTTACAAAACAACAACGTGAATAAACAATTATCATTTTATTTTGGTTTTTGAGATTATGAACCAATAAATTAAGTTTATCACATGCAAGTCATGTTGAGCAGACTCAATACAGTCTGAAAAGATAGAATAATCTGCTGAACTAACTTTTTCAAGATCGCATTCATCATGATAAGGCAAATCTACTGGTGCCGTTTCCATAATTATCATTTCTGAACGGGACAACAAAGCAGTGAGTTGGCAAATTGTTTGAAAGCCAGTCCATCTGTGACAATTTTATGCACAAACCTGTGTTCGAGCTCAGATTTCCTTCGGCCAAGGTCTTTAAAATTCCATCTATGCTTGCTTTACTGCCGTTCATCTTCCAGTTGCCACCCACAAAGAATTTTCTCTCCATTTCTGAATGTGACAGCCAAAGACCACTTGGAAAACTCTACGAGGGTTTCAGGGTTTCGGGAGTTTCGGCAAAGGCTCAGTCTCGTCCCCAGGGCCTTTTCGATATTCGAAATGGCGACTCATTCCCATTGCCTTCTCGGTTGCATTGCACTCCATTCGAATTGCATTCGTCTGAATGGAAGTTAGATGGGAATTGGGAATGGTTGGGACAAATGAGAAAACGTCCAGGTAAGTGTTTTATCTGAAAAACGAGGATTCAATATTACTCGATGAAAGGTTTCCTTTTAAAGATGTGACTCAATCTTGCTTCAGGCAATGAAGTTATTTAAAAAATCGACAGGGAAAGGTAAGACAACTATAAGTTGGCCGTGAAAATGAAAAAAAATTTGGAACGCTTCACGAATTTGCGTGTCATCCTTGCGCTATTTTCCCCCCGTTGTTCTCTGGGATATTGGGACTTTGGGATTTTGGGATTTTGGGTTTTTGATGTGACGTAATTCCAAGATGGCGTCGTGAGTGATCAAAGGACGCGAGGCGTCGTCAAGTGAGTAATATTTAGCCTATATTGTTCCTTTAAAGACTGAAAGACCATGTTTTATTTGGAAGACCAGTATTTTAATCTCGCATTCATTCAGATTGAACCTTAATTTAATGTAGGTACATATTAAAAAACACTCTTTTGTTGTCGGACAATCGAAGCACTCAAGCGTCCTCAAACGCGTCTTTGTATTTATGATCATGGAGGCCAAAACTATGAAGTGGAACTATAAATATAGACTTGCTGCTCTATATGGTATGGCGACTTCAATGAGGGAAAGTGATCGAAGAGAATTTTTGTTCTGTTTTTTTTTTTGTGGGGATGGTGATGGTGTTCGCGTTCGCTGTGTAAACAAACCGCGGCTGAACTGATTTCAAACTTTGAGTTATTAAATAATAATGATTTTCTTTCTACAGGAAATCGGCATCAACTGTACGTGGTGTTTCGTCAGACGAGACCTGTTAGCTCTTGTGTCTGAATATTTTTTCTGTGTGTAAATTCAAAGGTAAGTGAACTTAGATTAAAATATCAGCTTTCGTATGGCCGCTTCAATGAGGGAAAGTGATCGAAGAGAATTTTTGTTTTGTTCTTGTCGATCGCGTTCGCGTTCGCTGTGTAAACAAACCGCTTTTTTTAAGGTTAAGTTTATGATACGGCTGAACTTATTTCAAACGTTGAGTTATTAAATAAATGATTTTCTTTCTACAGGAAATCGGCATCAACTGTACGTGGTGTTTCGTCAGACGAGACCTGTTAGCTCTTGTGTCTGAATATTTTTTCTGTGTGTAAATTCAAAGGTAAGTGAACTTAGATTAAAATATCAGCTTTCGTATGGCGGCTTCAATGAGGGAAAGTGATCGAAGAGAATTTTTGTTTTGTTCTTGTCGTGGGGACGGTGATCGCGTTCGCGTTCGCTGTGTAAACAAACCGCTTTTTTTAAGGTTAAGTTTATGATACGGCTGAACTTATTTCAAACGTTGAGTTATTAAATAAATGATTTTCTTTCTACAGGAAATCGCCGTCAACTATACGTGGTGTTCTTCAGACGAGACCTGTTAGCTCTTGTGTCTGAATATTTTTTCTGTGTGTAAATTCGATTCATAGGTAAGTGAATTCGTTCAGACTTTTTCATGTCCATCTACAAATAAATTAACGCTTAGATAGAACTTTCATTGTCTAGAGTACAGTTTATAACAGAGCTGTGATATCTTAACACGAGCTATTTATTTATTACAAGCTGAACGGAAAGTGTGAATGTAAATTGTAAATTGTAAATGGCTATTGCTTTTTCTTTAAATGAAAGTACTTATTATTTCTCAATGATTGCAATGTTCAATTTTATATGCTTGTCCTAAAAGGACTGTGTTATAATCGAAATACTAAATTATAGAAGCTTAAATAATTTTTAACTGTATTTTCAGCCAGGCCAGAGTACTTAAGATACTGTTTTATTTGGCAGTGATCAGTCACCATGCCGAAGGAAGGTCTGCAAACTACTGAATGGCTGAGGAGACTGCGTTTATATGCTAATGGGGAGTTTCAGTTTGGTCGTGGAAATGCACCTCCCCCAAATTCCCAATGGGCAAAGAAAAGAGCGTTAATTGATGCATGCCCAGTGAAGAAGGCATGTACAGATGTCTTTGGTAACAGGACCAGTTGTAATTGTGGTTTTCATCCTGGTCATGTAAGTGTTGAATCTCTGCTTTGATAAGCTGAATAGAGATCCTGTTATGATACACTGCCTCTATCCTTTTAATGGAGTGGTATCTTGATAAACATTTATGTCCTCAAACAAGTAGTAGTAAGTAAGTAGTAACTAGTAAAATAATAATTTATGTAATGAAGTGTGCATAGAAAAGACTAAATCACATTTTATTATTTAATCTTCGTAGCAAACCAGAACATCTGTGGCTACTTCATCTGCTGTAACATTGCCATTACTGGGTAGTCCAGCTTCGTCTTCTGGTCTGCCTCCAAAGGTAATTATTGTTATGTGTGAATGAGGATCCACAGCATTTGCTAGTACTTTAATGGTTTGCATAGGAGAGCAGTCTTGATAAAGATCATCAATAGTCAGTAATAAATATTAAAGGAAATTCAGTTCCTCTTTCTGACTTGAAATTAAATAAAAACTATTAGAACCACATTGTTTATTTTAGGAAACATCTAATACTACAGGCAGTTCCTCCCTGCTTGCTACATATATGCCTACAGGACGTCGTTGGAAGCACTTTAAGGGACTCCCTGAGAGTTACAAAGCTACTAATCAAGAGAGTACAGCTACCTGTGTAAGTTACAATGTTGTAAACATTATTTTTTATTTGGGAGCAAACAAAACTTTGGTGGCTGTCTCACGTTGACAAAATTCAAACTTATTCCAAAAATGCTATTGTTATTTTCACAGAGTGCTGCTCCCCTAATAATTCCAGAACAGACAGCACAACCCTCAGGAGATGTTGTAAGGGCTTGTCAATCTTATCAGTAACTTAGCTAGGTTCGATTTCTGCCACTCCTGAACAGCAGCTGGTAATCAAACCTATAATTTAGCCTAATTTTTTGTTCTTATCAGCTGTTTCCATTTTTGCATAAGCTCAAATTATTGTTAATCATTTTTGTTTGTTTCTTCAGGATCTCCCCTCAGCCCAGTCAGTTGATTTGATGTCAAGATATTCAGTTGTTGGACCAGATGCAATAGTAGGTTTCTTTTCCTTTTCATAAATAACATTGAATTGAAATAATATAAAAAAAATAATTTATAGGCATCTGATATATCCTTATGCATTTCTGTGCAGAGCGAAGATGATAAAGAATTGGCATCTTGCCTTGATGTCATTGAAAAGGGCTTGATGTCTTGTGAGCAGGTATGACAGAATATGATTTAAATTTCATTAGGAATGCATTTGTTAGATGCAAATTATGTTGTGAGGCTTTAATGGTTTTTGGCTAATTTTTTGCAGGAGGAGATCAGTGGTCTATCCAGTACTACTGCTGGCTTGCCAAGTACTTCTGTCCTGTCAGAGACACAGACCAGTACATCTGTGATGTCTGCCAATACAGAGATTCAGACCACCCAAACACCTACCTCTGTAACACCAGTAATTCCATCAGATCAGCCCTCTTTGGAAAGTCTTGAGGTAAGCTTGCATGCAATAAATAAGCCAATATAGCAGTGTGTTTTGTTTGAACATACTTCACCCCCTAAAATATTATTATTATTTTTTTTTTTGACAGGCTTCAAAAGTGAGACAGCCAGTAGATTTTTCCCTCCGTTTGCCTGGTGAGTGGAAAAAAAATATGAATTACAAGGATCAGTGCTGGATTGGTAAAACTTTGTTTTGTAATACCAAAGGAACTCTTGCCAGCCAACTGAAAAACTGGTGGTACCCTCCTCCACAACCATCCCCAAATTCCAGTTCTACACCCTGTCCAGATGAGTATTTCCTAAGACGTCTTTTCCTGTGGATGCCAAAACGGATGTGGAAGGTGGATCTGAAGTGTCCACGATGCACAGATCCAGAGAGGTCGTTACAGTCTAAGGGTCTATACACCAGAGTGAGAATGGTTCTTGATGTAAAAGATTTCTATTACTTGGCTGCAGAATATCATTTCTGTAATAGTTGTAAAGGCACTTTCATTGCGTGGGATAGTAGGTTACTTGAGCAGCTCTCTGATGATATCCGTGCCCTTTTTCCAGTTGTTCTCACTTACAAGTATGCCTGTGATATCTCTGTCATATCTTTGTTACGAGCTCGCTCACTTGGCAATAGCTCCACTTCTTTGCAAAAGAAGATCCACGAGCTTCACAGTGAGGAGTGGATGCGCAAGTGCATTGCCTATCTTAGCAAATGTAAGCGCCATAGGATGTCTCGTGTACACTTCAACTTACCAGTGGTTACGTATCAAAGAGAGAAGGCAATGAAGAACATCCCAAGTGCAAAGTGGTTCCTTGCCTGTTATGTGCGAGACGTCTACAACCGCCTTGACATCCTGAAAGCAGCTGCTACCTCAGTGTATGGGACAGTGTTAAAAATTGATTCAACTAAAAAAATAACAAAGAAGCTGCAAGGTGTTGAGGCTGCAAGTGCAAATTGGGTGACTAATGTGGGTAATGAAAGGGGTGAAATTGTCATGTCAGTGGTAACTTCATCAGAGAGCACATCTTCTCTAAAACCGATGGCTGATGGGCTGGTCAAGAGGTTTGCTGAAGCTGGTGTTCAACCTCCTCTAATTTTGTATACTGACAGGGATTGCTGTGGCTGTCAGGAGGGTCCTTCGAGGTTTAATTCCTTATTTAGTAGTTGGGCTAGTATGGTTGTGCGCCTTGACATCTTTCACTTTATGCGACGTCTTGGTGCTGGGTGTACCAGTGAAAGTCATCCACTCTATGGTGTGTTTATGGGTCGCCTTGCTCGGTGTATTTTTGAGTGGGATGCGGAAGATCTTACACTGCTGTACAGGGCTAAAAGAGGGGAGCTGAAGATGGCAGGGGTAGCCAATCCATCCGAAGAGGCAGTCAGGACCGCTGTGACGAAAGAGGAGATGGCACGCCACTGCAGACGTAGAACCAGGGGTTCTGAGGCTACATCACGGATGATTTCATCACTGATGGACTCCATGTCCATGGCAACCGATGCCCTTGGGGTTCCCCTATTCAGGGATGATATGCTGACAGCTGTGTGGCCGGAACAAAAGCGTCATGTGTCCTGCATACAAGATCCCCCTGGAATCCCCTTGTACACCGTAACTGGACATCTAGTTAAGGGTGGAGTCAAGCTGCCAGTGTTGCGATGTGCCAGAGGCTCAACTTCTTTGGAAAGTTTCCATCTGCACTTGGCAAGATTTATTCCAGGTGCGTACACTGGTTATGTGTAGTTTTATATTTTGTTTTAATTTGCCTCATGTTTTTGTTGCTGTCTATACTTATCATAATCTCAAAATCAGTAATCCCTTTCTTTCCCTTGCTCCTTTGGTGACTATTTTTACTGTAATATAATGCATGCAATTCCACAATAACATTATTGTGGAATGCCATTACCACTATCCATCAGAATTTCATTTCCACTCGTTTCCTTGTGAGTTCAGTGGAATGAACAGCTCGTTTTACTTGTTGTGGCACACCGTGATGGTATGGATCAAATCCTGGTTGGGCTGGCCGTGCCACTTTTCCACTGTCAGTTCCTATTTATAATCATGACTATTAGAGGGGAATGGGTGTGCAGCTCGATCTAACCCTATAAACCCAACAGCAACAGAGTCGATAAACACCATAATGACTAACTTGTGTACATACCATAGCAAATTATTTACATTCTTTGTCACTGCCACTTACAACCTAGTTCCGGGGCATGTAAATACATTTACTCAACTGTCACATGCCAAGATGTAGCAAAACATCGACTTAATAAATGTAGATGCAGATGTAGATGAATGTGGAACACTTGAATATGTTCTGTTTACCGTTGTTTTTCCGTTTTTTTTTTTGTTTTCTTGTATAGGAACTGCAGCAAATGCTGTTAACTTCCAGGCATATCTTCTTGAAGGTGTGACTAGGTGGAATGCTGAGCGTGCAGCAGGTGCAGTTCAAGATAGGGACAGCACGTTGTATAGTTTTGACATGTCATTGCAACACCGCCTCAACAGTCTATCCATGTCTCTTCGAAATGAGGAGTTCCTTCCGAATTTTGTTCCACCAGGTGTCTACACAGGCGAACTCATTGGCATTGAATATCTCCGTTCTCAGTCAGATGTTCCAACGAACAAAGACTTAGAACAGGAGATAGACGATGCCTTTGAGGATTTTCAAAGTGAGGAAGAGACATCAGAGGAGCTGCCCCAGGTTATCCATGATCTAACGTTGGTCTTGCCTGAGGAATCTTCAGATAGTGACAGTGGGACAGAGGTAAATGCATTTTAACTGTGTTTGCAAAAATCAAGCAAACAAACAACACAATAAAAACAAGGAATTTAATTGAAGTAATTTTTTAATTTTAGGATGATAATAGTACGGTGGTGGACTCGGCAGGACTCCCAGGATGGGATAAGGTCACCAGACTGGCAGAAGCCCTTGTCGACCTTGGTCCTTATGTCACCAATGCTGAAGTGGACAAAATTAAGCGTCTGCATGATGACCTTCACGAGTATGACCGGAGAGGATTGACATTCACGCCGCATTTCAAGAAGGGGAAGGGGAGATTTAAGCAGTCAAAGAACAGGTCTGCTCATATCGGCATTGAATCAATGGCCAGGTAATTTCTTTGCTTGTACAATTCCTTTCTATGTTCCAGAAGAATCACTAAATTTGTTTTTTCGTTTCATATTTATTAGGTCTTTTGTGACTGCTGGGCAGCCGGCTCTATCGCCCTCTAAAAGCAGAGTGGTTGAGGCGATTTGTGTGAGGCTTTGTGACATCTGCACTGAAAAAAGAGGCACAGGACCGCAAGACCCTTACCAGTCCAAGTGGAAGGTCGTGATACGACGATACAACGAGCTGAGACACACCATTGCCAACAGCCGCTTGCACAAGGAGACGTCCCTTCAGTTGTATTGTATCAATGAAACAACTTTGTCAAAATGGTAAGTGGCTGCTTTCTTTCAGCCTTTGGGCCTGTGAGTGTAGAAGGAGTCACAGAGTACTTGAATCATGTTGAATGAGTCATCTATTGCACCAATTAATAGATTTACTGACGATCAGACGGTTTTTTTTTGTCACATTTCAGGTTTAAAAACAAAACAAGGGTCGACGAGGTGAAGATGCTGATGCAGGGTCTGGCAGTACCAAATCCACCCATTTCAAGCACGGTGCCGTTGCTGCCAGCAGAACAACTGCAGAAAACACCACCAAGGCCAGACCATGGAGTTGCCGTGGAACTCATGGAAGAACCTGAGGTTGTTCCGTTGCCCCCCATTCAAACAGAGCAATCTACTTCGGGAGTGGATGCTTCCAGTGGCAGTAAGTTTCTCAAAGGTTGACTAATCGAACTTTTCTTTTAAAAAAATGAGTCTCAATTACAACTTTAATTTGTAGAATATTTCATCACTCGCAATGCCTAACTCTTTTCACGAGGGTTTATTTTCTACCACAACAGGCGCGAGCGTCTCGAAAACAACAGCTTGGCGACGCAGAAAAAAGAAGTTTGAAGAGGATCTTAGGGCTGCTGCTAAGGCTGAAGGTCTCCCATCCCCAAAGAAGCAGCGGATGGTTTATACGTGTAAAACTTGTAATCAACCCCAGAGTAAGGAAACTGGTCACTCACAGTATTTTGGCCAGAAGTATTGTCCTAATGCGTCTGGTCAAATACCATTGAAAGAGTGGCTCGAACAGAAAGCAGCAGAGAGAGCAGCCAGGAAAGCTACTTCACAGTGAAGAGTGAATGTTTGCGATAACGGCATTTTTTGTAACTTGTTTTTGTGTAGTGATAAATACACATAGCTTTTGATGCGTGGAGAATTTTTTTTGTTGCTTTCTTTAATTGCACTTCGGGTGGCTAGTTGCGATGCATTTCCAACGTTAACACGTTAATTTGTTAACGCGCTCTTTAAATTTCGCGCTTTCTCTTTTGATTATGGCTTTTGAGGGAATCCCCCTTTTTCCCCCTCTTTTTGCCCCCTTTTGCCCCTTTTATGGAGAAGTTTATGCCCCAGTTTTTGCGCTTGCGCTTAACTCCCCAAAATTTGGAACAATTGAAACATTTGGAACATTTGGAACAAATTGAAACAGTGAGCATGCGCTGTAGGGTCACGTTCCAAAATTGGAACAATCAAGATGGCGGCTGTTTACAGCTGAGACGCGAGGATCTAAACAAGCTCCTTTGTTGGTGTAATCTTCCTGTCAAGAGTAAATTAAAGAGCAAAAATCATTTTTAATTGGTAGGTTCAACTTCATTTCATGAATAGACAATCTGTGAGTGGTTAAAATGCAAATTAGAGAAGTTTATTCGGAGCCACTCGAGCGAGGAATGCAATCAACAAAGAAGGAATTCATGCGTTGTCATGGTCGATTTAAACACTACAATCGAAACGTTTTCCCCAGCGATAACTATAAATATTACCCAAACGGTACATATTATGTGACCGTTGTGTGGCGCTTTTTAGAGAACTGGACTAAAGCAATTGAGTTGACAGTGAATTTAAGACATGTTTGTATGCCGGACGGGAAATAATACGGGTCACCCGAGGTTAACATTTTTACTTGATGAATTGAGACAAACTGTCTGGCTTTCACTCAAAACACGGAGACTTTAGGAAAACAACTTGTATTTCAGATTTAAATAAAGTTCGCATTAGGCCTCTAGAATTTCCATAACTCTCGTGAAAATATATGGGCTGAGAATGAAAATTATGAAACATTTTTTTCAGCGAAACCACAAAATGCCTAAAACGGGTCCATCGCCGGCAACCTGGCTGCAGCGACTCAGAGAGTATGCTCAAGGAACGTTCCAGTTTGAGCGAGGGCAAAGACCCGGCAAAGACTCCTACTGGGCGAAGAGGCTTGAGACTATTGAGAAATGCCCGAAACATAAAAATCCTGGCAACCAAGATGCCCTTGGACGTCGGATTACTTGTGCATGTGGTTTTCATACGCCTCGGAGACCAGCTCAGCAGGTAAATACAGCCAGTAGGCAAATGAAGTACTTATTGAACTCTTATACTGACCGGGTATCGTTCTGCCTTTCAGGTTCCTTCATCTATCGTCCATCCGGTTCCTACACAGGCGTCCGCTTTACGTGAATCCACTGCTCGCGTAAGTAGAATTATAATTATTAGGCCTGCGTTTTGTGCCTGTGCTAAATCAGTTTTTCTCTTTTTGTTGTTTAGGTTGTTACATGCTCACAACCGGCGAATAATAACAAGCCCCACACCCAGGGCCGTTCACAAGCTGCTGAGGCGATTAGCGTAAGTCAGTTAGCTTAACTGATCTACTTCACTTCACACTTTACCATTAAATCAGCAAAGTTAACATTACGTTTTTCGCCTTTTTTTATAGGAAGCGATCTCACCCGCTGCCTGGCCTTCGTCGAAGGACTCGGTTGCTCCTGAACCTGAGAGTACCGAAGAATTGAGGGTTGACTATAGTAATAAGGTAGACATGTTCGTTAAGACTGAAAAAAAAAAACTTGTGTCACAACTTTGTTCTCTTTACGGAAAACCCTCAAGGTCATATCAACTTCCTGTTTACTGGTTGCGCACAACAAGATTGTTCTTTTTGTCTAAAATTATAAAACCTTTTTTGTCTTCCTTTACCACAGGAAACTCCCGCGGCATCGCAATCAACCCAAGGAAAAGATACAGCTATTCTTAGGCCTGCTGTTGTGCAATCTGTTCTCTCAACCTCGGCTGCTTATGGCTTACCCGAGCAACTAGCAGAAAAGCAACAAGCTGGCAAGGGAAATAGTGATGTGAGTATAATGAATACATTTTTCGTCATACTCAAACACGTAAATATTCCCGGTTTTCCTTTTTTGAACTGATAAATAACTATTTACTTTTAGGTGGACGAAGTTGATGAGCCTCCAGCCAAAAAGCAGGCACGGGCTCTCTTTCCTAGACAGCCAACAGACTACTCTAATAGACTGCCCAAAGGATGGAAAGACAATGTTCTTCCTGCTGATCAAATGTGGATTGGCAAAGCTCTGTTTGTTTCAAGAGGTACGCTGACAAACCAGTTGACCAATTGGTGGTACCCACCACCCCTTCAGACCGATACTGGCAAGCAACCCAGAGTGGATCCGTACTTCAGAAGGCGCCTGTTCCTCTGGATGCCCCGGCTGATGTGGGCAATAGATTTCCACTGTCCTCGTTGCAACAAGTCTCTGCGCTCGAAGGGCATTTACAACAGAGTACGCCTTGTACTGGACATCCAAGATTACTATTATTTGGCTTGTGAATACATGGATTGTGGATCCTGCACCGGAACGTTCCTGGCATGGGATGAAAGAATGCTCAGTCAGCTAACTGATGGCCATCGGGCGCGGTTTCCTGTGGTCCTGACACGCAAGTACGCTTGTGATCAGTCTGTTGTCTCACTTTTGCGATCCAGAACAACTGGCAACAGCTCCTCAGCCTTGAGAAACAACATTGAAGAACTTCACAGCCACGAATGGTTACGTAAAGTGCTCAGTTACACGAGTGACTGTGACCGTCATCGTAAAGGTGTGCTTGCCCTGATGCAACCATTGCCTGTTTACGAGAGGCCACCAGCCTTCAAGCGATTGCCCACTGCAGCGTGGTTCCTGGCTACCTACGTAAGAGATGTGTACGGCAGAATAAACCAGTTAAAGGCAGCCGCAACCTCAATCTACGGAACGATTTTGAAAATCGATTCCACTAAGAAGGTGACCAAAAAGCTCCAGGGTCTAGCAGCAAGCACGGCATCATGGGCGACAAATGTTGGAAATGAAAGAGGAGAGATAGTGCATTCAGTGTTGACGTCATCCGAATCAGCTGTTTCCCTCAAAAAAATGGCCGATGGGCTCATGTCGAGGTACGAAAGGGCTGGGCAGCCTCCACCCACAATTCTCTACACCGATCGTGACTGCTGTTCTTCAGACGGATCCTCCAAGTACAAGGATCTGTTTGGAAAATGGCCAAACCTGGTGGTGCGCCTAGATATTTGGCACTTCATGCGAAGATTGGCTGTGGCTGTCACCTCCGAATCCCATCCTTTGTACGGAGTGTTTATGGCAAGGTTGTCAGCTGCCATTTTTGAGTGGGACGAGAGCGACTACTCTCTTCTGTGTAAGGCGAAACGAGGGGAGCTAATTCAGAGTGGCGTTAAAGATCCTTCGGACTCTGCTGTCAGGTACGTTTAGCTGTCAGAATTTATTAATTTTGAAAGAGAGTGTTTGCGTTAATTTCAGAACACGTTTTACAGCATTAATCACACTTTCTTATACTTTGCAGGCTGAAGTGAATTTTATTTAACTATAAAAGTTAACGTTAAAAGAGAACGACGTTTCGACCGTCCGACGGTCATTTTCAAGTTCAAAATGAGAAGTAAAATATGTGTTTATATACAATTGTTGAAAAACTAATGATTAGTTTTTTCACAATTGTATATAAACACATATTTTACATCTCATTTTGAACTTGAAAATGACCGTCGGACGGTCGAAACGTCGTTCTCTTTTAACGTTAACTTTTATAGTTAAATCAATTTCGAAAAACTTGTTGATTCGTAGTGAATTTTTTTTTAATTTATTTCTGTTTCGTCTTCAATGTAAACTCTTAATGACAGTTTTAGTCTCCGGCACAGGCTCAATTTTAAAATAGAAATCCCAAATCTATTTGAACAGAAAAGCATAGAAAGGGGAGGTAATAATTGTTTGCTTCCATTCTATCTCTGTCTCAACAGGAATGCAATTACAAAGGACGAGCTTGCTAAGCATTGCCGGCGGCGAACAAGAGGTGTGTCCAGCACGAAGGATAACATTGAGGCCTTGCTACTGGCATTCTCCTCAGCCACTGACACATTAGGTGTGCCCCTCTTTAAGAACGAAATAAGAGAAGTTTGGATAGAACAGCAGAGGCACTTAGGGTGCATTCAAGACCCCGAAGGCATTCAGTTGTATACTCTAACAGGGCATATCACTAAAGGGGGCATCCGTTTACCCGTTTACCGCTGTGCTAGGGGCTCCACTTCTCTAGAGAGTTTCCATCTCCATTTAGTGCGTATGATACCTGGCACATCGGCGAACGCGGTTAATTTCCAAGCTTACCTGCTGGATGGGATCACCCGTTGGAATGCATCTAGATCAGCTGAAGCCCTTTCCAGTTCCAATTCCGAGTTACGTACGTTTGATATGCGACTTCAAGAGAAAGTAAACAAACTACACGACTCCCTTTTCGGAGAACCAATATTCCCCAACTATCAACCACCCGCAAAGTACACTGGTGAGTTGATTGGAGTGGAATATTTGTTTCACGAGACGGGAGTAAAGTTTGAATTGGGAGAGGATCTGGACCAGCAGATAGACGAGGGCTTCATAGACCACCAAGATGACGACCGTGAAATGATGGATGAATCAATCAGTTCACCAGCACTTGCAAAATATGAAGTCCCGATTGCAGAGCCAGTTGGGGAAAGCGGAGATGATGATGATGAAGACGAGGTAAAAATTTAGTTGGAAACTACCTGGATTTATTAAAAACAAGCTCAAAAGTCATTACATATTCACTGAGACACAGTATACTTAACAGCGTACCTTCGCTGCGTTAGCCTTCGCTCTTTGCAGCATAGGGCTCAATAACTTAGTAATGATAACGCAACAAATTCAACCATACGGATGACTTTCTATTAAGCCAGTTCATAATATATTAAATGTTGCAAGTGGTCTTTGCCTTTTCTATGACAGGATGATCCAATACGTGATGATGAAGATGCGGTAGATGCAAGAGGCATTCCAGGATGGGGGAAGGTCGATGCGCTCGCTACAGCCTTGATTAGTCTTACAGGATTATCAGTAACCAATGCGCAAGCCAGGGAGATTAAACAGCTGTACGAAAACCTTGATGACTTTGACAAGAGACCCTTAGTTTTCAAGCCGAGAGCAGTAAGGCGAACAAAAGGAAGATTTGCGAGATCGAAAGAAAATAGATCTGGACATGTCACCGTTGAGGCAATGAAAAGGTATAGTGAAATCGCCACTGCAACAAAGAGAAAAATTATCACTCTATTACCTTAGCTTGTTGTTATCACGGTATAATACCATCTTTCGTTCCTATCGATTTCAGGTGTTTCTTATCAGCTGGTGCTCCAGCAAGTTCACCAAGAAGAAGCCGTCTTGTTGAAGCAGTCTGCCTTAATCTCTGCGATAAACATCCACAGCCAAGGAAAGAACGAGGTGATACTGGCAAAACAATTTACACTTCGAGATGGAAGCTGATTCTTGCAGAATATCACGGTATTCGTGCTCGCCTCCTGAACAGCAGTACCATTTTAAACCAAACAAATTTAGTTCTATTCCACATCAACGAGACAACGCTTACTCGTTGGTACAAAGACACAACGCGAATGGAGGAAATAAAAACCCTTCTTCAAGGACTTCAAATTCCTGCACCACCTCCTAACGAAGCAAGTGAACCGCTGCCTGCTGCCCGAGTGCGTCCTTCTTCCCCGCCAAATGTTGTGGTGGAACAGTTTTCTTTTACTGATCCCGTGGATACGACTGGACAGGCTAGGGTTAGAAACCGTACGTCCTCCCTGTTACCTGCTCCTGCATCGTCATCTTCTTCATCTGTTCCTGTCCCTACGGCTGAACCAGAACCCACAACGCAGCTTAAAATTTCCCGAACGACGGAGTGGCGTAAAAGAAAAGCAGAGGCAGAGGGGCGTACCCTGGCAAACAGGGAAGTCCGTAAGGTCTACACTTGTCGTGTCTGCAACAACCCCATGACATCAGGAGGTCATACGCAATTTCGAGGAAAGCGATACTGTCCTTATACACCCGGGCAAGTACCTCGCGAACAGTGGTTACAAGAAAGAAAGGCGGAGGCAGCAGCAAACGCTCAATCAAAAGGAAAGTCTGTTTGATCTGTATATGGAAATGTTCAATTTAAAAAAAAAACAACAAAAAAACACGTAAGTACAAAAAAAATTCAAAACTCAAAACAAGAACAAAAAAGTATAAAAGTGAAAACAAAAACAAAAAACAAACAAAACCAAAAAAACGAAACAAAGAAAATAAAAAACAAAGGCAAATTCGAAAGCAAAAAGGAAAGATGAACTCTCACTGGGCGCTAAATACTTCAACAGGCTTAGGGTGAACTGAGTAGCCTTAATGTCTGGAAGAAAGTTGGGTGCTCTTGGTGTAAAGTTATTCGCTTGCCAGTTTACTCTCATAGTATTAGCTCTTCTCTATTTAAACAATTATTCCCCACCAAAGTGACGGTGCTTTGACGTAGCGGTGGGGCCCGTTAGTGCTTTTTTAAATGCACTTTCGCTAAATCCGTCACAGTTCCAACTCAATAGCCAGAAAATTAATAGCAAGCCCGCCCTTATTGAAAACCATTTTCTCCTTTACTCAAGAAAAATTGCGAAAACATGGTTATATTTGCAGTTTTTGGATAAATAATGTGATATCAATCGTCCTTTTAAACGTTGCGCACAGGTTTTTAGTTCTTCTGCGCATTCTGCGACTTCGAATTTGGCGCGTAGGGGAATCCCCTTCAGTCACCTGCTTCTCCCCTTCTTTTCCCCCTCTTTTTTCCCCCTTTTCCCCCCTCGTAGAGAAGATCTTGCCCCAACTTTTGCGCAGGGGCCATGCTAATCTTCTCTGTATCGTTCCAATTTTAGTATATGTGCTGCCGAAGCGAGCACGTCTATAGCTATGCCAGCTTTGCCTATTTATATGTTATATACATATTGGACTGACACATGTGGTATGGTCATTGTTCTTTGAGTGACAGATTAATTACCCTAAACGCATGCGCACAAGCACGGTTTGTAAGTCAAACCATTTGTGACTGACTTCTTTTGAGGTATCAGGGGTGATTTTTTAAGCTTTAGAAATGACATTTTTGAAAAAAAAAAAAGGGTTTGTTTGTTTTAATTTATTATTTGTTTATCTAAAAATATATTAGCTCTAGATGACTACATTATGTTACCTCAGAGCTGTAGAGAAATTAAAGAGAAATCTCGCACGAACGACCAATACAAAAGCCTCAAATACCCTAACCTCCTTTACATCGTAAAACTGACGAATTTTTAAAATTTAAATTTTCCGCTTTTTGCTTCACTTTTGCGAAAAGCCTGAAAACTAATTAATGCTCAGGTCTCTCGCAAGCGCTTCTTTCCAAGATGGCGGCCAAAGGGCATCGATGCGACGAAGTTGTCGTTATTTCACATAAAACGAGATAATAGTGGGATGGATGCGCCTTTCAAGGTCGTAAAAAACTTTCTGCCTTTTTTTTAGTTTAGAACTGAAAAATGTACAAAATGCGAAGCAGGGTTATCGCTTTAATAGCTTACAAGACGAGCAAGAGAACAGCAACTTAGTAAAACGTCTTCCTGTTAGCCGCGCGCGAGTAGCCGTGAACGCCATCGGTGCCGTGTTTGTTGGGAAAACAAGTATGCAGGTATACATACACATAGTTGTAGAATTCGATGCGATTAACGTGTACTTATATACTATGCGATGTACCTATACAGGAAGATAAGTCTTACTTTATATCATTAATTTTTCACGAATGTCGAGGTCATACATATCATGGCACATTCACCTGACCACGTAATACCAGCATCAGGATAGCCGAGATGCAATAGGTTAAACGTTTTTACTCGTGAAAGAAACGTCTGTTTAAACAGTTTCTAAATTGGGTGCAATCAAACCCACACTCTATTAATTTTTATCTTTACGTCTAAATATTTGCAAGATTTCGGCTGCCTAACTATAATAGGAGCTCGTAAGTGTCGTTCCGCGTGGACGGTCTAATCTGCAGGGTTTGTTTTACTCAGTATATTAACTTGAGGTAAGGGCCCACCTTGACTTGAAAACAAAAATAAAAATGTTTTTGTTTTCTCACCAAGATTATTTATCAAATAGACTTCAGTATGTACAACTAAATTATTGTAAATTTGCATCAAACAGAAAAAGAAATCAAATGAGCACTGATAAAATCAGTGCTCAAAATATTGACAGGGTCGAAACTGTTGAATTTCAAGGTATCATCATGGACAAAAGCCTTACATGCAGTTGGATTATATTTGCTAAAAAACTAAAAAAAAAAAGGTTGTCATTAGTTACAGTACTGTCAAAAGTAAAGGCAGCACCTACACACTTGTAAAATGTGTTCAATATGACAGACACACAGTTTGAACTATACACCGTCTGTATGTAACTTGACCGGAGAGTAATCACCTTGTCCATTACACCCAGTTTGCATGTATTCTTCACTTACTCTTTGTTAGTAATTATCTACTACAGAAAGGCCTTGACTCTACACCATTCACTAGGATATTCTTACATCCTCTCCGGGCAAACTGTTGTCCTCTGAAAGTTCCAGACATTCATAAATTAGTAAATAGACTTGTAATTATTCTCCCCCCCCCCCAAAAAAAAACAACAACAACATGATTCACATAATATCAATTTCATTCTGAATCATTCATGTATGACTTCAAGTCACTTTTCCACACCTTTTTCATTTTTTCGCTCCATGTGAACTCATACTTTTTTCTTTTGAGCTTATGCCAATCATGTATTTTTTAAACTTTTCTAATTATTCCTGGGGTCCACATTACAAACTCTGTTTCCTTTGGACTCCAGTTGCTTTACACCTATCTTGTTGCCTTTATAAGTTAGGAATCTGTTGTGATTTATCATGGTTTAATTGAAAATATTCATTGATTTATTGAAGCTCAATGCCTTACAACAGCAAATTTGACAGCGTGCGTAGGTAAATGAGGAAATGGCAGCATACCTAATTAGTAGCAGGTGCTATGACTAGTACTGTTTTAATTGAAAGAAAGTTTGTAAAGAATGTTTCTTTTAATATCCAGAACATCCTCCCTCAAACTCATTAATGATTCATGAAAACAAAAACAAAGGAATTCACTACCTTGAAGGGTTGGAAATGTGACCTTAATTATCTCAAAATTTGGTGAACTTTGCTTTGAATTTCTTCAAGAACTATTTTTGGTGTGAGAAGCTATATCGAACACTTGAAAGAGTGATTTGTCTGATTTCCAAACTCCTCAAAGTTGGCTTGAAAAAATAAAAAACAACAACAGCTTGGTTGCTGCTTTTTTTTTCAACCCACTTCTTGGCGTTTGGAACTGGAATGTAATACTCTTGCTCATGTCTGATATGTTACTTTAAATCAGGATGAAGAATAAGGGGGGGGGGGGGGAAGATCCCTGTTGATAGTTACAGTACTGCTGTGGAAAATCTTATTGAACATTCCCAGAAGATATTGCACAATATGGACACTTTAATTATATATACATTATACATATTCTTCACTCATTAGTATTGAGTGGTTTAAAAATTAATCAGTCCTGTAGTGATTCAAATAAACTTTGAAAACCTTATCTCTTGTTTTCAGTCTGAGTTTCTTAAAGTCGTTTTTGGCAATTTTGTTTTTTTTATCTTTGGTTGTCCAACATTAAGAAGATGGTGGTGTCCAACCGTCAAGACAAAAATCAACTTGGCACCAGCTGGTTGACCAATGAAAAAAATAATTTAGTTAAGTCAAAACTTTCGATAAGGTTGCCCTTTCTGTGACATCATCAGTTGTGGGGCACTTGTTTCAAACACAAAGATCCTCATGATGGATGAGACAGCAAACAATTAAACCAAACAAACAAATAAATGCAGTTGTGGGTTCTGAATTGTGATACTATTAAAAGAGATGGGATGCAAGAAGTACATACCCCTCCCCTCTCCCTCTCCCCTTGGCTTTGAAAGAAGGCTCTCTGAAATCAATGTCAGTGAAAGTAAGTTAGCTTAGTTTTCCAAAGAATAATTTTGCCTTTTCTTTAAAAATACCTCCCAACTGTTAACAACCTTCAGTTGCAGTTATCATCCATTCGTTTTGGTGCCTCCTTCCTCTTTTCACCTTTACTGTTACAGAGTATTATCCAACAAACAACAAAAGGCCACTTCCTGTTCTTTCTTTTCCCACCCCCATGTAATTCCTAACCCCCCCCCCCCCCCCAAACCACACTTACTGGCAATGGATTCCGAACTACATGTGAATGTTTATTTTCTAACCATAGCAGAAATGTTAAGCTTTCAAACCTTTTTATTGTATCTTTTGAAATGACGCAACATTTGGTTTGATTTTTGAAGTCAAAGTCATCGCTTCTGCACTCATTGCGTACCTATTTTTGCAGTTCATTGTATGCCTATAGTTGGCGCTCGAAAACCGGTAATGTTGAGAGAGCTTCCACAGTTAGTCAAGCTACAGAGGTATGACAAACATCAAGTAAAAATATAGCAGAAAATGTGAACTAATGATTTTCTACGGCGAATGAACATTGCAACATTAAGTTATCTGTGAGATACTCTGCGATCTGATTCCATTTTTATTATTTTAAAATGTAGTGTACCACGCCCTGTGTGGACAAGCAACAGAATTAGAGCCGCATAATTACTAAATTCATTGAGGTATTGTAAACAGCAGCTACTTATTATTTAAAACTGCTTGTCTTACTTTGGTTTTTAGAAGTTGCATGATCGATCTGAAGAAAGTACGCACATTCACGCACGTTCAAGTACATTTCGTCGCGTCAGGAATAGATTTTCAACCGCAAACTAGCCTGTGGAACCTCGGAAAGACCATGCTCATCAAAATAGTTGCTATGTTCAGAAACCTTTTCATCTCCTCATTTGATGCTACAATACGAGTAAAGAGGGCTTTTCACCCAGCCCCAGCCTCGCGAGGTTTTGCGAGTCACGTATTTCTAGTTTAACATTGGTTACATCTGTGTACGCGTCGCTTTTTAAAGTTTCGAGAAAAAAAAATGTTGTAGAACTGCCCGTGGGTTAGAAAAGAGCAGAGAAACCTGGGAATGAACCTTCCTGAATCACCGCGCGCGTTGCGTCTCCAAGCCTTATTATGTCGTCAAATAATCACTTTGCAATTTTTCGCTGACAGAACAAGGTGTGGTTTCCGTTACGCAAAAGAAAAAAAAAATGTTTCGTTATGAGCAAGAAAGTGGTACTTACGCTTACTGTTCCAGCAGGTTTCGTAACAACACAGATATTATTCTAAATCACGGACGAGAAGGTAAGATTTGCTGGTGCATTCAAACACAAAAAGGTTTCTGTTCCTACAGTCAAAAATTCATCAGAAAACACATTTCAGTTCTTCCTTATTATCGCAGGTTTTCTATTCTCGACAAAGTTTGCAGCATTTTAGCGTGCGATGCAAAAAAAGAGAACTAAGGTTGTTCAACTTATCTTAGCGATCTTATTAGTATAAAATCGAATTCATTATATAATCTTAGGTCTACTGGTAAGCTCTTATTGGACCATCCCAAGTGAAAGATGCTTACATCATTGGGAGCAAGATCATTCTCAGCAGCAGCTCCGAAACGCTGGAATGAGCTACCTTTGGAGCTTCGTCAAGCAACATCACTTAACAGTTTTAAATCTCGACTTAAAACCTATCTTTTTAAGAAGTATTTTTATAGTTTGTAACTTAGTTTATTTTATTCTCACGGTACTGTATTTTCGTTTTCTTTTAAACATATGATTGTAAAGCGCTATTGATCAGCACATGTAAATACGTGCAATATAAATTGGTAAATTATTATTATTATTATTATTATTATTATTATTATTATTATTATTATTATTATTATTATTATTATTATTATTATTATTCACTCTCAGCAACAATTTCATACTCACCGGTATCACTTTTTTTTAAATAGTTTTGTTTTTATCCCGTAAACCAAACAAAGTTTTGGTTGCCAAGGGAGTAGTGTCAGTAAGCGCGAGCGTCGACGCTTATTCATTTGTGACAATCGTATTGATTTTGCGGAAACCACAGTTCGAGATGCAGTTGACATTGTCGTTTTTTTATGTTTATTTATTTACTATGCATTTTATTAAGAGTCCTGTAAAATTAACGTATTTATTGGGTAAAACTCCCCGCGGCTATTAGTTTTCCGCCTTCTTTGTGTGGCGCATAATCGAGGGCGGCGTGGGCACTGACAAAAACTCATTACAAAGCAATATTTTAAATTGAAAATATCGAACTTGTCGCAGTTAAATGAAACGTTAAGTTTAATCAATACAAGAAACAACTTTCACTGAAGGACAAACGTGCAAGATAGATGTCTACGCGCGTGCGTATCAAGAAATGGTCCATTGTAGTGAGTCAAATTCGTCTTCACAAGTCCAAACAAAAGCCTTTTGTTGTTTATTGCGCTTAGGGAATTGTTCCGAGACTTGGCGAAGATGAATTTCAAATCGTCACAAAATTGTCGGCGTGTCAAATTAGCGACTCTAGGGGGAGAGGGGTTTGGAAAGTTGCGGAAGGTTTACTATTATTGTTATTGACCCCAATCAAGAAACCTGGAAATGCTAAATTATTTTATGCGATTTTGGATCAGTTGATAATAGCGCGCAGCATAACGCCGCAAAACAGTGAAGCTTTTATCGATGGTTTCACTTCAGGTCAAGAGTTGTGAATTTCAAAACTAACTTGTTACTCGTAAAAAAAGGAAAGGAAAGAAAAGGCTTCGCTCATGAAAACTCGCGCTTTGGATTGGAAAAATCGCTCGATTAGACCGTTTGATTGAAAAGGATCAATGTGGTCGTTGTCATTTAGTCTTAAAACAAAAGCATCGGTTGCTAGCGCGACTCTTAAAGAAGAGGTGTTAGTTTAAAACCATCACGCTTTCACTCGACGCGACGCTTTCGCCAAATATGCAAATTTCGAACTCGTGCAGTCATCGGTTATATTTGAATTTCCCTCGTGAATTTCGCTATTGTAATAACAGCGAGTTTGAATTTCCCTCCTGAATTAATAAGCCTTTGTTTGGCGCTAAAGCTATTGTTTCAAAATCTCCTTTTAAGGCCGTATTTGCGACGCCAAACAAAGAGCATTGTCTTTGAATTTGATCAGCTTTTCATGAAACGTGCAAGCAAAGATTTGAAAAGTCGCGCGAAAATGGTTGACGCGCCTGACTTGGATCATTCCATTTTGATTTATCAGATAAGAGAGCGTGATTTTACCAGATGCTTTCTCCGAAGACAAACATCTGGGTACGAGATGGCTGTCGGAAACGTGGTAGTGCTGCTTGTCTCCGCTTTGCCTAACAAGTCATATCCGAGTATGTTTTTCGAAATTAAATTGTATTCAGCATCCAAGTTGAGCAGTTTCTCCCCATTAAAAACGTGTTTGTTTTTAACTAGCATGGGACGACAAAGAACTGAATGTGAGTGATCTTTCATGTTTTAACCAGTTGGGCTACCGAGAGAGACTCGAGACAAACCAAGTCGGTTTCTTTCTACTCCCATCACCAACACAGTGCAACCTCTCAGGACAAACAGCCAGTTATTAAGGGAAAGTTAACAATTACTAGACTCAGTCATGATCTCTTGATTCGGTTTTCGCGTATTAGTGACAATTATCATCAGCTTGTGGCTGAGGCGGACAACACAGACTGAGGCCTTCCTTATCACGCAAAAATCGAATCCAAGAATAACATCTCGAGCCAAACTTTACAGTGTTTAGAAGCCTTTCCGGTTGCGCTCGCTCCGTGGGTGAATTTTGAATACAAAAAAAAAAAAAAAACGGATTTTCTGTTCCTTTGAATCCATTCCGAGGATGGATTCCATAGATAATCTAGACCTTGTTTTATGGAGCAAAGAGCGACTATAAACCGCTGACCAAACGTCACGCAGTCGCTCAAGGAAATAACTCGAAAGTTTACTTTCACAATTTAGAGAACATCGAGAACTTGAAAATCAAGGGACCAACTCTAGTAAAAGGAAACTGAGTGTAAAAATATCTTTACTTCCATCAAATTTGTGAAATGGTTTTACATTTTAAATTACACTAACCATTTCATCAAAATCAACGAAAATAATAAAGATCAATACCTTCAACTGCCACCATTAAAACCTTGCATGAATTAATACAATATATACATAACATGATGACCTTAAATATCAACTTGAAGGGAGCCAACAATATTATTGTCTGACGAACGAAAAAAAAGGTAACATTCGAACCAATTTAAAAATATCAAGGTAGTGGTGACCTTCTACAATTAAAAAATATTATTATTGATGACCACATTGCAGAAATTCGCGTATGTATTACTCATGCCATAAAATTCATTTCACAACACGAATGCTGTAATCGGTGTAAACCTTTTCTCACTTTCCTCAATTTCTCATGCTTTTCATGTAGGTATTATTAGAATTTACACTTTAATAGAAAGGCATGCAAAAATTGTCACATTCGATTGAACCAAAAAAGTTTAAAAAAGATAGTAATTCAAATCAATTATGACATGGAGTTAGCTAATGGTATCTGCTTCAGTTCAATAGCAGTTTATTCTTACAAAGTTACTGGAATTAAGTCACGGATCATTGCATTTTGCGATTTTTATTTCGAACAAAGGCTGGCGTGACCTCACCAATTGCTATTCTATATATTAAATTCTAGTATATTGAACCTGTAATATGAACAAGCTTAGCTAATCAAATGTACCTTAATAATTCTACAAATTGGACACGATGAAATATGGAGCATTTTTCTTCCTAACATAAAATGCGCATTATTACGAACATAGAAAGCCGATAAAAGTCATTTGTTCTCCAAAAATACTTCGTACTAAAATACATCTGTCTTGGCTAAAACCTAAAATAGTGTCTATTTACAAAACTGATGAAAGAATTCATATTTTGTTGAAATTTACTTTAAAAGTGCCTAAAATTATCACGTGATCATAACTTCAGCGTTCCACCAATCAGATGCTTAGAAGCCGCTAACAGTCTATACCGCTGACGCAAATTGCGGGCACGCACGTGTTCATTGAGTATTTCCTCGGTGTGGTTAGCGGGAAACCAGCCTTGTGTACCATCACATAACCTCTCACCATGATACCAGCCTGTGGGAAAAAAAAAAAAAAATCATTGTTTACAACAACCTAATCGACCACTTTTCGTAAATGAACACCTCTATTAAACTAAACATTTTCATCCGTCTTCCTTTTTCTCAGTCAAATCACATTATATTACACCTCTCGTAAGCTACTACCGCGGGCTGTTTGGCGAACCTCTTTCGCGGCATTTGCGTCTGTCACGGGCGGTTACTATTGTAGATGTTATGTGCACGCATGACGTTTAACATGTGCTAAGTAGTACCAGCAAGTTACCGAGTGAATCAAGAAAAGCGATGCTTTCAAAATTACAGGAGACTCTAATTAAATTTTTACTAAGCGTGGCCAAGGAGGTAACTACTACATTAAAACAAATACAAGCTGAGCGCGGGAGTCTGGAGTTCTAACTCCAGGCCACACCTCTTCTCGATGTGTTTGCTATATTGGGCTCCATTTTGGATAGAAATTTCGTTCAAACGTTTATCAACCTACCATCGGGCAGTTTTTTCAGTACATTAATGACGTCACCCTCGTAAAGAGAAAGTTCGTCTGGCTGTTGAGCAGTGTAGTTATGAAGAGCGTTCACCTGAGGACAGTCTACAAACCACAAGTAATAACAATGAGGATAGTCAGTATACAAACTAGTGATAACATGAGTGCAATAGAGCGGTTTCCAATTGAGCGTCGTAAAACCAATACCAAGGTAATTACTCTGGCCAATCGTAACAGATGTAAACAACACAACGAGCCAAACAGAATTCGAAGCAAATACATGTAACTGGCGCCAAGCGCGGGAAAACGCGTGCGGCCAAAACACGATTGGTTTAGGTTTCAAATCCCATTGGTTGAGAAAGTGGCGCGAGTTTTGTTAACCAATCACAGAGCGTAGTAATATGCAAACTAAAGCAAACGCGAAATTCCTTGCGACACTTAATTGAAAACTTCTCTAAAAGCAAATAAATCAAGATACGATTAATAACCATCACCACAGCCTGTGTTCCTGTGTAGTAAGAGTTTCGGTGGGATTTTTCGGTGCGTTTGTTTTTCGGTCATCTATTTTCAGTCATAATTTTGAAAATCTAAAGGACACTTTTTCACCAATGGCAGCCACAACAAAGTGGCCAAATGCACGGGAACTATTCCAAATGCTTTTCGCTACGTGCAGCCAAGGTGAAAACGGAGACCAACTTGAAAATGTCGGGCCAACGTTTTTAAAGTTCTTCCCTTTTGACTTTAGATAAAACTGTTGGCAACTCATCGTCGCTCGTTCTTGAGAAATGATAACTCTTTTTAACATATCAGCTGTTACTGATACATGTGTTTTGTTCAGCGCGGTTGTTCGGCGAAGACGATTTACTCCTATCTTGGAAAAGCGGCCTAACACGGAACCATTACTGAGAAGTCGAACAGTTGACGTTAAACCTGGGTTTGTTTTATCGTGGTTTGTTTTGAGTTTCCACTCGCTATTGATACTGGTGGTTCAAGTTCTCATTTGTTCATTACTCTATTCAATGGGGCAGTGATTCATTAGTGATTCAATCAGTAGAGATGCTCTTACCCCAGGACGCATAAACGGTTTCTCCTTCTTGTTCAGCGGCCGGCGGTTTAAACGCTTCCATCCATCGAGTCTTGTCCGTTCTAGAACCAGAAAAATTAAAATAAAAAATTACTACTGTGTAAAGGTAATCACGCCATCTGGTTGGCTATCTACGTAGGCTATCTGCTCAAACCTCAGAGAAGAGAAGTTCTGAACATTGTAATATTACTGCATGATAAAACGAATAAACGAAATAATCAACAAAAACAATTATTGGTGTTTTATAATGGTAATTGAACTGAGTGGAGTGCAATTTGGTCTGAAATCATACGCGTGATTTCAAAATCGAACGAGCGCGCAGCGCGAGTTTGATTTGGAATCAAAAGTTTGATTTCAGACCAAAATTGCACGACACCAAGTTCAATTACCACTTTACTACACCCACTTTATTACACCTATTTTGAGATCACAGAGTTTTATTGTCAATATTAATATTCTATTTTTGTTACTCGCGTGAATTAAGGCATGGGCCCAAAATTGTTCTCTCAAACAGTGTGGGGGCTGTCTATCTCTAAACACTTTTAATGTAGGCAGATGAAAATTTGACAGATACATACATTATTGATTTGCGGTAATTTGGAACTTTTAAATTATGCAAATTAGGTCACGTGACTTCCATCGGCTGAAAAAGCTTTATCTTAAAATGGCAACACTTTTTCTTGCGTCCTTAATTTTTTTATTATTTTAATAATGTTAAGGGCGTTTAATACATCACTTCTGTGCTTGGCCTTCTTAAGATTTTTCCAAGCAAAGGCCTAACGTAGGGGGATAATTGTCTTGGGGGACTGGGTACTAATCGAAAAATCCGTGTATTTTAAAAATTATTTAAAAATTCAAAAGGGGCCAAGCACAGTTTTGTAGATGCATCTATTGCAAGTTGTCTTGTACCAATTAGGTTAAATATCTCACAACGAAAAGTGTTGCCATTTTTGCTTTCACTATTTTAAGTAAATTGTGGCCGTGCAAAGTCACGTGACAACATTTACATAATTAAAAAACAGCAAGTTGACACAACTTGTATATATTTGTATCTGGCAAAGTTTCAACCTTCTACTGCCAAAGTGTTCTGAGATAGACCACCCCCCTTCACTTTTTAAGTGATTAATTGGGGGCCCATGCCTTAATTTACCTGAGTACTTCATTTACATTTTGATGGGCTAAAGTAAGGATACGATTTAGAGCAAAAAATGGTGAAATTTGGGAATAAATCGCACTGTTGAGAGCCAATCAGATTGCAAGGACCACCAGTGATTTCAAAATGGGTGTAATAAATATCAAAACAATCTTTCCCAGCTACTACCTAGGGAGTTGTGACGACGTTTGAGTGTTTGTCTAACTCAGTGCAAGGAAAGCTACTTACTCGCTGTTTCCAGCCATTAGAAACTCTTTGGTTTTTCCGTCGGAATTTTCCAGTAAAACGAGTGAGAACACGTGATCAACGTTCATATCAAAGTCTTGCGCTTCATCGACTTGTGTCATGTGACGTGTGGCGTAATCCAGAACTTGGAAACGGTTCTCACTGAAAAAAAAGAGCGCGTAAATTTTAAACAAAGATGGCCACAGTTAGTAAACTGTATCCAGCATGTCAGGCGCGTCGAACAACAAAGACAAAATTTCTGAGTCGCCGAAGGGACTCAAAACCACTGATCTTCTACACTGGCAAATCTATTAGATCCTCCAACCACTAAGTTATATAGTTGTACTGAGAGTCACTGAGACACAATGTGGGGTAAATCTTGTCTAACACAACACGCTCACCAAGACTGGACTTGGACTACCACACAATAGCAATTAAAATTAACTACTCCACAAACGAGGCAGTATTAAAACTCAGATACTTCGCATGTCACTCGTACCTTTTCTTCTTTGTAAGAAGGAGAAGATCGTTGAACAGGAACATGTAGATTGGTTTAAATTTGGGTCTTAATTTCTTCAGTGGACTTCTGGAATCTTCCACAATTTTCATGATATCGCCTCGTCTGAGCAGATATCGAGACGGTGTCGCTAAAGCAAGTGGCTGCACAACAAAATACAGAAAATTTATTGTACACAAAGGTACTAAGTTTCGAGTGTGTTAGTAAGAGTAAAGATACCTCTCAAACTCACTAATAATTCAAAAGCCAAAGACAAAGGAAATCATGCACCGTGACGTGTTTGGATATCTGATGAAAAACTCCTCGTTTTTGCATCCTTAATTTCTCCTTCAAAATCAGTTTGTTTGAGAAGTTATATCAAACACTCGTCACAGTATTTCATCACAATTTCTCAAACTCATTAATAATTCATCAAGAGAAAACAAAGAAAATCACTACCGTGACCGTGGTTTGGATATGTGATCCTAATTACCATAAAATTTTGCCAACTTTAGCCTTGAATTTCTCCAAGAATTGTTGATCATTTGAGAAGCCATATCAAACACTCGAAAGTGTGTTTCATCAGATATCCAAACACCTCAAAGTCGTTTAAAAAAACTCGGCTGTGCCTAGTTTTTTCAACCTACTTCTCAGTGTTTGGATATCTGATGAAACACACCTTCTCGTGTTTGATATATTACATCAAAAACCTCGAAGTTCGTCAAACATACACCGAAACGCGTCGTATTTTCAACTCTCTTCTCGGTGTTTGAAATGTGATGAAACACTGTGTCTCGTGTTTGATACATATTACTTGACAAGTGTGTTTTGTGACAGAGATTCGGTGATTGCACTTTCTTGTTTGTCCGAAGTTATCGTCTGAACATTTTCGTAGTTGAAGTATACTGAACAAAGATCACCTTCACTGAATAAACAAAACGTGCACGGTCCAAAATGCCATTACTGAGAGTTGTTTTGAATCTCATTATGAAAGCGAAGCTTCGTGCGTAGTTTTTCTTATGAAAATTAGTTCTCATTCATATGCAAAGAAAACTAATTTTCACACGAAAAGCTTTGCACTTAAATTCAGAGATTCAAAGTTAATTTGCAGGAAAAACAACAACAACAACAACAACAACAAAAAACCAAGACTTTAACACCTGTATTTTTTGGGGGGATCAAACAAACAACTTTACTGAATAAATAAATTGCAGGTTACGCTGTTCATCGGTCTGTGTACTATACCAGGAAAGTGTTCATTAGATTATTTGAAAGAGCTGTTTTGAAAGGAACGTTAAGAGACAAAGGGCGTTAACACAAAATACATTTTATAAATTTATGATGAGGCAAATCGGGTTGAAGATAATCAAAAAGTCTCCAGACCAAGTAATAACATTTTCTCACCTTTGTTTTAAATTCGATTTGCGTTTGCAAAACACATATTTCTTCCATTCGCTCCATTTTTCTTGCCCCTTCATTACAGTCATTCACAATCTGTAATACAAATTGAACAATTTAACTAGATTTTTAGACTTCTTTCGAGTAAAT